>NC_064617.1:495755756-496080983 GCF_023898315.1 Schistocerca nitens
CTCTAGATGCCACCCAGCCAGCAGATTCGCGGCTCCCCTTTGTATGTGCTGTCCTTTTGACGAAACAACACCAGGCGTCTGATAATTAACTCTGCGGAAGCCAGTCCTTTGAGAGACTCCAGCGCGGGAACGAAGGCTTTTGTAACTAGAAACCTGGAGACACGGACTTTGTCCTTATACCCACGTGATTTATGCCTAAAATGCTATTCGTGTACACCATTTAGATGAGTTAATGACATGTACTGTTTTACAGCTACAGTATCATATTGAAGCTTAATCAAGGAAGTTTCTCTGCATCTAGTTATTTCCATGTTGATGAACATCATCTGTTTGACAGGACGTTGTTCCGTGACAGGTCTGTAGTCATCTAGAACAATCAGTGAGCGAAACACTGAGTGGAAGTATACACAGTTTGGTCATAACCCTCTGACAAGCATGTTCTGTAAACTACGAATTGCAAAATTCTTCTCTATTCTACCCTGAATGCAAAATAAACCTCATGTGACGCTCGGCTACTTTCAGTTAGTTCTGTTATCACGGATTCAAAACGGTACATACTAAGGGCACGATTAAGGACGTTCGTTGGAATTCAACCCTCACATTACGAATGATTCCCACTTTAAAAAATAAATTCCTCCGCTTTGACGGTGAACTGGGCTTTCCAGTATAGCCAGGAAACAGTTCATTCCTCAGGAGCTAGCGCTGATTAATTAAGCTGCACGACGAAATTTAATACAGTGCACCGTATCTGTGGTGTTACGTACGAGCCTCTCAAAGTTGCAGTGCAATTGCAAGTTCACTTCAGACGGCGATAGTTGTGTGGGATACCACCCCATGAGCATCTCAAAGCTGGCAATGGAATTGTTAAGTTTCTGTCAGATGCCGGTAGCGGTCACTTGGGATGCACCAGACGTAGTGGTACACGCCTACTGAGCCAAATACTCCAGCAACTCTGGACTCTGAGCACCCTCTGTCGCCACGATATAGGACGGCCGGCGGCAGTCGCACAGCCCTCTCGCTCTCGGAGTCACTTCTCTACGTGACGCTATGCAGACGCACCCTAGTTACAGCTTCAACACCATCATTTGTGCTTTAGTTCAGATACCCTCTTCCGTGTTGACATTAAGAGTTGAAATCTATTTCTTGCTGGATTATTTGTAGCGAGGCTTCGTACACGTGGAGACATACAAATTAAATAAATCTTCTGTTTACTGCATTTGCTTCTTCGATCATTTCTGCTCCTGTCGAGCTTTCATATGATGACGGTCGCTGCACCATTCCGTAGCCCAACTATCGCCGGCTGGAGTGACCGTTCGGTTCTAGGCGCTACAGTCTGGAGCCGAGCGACCGCTACGGTCGCAGGTTCGAATCTTGCCTGGGTCATGGATGTGTGTGGTGTCCTTAGGTTAGTTAGGTTTAATTACTTCTAAGTTCTAGGTGACTGATGACCTCAGAAGTTGAGTCGCATAGTGCTAAGAGCCATTAGCCAGCCCATCTATCTTTACTATTGCACGTGAAGTCGTACACAACGGTATCTTCAGTGGGTCTCAATTAACTTTCTTCTCGTATTACTACTAATGGCTACTAAAGGAAAATGCATGATTAAAATCCATTTATAATTTAAGCCACAACTGACGTAATAGCTACTCACAGGATTAAATAACCATTATAAGCTTTTTAGCAAACTGGTTAAGTAGATGCAGTATCATCGTTATTACATTGCAAAAATAGGTAAGTACACAGAGTTTGCAAAGTGAAGATATCAGCAAGTGAAGGCAAGCATATTACCGGCGTAGTGCGAGCGACAGAGGGTTCACGACTACCTTAGAATATAACAAGTTATCGCAACTATCCATCCATATCATGCAGTTGCTGCAATGTTTTCTTATCATAACCAGTTGAGATCGGCATCGAACCGTAGTAGCATAGCCTGAGGGGCCCCCCATCTCCGTCGATCGAGTGAGCACTCCTTGAGGTCTTTCCCGCCTTCCCTTAACCGTTCCGCACCGAATGTCCTCTTCCAAATCGCCGTGTCCGAAATCAACTCCGTCCCTCGGTCGCTGGCTTCTGGATGTGAATATATGCGCCTGAAGATCCAAACGAACTCTTCCCGGCCTGCCGGCTGCCTTTCGTTCTCCTAAAGTTTCCAGTCAATCAGTAGATTTACCGCCAGCACTAGCCGTTGTTATAATTTAGTATGTTTGCACCCTCCCTCCTGTGTCTCCTTTAAAGTATTCTCCCAATCAACCTCTTCACTGCCACTGTCAATCCAACATGTGGAACTCACTACCTATGTCATTGTCCACCTACCAGTGCCAAACCGTTATTTTCCCGTCGACGCGTTCTCACCACTGTAGGAGAACAGAAAGAAAAAAATAATTCCCTACTGTCTCAACGTTCGCTTTATGGGCAGCCACGCAGTAAAGTCACAGTCGGTGGTGTTCTTGGTACGCTTTCTAATGGTATTATCAGCAGTTGGAGTCTATGCTTTTGCACACCCAGACAAGCTCACAGTATTTCTCTGCAATCTCTAATACCACCGGGAATGTTTGTTTTACAACCTACAGGTGAAACTAGGCGGAGGGGAGGATCAGTGTTGTTGCGTTTTAACACTGAAACTGCATCCCTGAGTACTGTTCTCGGCCCTGACGGTCTGCGATCCAGCTCTGACCTGGTGACTCCTCAGGCGTCCCCAAAACCTCCGCTCATCTGCCCTCCCTCGACCGTCTGTTCATTGTACAGCACCCAACAGCACTGGCTCCTACATTCCAAGGGACTACCGTTGTTGTGGCCCTCACTGTCCCTATCACTCGCTCTTCTCTGACGGGACCTTGTCCACCTCTACACATCACTATACAGCATGCTTAAAATCCTATCACAGTATAAAAGCACTGCTACTGCGAACACTGCCATGTCCCTCCTAAAAGTTCCAAGAGCAACTGGTTTTATCGTTTTCAACATTTAATTTGTTTCATCACCTCTTACATGAATGAGATGTGGCTAGGCAGAATGGTTAGTTACACCTCCTACATGAATGAGATGTGGCTAGACAGAATGGTTAGTCGCCTTTCACCCCCAATGGAGTCAATGAGGCCAAATCCACGTGTGTTACGATAATAAATTCCTTAACCACTATGTGTATTGAAACAAGAAACAACTCATAACTCTAAAGAGGTCACATATGATATCGGCCACAGAAATTTTTCATGGTGTCTTCTCCTTTCCCATAAAAAGTTGTAGAGAGTTTTCTGAAGCTAGTGGACACAGATATAAGGAAAATCACGTTCTCACTCACATGACTCTGTGAAACACCAATATACAATGAAAGGCCAAAGAAACTGGTACACTTGCCTAATATTACCTAGGGCCCCCATGAGCACAATGAAGTGCCACGACAGGACGTGTCATGAACTCAACTAATGTCTGAAGTAGAGCTGGAGGGAACTGACACCATCAATCCTGAAGGGCTGTCCACAAATCCGTAAGAGTACGAGGTGGTGGAGATCTCTTCTGAAGAGCACGTTGCAAGCAATCCCAGATATGGTCAATAATGTTCATATTTGGAGAGTCTGGCGGCCAGCGGAAGTGTTAAAACTCAGAACAGTGTTCCTGGAGCCACTCTGTAGAAATTCTGGGCGTGTGGGGAGTCTCATTGTCCTGCTGGAATTGCACAATGGATATGAATGGATGCGGGTGATCAGACAGGATGCTTACGTCCGTGTCACCTGTCAGAGTCGTATCTAGACGTATCAGTGGTCCCATATCACTCCCACTGCACACGCCCCAAACCACAGAGCTTCCACCAGACTGATCAGTCCGCTGCTGACATGCAGGATCCATGGATTCATGAGGTTGTCTCCATACCTTACACGTCGATCCGCTCGATACGATTTGAAACGAGAATCATCCGATCAGGCAACATGTTTCCACTCATCAACAGTGTTGACGGGCCCAGGCGAGACGTAAAGCTTTGTGTCGCGCAGTCACCGAGGGTACACGAGTGGGCCTTTCGCTCCGAAAGCCCATATCGACAATGTTTCGTTGAAGGTTCGCACGCTGGCACTTGCTGATAACCCAGCATGGATATCTGCAGCAATCTGCGGAAAGGTTGCACTTCTGCCACGCTGAACGATTTTCTTCAATCGTCATTGGTCCAGCTGCTGCAGGATCTTTTTCCGGTCGCGGCGATGTTGGAGATTTCATGTTTTACCGGATTCCTGATGTTCACGGTACACTCGTGAAATGGTCGTACAGGAAAATACCCACTTCATCGCTACCTCGGAGATGTTGTGTCCCGTCTCTCGTGCGCCGACTATAACGCCAAGTACAAACTCACTTAAGTCTTGATAACCTGTCATTGTAGCAGCAGTAACCAATGCAACAACTGCGCCAGACACTTGCTGACTTATATAGACGTTGCCGAACACAGTGCCGTATTCTACCTGTTTACATATCTCTGTATTTGAATATGCTTACCTATACTAGTTTATTTGGCGCTTCAGTGTACAAATAACTGTTCGTTTTCATACTGACCTCTTAATATGACCTGAAGTCATCGGATTCCATGACTAGAGTTCTCAATCAGCTATGTGTACCCATTTTTATTGTTAACTCTGATTTTCACTCGCAGCTTAATTTAGAACTGACACTGATCATCAAAGAGATTTTGGCATAGTAGGATCATCTAACTGGAATTCATTCTTGATGACAGAATTAAGTAATATGTGTACTACCCACATCAGGGAAGGTACCAAGCGGTGAGAGAGACCCAGGTAGCTTTGCGCCAACATCAGAATTATACAGCTTTCTGTATCTCTATCCTTACCTCTCTCTTCCTTTCTCTCAATCTCTAACCACCGTCCTCACTCCACACCATCTGACTTTAGTAGATTCCATCTGGTGGCACCGACATCCGACCTTTAGGGATCGTTCTGGCTTTCTTGTCTGACCTTGAACTTCTTGTCAGAAGGTGACTGAAGAATGAAACGAAAAAGTTATTTAGGTTACTAATACTTATTCTTCATGTTCTCTGACATCAAACTGTCTGCTCGAGATACAACCTGTCGATCATTGATAAAGTAGGGAGATTTCCATTGTCAGTACCTCATGATGGATATAAGGTGTCACATACAAATTGTTGTACAGAGGTAGTATATTTTGCGACAAACGCAAGTACATTTTGAGTAAGGATCACGAAGATAAGCGAAATTAGGGCTCTTGCGGAGACGTATAAACAATCGTTTCGCCTCACTGTATTTGCGAGTGGAACAGGAAACAAAACGACTACTAGTCATAAAAAGTACGCTCCGCCACGCACCGTATGGTGGCTTGCGGTGTATGTACGAGATGTGTGAGGAATGCAAAAGGACTGGTTTTTTTTTACAAAAGTTTTTATTTTTCTCAAATAACAATATTGTCCTCCTCAAAGCAGTTCCCTTCGGGAACTATACACCGGTGGAGCCGTTGTTCCCAGTCTTGGTAGGGCCTTTAACATGTCGGTCACATTATTTTGAATGTTCTCCAGAGTCACAAAATGTGATCCTTTTAAGACATTTTCGTATTTTTGGGAAAGGAAAACCTCAGAAAGACTCAGATCAGGTGAATAGGGGACCTTGGAAAAACAGAAATGCCTTTTAAGATCAAGGAGTCCTTGTTGAAAGTGGCCTTGTGACATGGGGTGTTGCCACAAAACTTCGGATGTGCAAAACGTCGGTCAAAATTCGATGTACAGTGAGTTTGATTGTTAAACATTGGTCTGATCTCTCAATAACACGCACATATTCGCCGTTTCCGTCGGTTTTTGAAGTCGGAGGTCTCGCTGAGCGAGGTTCAACGTGTTCTTGGCCTTCCGAAAATGATTTGTGCCAGCGAAAAACTTGTGCTCCCTCATGGGACTGTTTCAACTTTTCAAAGGTCACACTCGTGGATTCCCCGAGTTTAACACAAAACTTGATGGTATAACGCTGTTCTAAGTTCCGCTGTTCCATTTTCGTGATACACAACAGAAACACAACTACACTAACGGCCCTCTCAAAAATCACGTGATGGCTGTACTAAGCAGAAACTCGGACTAAGCATCTGGATGGTATGAACACACCGGTCTACACACGTAGGAAAACACAGCCTTGCGAGATCGCTCGCCGTGTTCTCAGTTTTTAATACTTTTCTCTTAGCCCCCGTAAGTAGATGTAGAACTGTAAAGCGACATGCTGCCCGTTAACATGTGTGATTCTGACCAATAACACAGTAGTAATTAGTGTCGCCATTGAAATCGCAAATTGTTACCGTGGATTTTCTATCCTATCTGCGTAGGTAGAGCATAATTTATGATAAGTTGCACAGGTGGTAAGGTACGAACCGACGGAACAAAATAAGCGGTTCCGGAGCTAAATGACAGCAGAGATCACGAAGTGGACTAACCAAAAGGAGTCCAGAGGATAGAAAAGTCGTCTTAAGCGTATGCGACAATGCAGGGAGAAATACAAATCAAAAATTTAAATCAGCATATCAAAAACTTAAATCAGACAAGATCAAAACTGTACTGTTCTATGAAGGGTAACTAAAGGCTTCAGTGACCGGCGAGAGCCTGGCTGGCAATAGCCGGGCTGCGGTATTTAGCTGTGAACACAGGTCAGGGGCCGGCGTCACCTCATGTGCTTGCCCAGGCGGCTGCTCCTCGCACGGGTCCACTCGTTCCTTAACAAGATAATTCGAAACCTTCTTCCTGAGTTAGCAAGCCCTGTACTCTCCTCAAAAACAGTCGAAAAATGCGCAGAAAAGTAATCGCATATTGCGCAGTAATATGTGACTGTCATGTCACAGATGCTATAGAATGATACTGAAAATTAGGTAGATCAATAATGTAAGAAATGAAGATGTTTCCACAAGACTGGTAAAGGAAGAACACATAACGATGGAAACCACTGGTAAGAGGATGGGACGGGATGACAGTACTAGTGTTAGGAACTACTAGTTGCACTTTAACAATCACGAGTATTTACTTCCACTGAACCATTGTCGGCAATGCACAACGGTTCCTGTCATCAGTACATGAGGTCTACCTGGTCTGAGTTTAGCTGCGGCCTTAACTTCGTGTTTCCACCTCACAATCAAATCACCAACAGTCGATTTCGCCAGCTTTAGAAGGCGTGAAATGTCCCTGAGTGGACTTGTTATTCAGGTGACGTCCTACGACTTGCCCACTTTCGGAGTTACTAAGCTCTGCTGACCGTTCCATTCTGCTGTTACCGTATCTCTACGGACAACACAATACTCCCCACGTCCTTTTGCACTGGGAATCCGCTTGTCTTCATATCTGATGGTCAATTCCTCATTACAAATTGTGTTCTGATACTTTCGATCCTATTATGTGCAGTTTCCTTTTGTCTGCGGTATGGAGTAAACGATTCATGGCAACTCGAGTCCTCAACCGAACTCTCATTTCCCAACTGCTCGTGGTGACACACTGCCTGCAACCTACGGCCTCTGACCTGAATTCATCTCTTGTCACTTGTTCAACCTACGATTTTCTCGCGGCGTGCTCCTTCCTATTCTTTTGCCGCACTGTTATCTTCAGTCCATCTCATAACGAATCGTTGTAGAGTCACGGCACAACAGCCATTTGTCTGTGTGCTGTCGGTATGATGCACCCATATTACTCATTCAAATACTTCAACCTTTCTAGAAGTCTGAAAGATGGTGATCAAGCGGGACGTGTTCTGGACATGCTGCGTTACAATCTCCAACTCAAAATTTCCACTAACGACAAACGGAACCTGTAGCCTTCATATAGCCGTTGCTTTCTTTAGCTGTGGGAATGAGATCTCTCTCTGTACCGAAAATAAGCTCACACTAGGATGAAAATTAAATCGATTTAAACCATCAGGCACGAAAATACGAGTACTGGAGTGCATGCGTGGTAACGTTCGATGAAGGTGTGCGAGATCTAACCCTTTCCAGTTACGCCAGTGTAGGACTGAACCATACTGTTTAACTACTACGAAGAGTTAATCGGTTTTTTTCAGGGATTTCCAAAGTCGAATTTACTTAGCGCGATTAGATTGGCTTCTCTGGCTCATAGGTTTCATGTGATGCGCCTTCAGCCCGCCACGAGGGGAGTCATAAAGCGGCGCCCCGCTGCCGGATCCGGCTGGGCCGCAATAAACGCGGCCGCTGATCCCCGAGGTGATCGGTCAGCAGAGTTTTATGGAAGTCCCGCGTCCTGCCGTCGCGATCAGTAACTGCCCGACCGCTAAGAGAGACCGACCTCGCTTTATGGCCCCCACCTTGCCCCGAGGAACTCTCTCTTCTCGCAGGTTCGAACGTACTTCTGGAGAGCAGTTACTTTCACGTCATCGTTTATGGGCAAATAGTACTTCTGGTGTTGAGAATACCACTTACTCTATAGTGCTGTAATGATGCGCAAACGACGACGCCGATCATCTCATAGTAATATAAATAGCTATTCAAAGAAATATTTTTAAATATCAGTGACAATGCTGATAAGAGTTTTTTTTTAAGGAGGCCCTCATGTAAGAATTGCAACTGACCTCTTTTTCAGTAAGAATTTAGAATGTGTGCAATATATTTTTACGACTGAACGACACGGCCGTATTGTTTTGATGTGATCCACACTACCATAATAGCTATACATGTCCATTCCATCAATAGGAGACTGTGAAACAACTCTAAGCTCAAAAGAAGACATTACGCACTCCGTGCAAGTCGACCAATAAAGTGTTTTTATTATATTCATTGTAGTAGACATATTCCGGAATTAACCTTCACAAAAATACAGCTGTGTAGTTTATTGTCACCACACACATTTCCAGTGGCTTCTTCTGTCTTTTCTTTTCTTTTTTCTATAGCTTTCCTTGCTTCATCTGTTGTGTTGCTCTGAAAAATGTGTAAAGATACAATATTACAGCTACTGTTAATAGGCCAAGCAGGTGTTATTAAGGCAGGAATCATATCAGCAACAATCACGGAAAACCTAAATCAGGATGGCCTGACGCGGGATTGAACCGTCGTCCTCGCGAATGCGAGTCCAGTGTCTAACCACTGCGCCACCTCGCTCAGTTAACACTACCTATCGAATGGGATGATGTGCTGAGCACGGAATATAGACTGAAAGAAGACCAAAGAAAAAATGGAAGCATTGCGCAGGAGCAAATTTGAGACTACTGATGTTTATCAAAATTTCGAATCACATTTGTCCCCAAAGCGCAAAATAATGGATTATGGACGACGCAAGGAGGACATAACAGGCTGACCAATATAGGAAAACGAGCTTTCCTTGCCAAAGAAATCTCCTTTTATCAAACATAGGCCTTAATTTGAGAGAAAAACTGCTGAAGATGTGTATCTAGGGCGATACAGATTTTTATGACAGAGGATCATGGTCTACTGAAAAGTCCGAACTACGATATTACAGAACGATGTTGACATTTAAGTGCATTGATAATATAACCTATTAAGGAGTACTTGCCAGAGTCAGGAATGATTACTAGGAGCAGGTACAGGACGACTGTCTATGTGTTAAACCGTCATGGATAACTCCATGCCACTAGAAAGAGTCGTAGAGGATAACTTTGTAAGTGCTACTGTAAGACAAATAACTTTGTGCAGAACGGATGCAATCGATTTTATCTTCATCCTTAATTTTGTTATGAAATGTATTTGTTGAATATACGTGTATGTGCACGATTGCCTCAGGTGTCGCCTACAAAAGGACTCTGCCGTGTCTTCCGTTTAGTCGAATTGGAGCATTAGTTCTGTAAAACGGTTTGTTTCTTGTGTTTGTGTATCTCTTTCTGTGGAAGAAGTGGTCATTAGCTACAAATGGCACAGTATCGAGAAACAGCAAGTTGGCAACGTTTCAGACCACATTATCCATAACTTATGTGCTGTTAAATGGTTAATTGCGCGGATGACGACACATTGACCACCTTGGGATAACAAGGACATGAATGAAAGTATAAAAGACCACCAGCAAAACGGGAGTCGCGTGCGTAAAAATTAAATGTGGAATGTAGATTTTCACTGCCGGAAATGACTGACCTAACAAACTAAACCTACCTCCATGGTTCAAATGTTCAAATGTTTGTGAATTCCTAAGGGGCCAAACTGCTGAGGTCATCGGTCTCTAGACTTACACACAACTTAAACTAATTGAAACTAACTTATGCTAAGAACAACACACACACTCATGCCTGAGGGACAATTGCAACATCTAGCTGGAGGGGCCGCGCAGTCCGTCACATGACTCCTCAAACCGCTCGGCCACTCCGCTAGGCAAAATCCCCCCTATGCTCGAAAGGTTTCCATGGAGAAATAAAACGTTTCCTCTCCATGTGAGTAGATCTTCATGAGGGACTGTAGGTTCTATTGATAAAATAAAATTTTGTTTCTGCTTGCTCCTGAACGGAGGCGTCACAGACATTTTCAAAACTCGAGGTCAAATGGCATTTGTCGGTTGCTGCCGTCCACTTTTCCTAAAACAGATGAAGACTAGTACATGCCTTCCATACGGTATTCACTTTCACGTCTTCCTGCTTCCGATTAAAATTAATATCCTGTTTAATAATCTATACCCTCTCCATATTGCATATCTTAACAGATACTTGCTCATACCAGTTGGACTTGTGTCTTTTCAAATCCGATCCGATGCTTTCCCATATGCAGGGTATTCCCAAACAGCTGATTCGATTGTTTCTCCCTTTCTAAGGTTGCCTTTATGTTCTTATAATCCATTTTGCAACTTCCATTTTGTAGTATCCGCGTAAACAACTACATGGTGCGTAATTCAGCGACTGGAAAGCATCCATGGCCGACCACTGGAGTTCCTGTATTTTTCGCTTGAGTTTTTAAATATTTCAATACTTGTCCCAATACCTTGTCTGTGCCGTCAGTAATGTTATCAGTTTTGCAGACGTCACTATATCACTATGATATTTAACTGTCAGTTCCAACGAGTAACAGAGTGAAATGGAGCTGCCAGACGCAGACATGAAATGTCACCAGCATGTTCCTGAAATGAACACGGCGGTGTTATATATTGACATACGTTCCATAAAATGTAGTAAAACGCATTTGATAAGCTAATGACTCACCGAAACGAAACGGGGTCAGTATAACATCAAACCAGACTAGCATTATCCTTGTTTATTCTGTTTATAAAATCTAAAGACTTTACTTCCATCATACGAATTCTTGAGAAAGTAGAAAAGTTTTTGGAACAAAATAAGAGGGAGTGATTATAGAAATTATTGCTTTAATGCACATACACGCGTGATGACTGTTTGATCAGTTCAGACCATAGGTTCAAAACTAAAAGAAGTTCTTTAAATGTAATGTCGACGATATGCTGGTCTCAACAGTTTAATACAATGTGAATTAAATGTGTAAGAATTATTATTTCTTATACCTGACACTTAAGACCTACGCTAAGGGTTGCAGTTCATCATAGTAGTATGTAGGAGAACACTAAAGTGGGAACTAACTACAAAACTAACGCATTACAGTTCCTATTGTTTGTTGCTGTGTGAAGGGAGTTACATGGGACACGAGGAAGCGCTTCTGAACTCAATAAACCGTATCCCTAGGCGCACATGCAGAGCTGGTAAATTTTTTCTCCCAATTCCTTATGGTTAGTGGCGTTATATTAATCCCGTGAAATCTTGCTCAAATTGCGCTTGCCTCACAAGTGACTTATAGGAACTCTTCACGCCTGTACGATACTATCTCCGACATCAGCTAATGCGACTTGCTAACTTTTTTCTTCTCTTTTTTTATAAGATATATTCATTCCTTTTATAAATATAGCATTTGTAGAAACTAAATGTATTTTGCTACAATCTGCTTGTTACAACATTCGTGTTGTGTATGGAACACATTTTTTCTTCCTGATTACTTTCAAATGCATAATTATAGAAATAGAGTTCTTCCTACAGCAAACACACTTTTCTTATTTTACAACGATACTTTTTTCGGTAAGCTCTCACTACATATATACTGCGCTAGCCACCAAACGGTGTGTAGCGGAAGGCACTATTCGCGCCAAAAACATATTCCCCCCCACTGTTCCACTCACGGATCGCGCGAGGGAAAAACGACTGTCTTAATGCCTCAGTACGAGCTCTAATTTCCCTTATCTTTGAATGATCACTGCTCGATTTGAAAGTTGGTGGTAATAATGCTCTACATCCTCGGCGAAGATCAGATTTTGGAATTTAGTGAGAGTCCCCTTCCGTTTAGCGCGTAGTCTATCTGCAGGTGTGTCCCACTTCAAACTTTCTCTGAGATTTGTAACGCTCTCGCGATGGCTACATGTACCAGTCGCGAATCTTAACGCTTTTCTTTGGACCTTCTCAATCTCTTGAATCAGACCCAACTGGTAAGGGCCCCATACAGACGAACTATACTCTAAGACTGGACGAACTAAAGTATTGTAAGCAATTTCCTTTGTTGAAGGAGTGCATCGCTTCAGGATTCTACCAATAAACCGCAATCTAGTGTTCGCCTTACCGTTACTTGTGTAATCTGATCGTTCCATTCGAGATCATTTCGAATAGCCGCACCCAGATACTTGACGGATGTTACCACTTCCAAAGACTGTGCATTATTTTTTACAGATTGCTATGACCTGGGCCTTCTTCCACTCCTGTGGAACTTCCCACTGTTCCAATGATGACTGATAGATGATGGATAAGAATGGTGCTATATTTGTAGCATAGTCAATATACGAGGGGCGTTCAGAAAGTAAGCTCCGATCGGTCGCGAAATGGAAACGACTATGAAAACCCGATAAAGCTTTGCACAGATGTGTTGGGTAGTGTCTCTAGTATAACCCCAGTTAGCATCACGTCGCTCTTCTCATTTCTGAGCTCGCAGTGAGTGCGTAAAGATGTCTAGAAAATAGTGTCTGCCGCCAAGTACGAGGGCCTGGTGAGAAATTTCGCCTGAAGCTATGCAGCTAACATTACATAAGTGTCGTGCTGTTCCTTCTTCAAGACAATTCTCAGCCGCATTCTGCAGGGGCAATGAAGATGCTCCTGCATCGTTTTCAAATGGAAATGTGAGATTACCCACAATACAGTCCGCAATTGTCTCCCCCTGAGTTTCATCTCTGGTCACATGAACCGCTGTCTTTGAAGACAACATTTTGACACAGACAACGAGGTGTAGGCCAGCGTGGAGAATTGGCGGAAAGCACTGGCGGCTGCCTTCTATGATGAGGCTATTGAAAAGTTGGTACAACGCTATGACAAAAGTCTAAGTCAGAACGGCGACTACGTAGAGAAGTAGCTGAAAGGTGTAGCTAATTGTTACAAGTAAAACATTTCTGATGTTCACTGTGGTTTCAATTTGGCAATCAATCGGAGCTTACTTTCTGAACAGGCCTCGTAAATTTTACGGGGATACCGTCTGGGCCACATGCCTTCCTGGCGTCTAAGGATCTTAACTGTTTTACGATACCAGGTACACTAAACACTACGTCAACTATCCTTGCGTTTGTTCAATAATTGAAAGGGGGAATGGTGCTGCAGTCCTCTACCGTAAACGAGTTTTGAAAGCTAGGTTTATAAATTCGGCTTTCTGTTAATCATCATCCGTTACATTACCGATACTGTGAGCAAGAGAATGTATTTAATTATTAGTAGCGTTCATAGATTTAAAGTACGACCAAAATTTTTTGGCGTTAGTTTTTGAATCTGTAGATAAAGTATTGCTTTCAAATTCATTAAAAGAATCTCTCATTGACGTTGTTTTGATAGCTGCTTTCATTTTGCATAATTTCTGTTTGTCAACGGGGGAGTGACTACGTTTAAAACGACTGTGCAAAAATTCTCTGCTGTTTAAGAAACTTCCTAATATGTTTGATGAACCTAGGTTGTTTCTTTCGCTCCCCTATATTTTTTCTAGGCACATATTTCTCTAGCATGTCGTGGACAATACCTTTGAATTCCGATGCTCAACATCTTTGTGTCCCACGGTGACTATGAAGATATTTATTAACGACACTTTTATTTGCTTTCCCAAACAAGAAAACTCTACGCTGTTTCTTTGGTTTTTTTGTAACTTCCCCTGCGTAGAAGCCACAAGACATTATGGTCGCTAATACCTTCTTCTAGACTATTTTCCTCAAAAAGATCAGGTCTCTTTGTCGCCAAAATATCTAATACGTTCCCATCTCCAGTTAGTTTTCTGACCAATTGCTCAAGGTTGTATGTTGAGAGCGCACCCATTGCCAGGGTGTTCATTTTCTTTACTTTCGAATGAAAAGAAAATGTTTTGCAGTTTTGTGTTACAGTATTTGTAGGGTCCAGTCCCATTGATGTATTCACCGTCTAAGTTTGACGTCAACGTGCAATAACCACTCACAGACAGCAGGTGTCACCACTAGCTGTGGAAGGTATATAAAGGGTGTCGGGGCGAAGCGAAAAGCAGTCGGTGTGGAAACGGAGGTATTTGTTCTGCCGTCCTAAAGGCATGATCACAGACTTGCGAGCGAAGGTTGAAAGCATCTCTGAGAAGGCTATTCTGTAAACTGTTCGCGTGTCGCCGTGACTAAAATATACCATGCATGGTGGCAAAATGGCGCCATCCACAACCGGCAACGGCGCAACTGTGGTGCGTCACGGCCCATAGATGGCAGGGGTGAACGTTGGCTGCAGAGATGTGCACGGGCGAATAGACGTGAAACTGTTGAGCAACTGAAGGCCCGGATGAACGAAGGGGCTAGTAACAGTGCTCCTCAATGACTGTTCAGCCGCGCTCACTGCAGTTCATTGGCTGGATTTTGCTCGCCACGTAGCCTTTCAGATGAATCACGTTCAATGCTCCATCGACGTGAAAAGACTGAAAGCAAACACCCTGTAACAATCGTCGGAAAGGCCCAGGCCGGAGGAGGGAGAGTATGATCTGGGGAATGTTTACGCGGCGTTCCCTGGGTGATCTTGCCATTCTGATAGGCACAAGAGATCAACGTAAGTATACATCTATCGTTCGGAACCACCTCTGCCTTCATATGTAGTTTGTTTTTCCTCGCACCATGACATCTCCCAGCAGGACAACGCAACGTTTCACACAGCTGGCAGTGTACCTACATGTTTCAAAGAATACCAGCTGAGTTCACCATATTCCCCTCGCCACCAAATTCTCAGGATTTTAATCCAACTGAGAATTTGTGAGACCACCTCGATCAGGCTGCACGTGCCATAGACCCTCAACCGAGAAACCTAGCGCAGCTGGCCCCAGCTCTGGAGTCGTCATGGCTCCACATCCCTGTCGATACCTGCCAGAACCTCATCGATTCGCCCCCTGTACGTCTTGCAGCTGTGCGCGCAGCGAGAGGTGGTTTTTCAGGTTTTAACAGGTGGTCAAAAATGTGACCGGACAGTGTATATTCTACATCTACCACATGGATACTCTGCAAATCACATTTAAGTGCCTGACACAGTGTTCATCGTACCACCTTCAAAATAATTATCTATTATTCCAATCTCGAACAGCGCTCGGAAAAAAGAACACCATATCTTTCCGTGCAAGCTCTGATTTTCCTTATTTTATTATGATAATCGTTTCTCCCAATGTAGGTCGGCACCAACAAAATATTTTCGCAATCGCAGGAGAAAGTTGATGATTGAAATTTCGTGAGAAAAATCCACCGCAGCGGATAACGTCTTTGCTGTAATGATGTCCACCGCAAATCCTGTATCACATCAGTGACACTCTCTCCCCTATTTCGCGATAAAATAAAACGTATTGCTCTTCTTTGAATTTTCTCGATGAACTGCGTTAATCTTATCTGGTAAGGATCCCGAAATGCGTAGCAGTACTCCAAAAAATGGTTCAAATGGCTCTGAGCACTATGGGATTCAACTTCTGAGGTCATTAGTCCCCTATAACTTAGAACTACTTAAACCTAACTAACCTAAGGACATCACACACATCCATGCCTGAGGCAGGGTTCGAACCTGCGGCCGTAGCGGGTTCGCGGTTCCGGACTGTAGCGCCTAGAAACGCACGGCCACTGCGGCCGGCCCTCCAAAAGAGGATGGACAAGCGTAGTGTAGGTAGTCTTCTTAGAATATATGATAATTTTCGATTTGTTCTGCCAATAAAAAGCAGTCTCTGGTTTGCCTTCCCCACAACATTATATATGTGTTCTTTTCAGTTTCAGTTGTTCGTCATTGTGATTCCTAGGTGCGTACTTGAATTTCCGGCCATTAGTTTTGACTGATTTATCGAGTAACCGAAGTTTAACGGGTTCCTTTTACCACTCATGTGGACGACCTCACACTTCTCTTTATTTAAGGTCAATTGCCAATTTGCGCACTATTCAGATATGTTTTCTAAATCGTTTTGCATTTTGTTTTGATCTTCTGATGACTTTACTACACAATAAAAGACAGCATCATCTGACAACTACCTAAGACGGCAGCTCAGATTGTCTCCTAAATTGTTTATGTGGATGAGGAACAACAGAGGGCCTATAACACTACCTTGGGGAACTTCAGAAATGACTTCTGTTTTTCTCGATGACTTTCGATCAAGTACTACCAACTGTGATCTCTCTGACAGGAAATCACGAATCCAGTCACATAACTGATACTATATTTTGTAAGCACACAATTTCACTACAAGCCGCTTGTGTGGTACAGCGTCAAAAGCCTTCTGGAAATATAGAAGCACGGAATCAATCATTATTATCATATCACTATGAACGGTATATACGTATTAATATCACACAGTGATGCTCGTTTCTGCCTGTTTGTCTACAGTATACAGTCTGCAGTATAGCTGAAATTTTTCTACTGTTTGTCATCTGTAACTAATCAGGATTTCACCATAGTATTACGCGTAAAGAAACTTTTTCTTGCGGTGTGTTGGTGTTAAACTGTATTACTAGAATTATGTATGTTGCAGTCTACTGCCAATACTGAACTGTTAATTAGCAGTTAACTGTTCTTTGCCGGCCGGAGGGGCCGAGTGGTTCTAGGCGCTTCAGTCTGGAACCGCGCGACCCTTACGGTCGCAGGTTCGAATCCTGTCTCAGGTATGGATGTGTGTGATGTCCTTAGGTTAGTTAGGTTTAAGTAGTTCTAAGTTTTAGGGGACTGATGACCTCAGAAGTTAAGTCCCATAGAGCTCAGAGCCATTTGAACCATTTTTTAATTATTTTTTGCTTGGTCAGTTTAATAGCTTTCGAAAGTGTGATGACATGTTACTTGTGATGAGGTTTGTGAACCGTTGAAGCGAAAGTGGAGGGTGAAATGGTTCAAATGGCTCTGAGCACTATGGGACTCAACTGCTGTGGTCATAAGTCCCCTAGAACTTAGAACTACTTAAACCTAACTAACCTAAGGACAGCACACAACACCCAGCCATCACGAGGCAGAGAAAATCCCTGACCCCGCCGGGAATCGAACCCGGGAACCCGGGCGTGGGAAGCGAGAACGCTACCGCACGACCACGAGATGCGGGCAAAGTGGAGGGTGAATGTGATTTGTTTGTACTTAATCTTGTTCTTTCCATGCACGGAGACATAAATGCATGGAAACAAGAGAGCGAAGAAGAAGCAAAGATTCTGAAGGTAGAGCTTGCGTGGTCAGTTGCGTAGGAGTACTTATTTCAACCACGTCAAAGCTGTATAAGATCTCAAGGCAAGACGGCAGTTCTGACAATGAATTGTAAGATGATTTGTTGAAAATTTCAAGTTTGCGGATAGTCTTTCACTTGCGGATTACGTGGGATTCACACGAAGTAGTACAATTAACTGTTGAACCAGCCACTTGTAGGAAGATAAAAAATCATCGAGAGATCATGGAAGCAAGAAGTGAGAGGTTCGCATTAGCACCAGTGTGTGGGCATGGGTTGTGAGTGCAGACTCATGGGCTTATATACTTAACAGCACAGATTAACAGCTGCTGTTTATCAACAATTTCTGCGCGACAAATTACCCACGCTGGATAAAGTTACCTCTGCAGAAAGGCAATGGATGTCCTTTATGCGAGACGTGCCTAAAGCCAATTTCTTACGCCTCGTGCAATAGTACGTAACAGAAACGTTTACTGAGTGATGGGTTCGTCGACGATGTCCAATAGCATGACCTCCCCACACTGCTGACTTTATTATTTACATTTCAGGTTACGGGGACGTTGAAATCCGTTGGTGTATTGCACACCCACACTTAAACTCAAATCGACGCATGCATGTAATCAGATGTAGGAGGAGCCAAGGATATTCGACGACCTCGTGGTTCTTTGAGAAGGAGGGCCGACTACGTTGTAACCACATGGAAAACATCCAGCAGAGTCAGTGACACGTGATTAACATAGGGCAGAATGACCCAAATGTCAACAAGTGTTTGTTTCTCGACACGTGTTTTTACGTTCAAATGGTTCAAATGGCTCTGAGCACTATGGGACTTAACGTCTGAGGTTATCAGTCCCCTAGAACTTAGAACTACTTAAACCTAAATAACCTACGGACATCACTCACATCCCTGCCCGAGGCAAGATTCGAACCTGCGACCGTAGCGGTCGCGCGGTTCCAGACTGAAGCGCCTAGAACCGCTCGGCCACAGCGGTCGGCCGTGTTTTAGGTCAGATTTCTAGTTTTGCCTAATACTACTGTGATATAATTATTTTCAACTCGCCGCTCTGTTCATAAATCCGAAATCGACTGCGACTAATCCATCCATTCTAAGCCGATAGCGTCGGATGAAAACTGGTTTGTTCATCATAACGTAAATTCTGCATAATAAACATTCGTTCTGATGTAATGTAACAGGCACTCTCGGTTACTACGTAAAAGTGCTTCAAATTATCGATCCCCTATTTGGTATCTATGTTATCGCTAGCTTTGCTAACATACACTGGAATTCGGGAACAACCTATTATTTCCATTGACGTAATAGATTTTGCGGGTGGTAGTTTCAATGAATTGATCACGCAAAACACTGCTAATCGTCCTTTAGAAAAGCATTTGTTATATTTGAGTCGAAGTAGAGGATTAAAATATCTTCATTTTTAAAACTTATTTTACTTCAAAGGCGATGTCGCAATTACTGTTGATTAATTAAAACATTCCTAAAGATATATCCGTAACTTAGGCAGTGCTGTGCCTAGAAGAAATCCAATTTCAATTCCGAAATTCTCTCATCAAACGGAAACGTTTCATACACGTCATGATAGCATTTCGGTTGCATTTTGTTTGCTATTTTCTAGTAATTTCAGCTTATGTATATTTTAGCCATTCCACCAGCTTTCAACCCCGTTCAATTAAAATTTTATCCCAAGCAACAATTTGTGAGGAGCTTCCTATGTCATGTGTATAAACTGAATATAATTTAAAAATTTGATTAGTAATGTTGTTGTTGTTGTTGTGGTCTTCAGTCCTGACACTAGTTTGATGCAGCTCTCCATGCTACTCTATCCTGTGCAAGCTTCTTCATCTCCCAGTACCTACCGCAACCTACATCCTTCTGAATCTGCTTAGTGTATTCATTTCTTGGTCTCCCTCTACGATTTTTACCCTCCACGCTGCCCTCCAATACTAAATTGGTGATCCCTTGATGCTTCAGAACATGTCCTACCAACCGATCACTTCTTCTAGTCAAGTTGTGCCACAAACTTCTCTTCTCACCAATCCTATTCAATACTTCCTCATTAGTTATGTGATCTACCCATCTAATCTTTAGCATTCTTCTGTAGCACCACATTTCAAAAGCTTCTATTCTCTTCTTGTCCAAACTATTTATCGTCCACGTTTCACTTCCATACATTGCTACACTCCATACAAATACTTTCAAAAATGACTTCCTGACACTTAAATCTATACTCAATGTTAACAAATTTCTCTTCTTCAGAAACATTTTCCATGCCATTGCCAGTCTACATTTTATATCCTCTCTACTCCGACCATCATCAGTTATTTTGCTCCCCAAATAGCAATACTCCCTTACTACTTTAAGTGTCTCATTTCCTAATCTAATTCCCTCAGCATCAGCCGACTTAATTCGACTACATTCCATTATCCTCGTTTTGCTTTTGTTGATGTTCATCTTATATCCTCCTTTCAAGACACTATCCATTCCGTTCAACTGCTCTTCCAAGTCCTTTGCTGTTTCTGACAGAATTACAATGTCATCCGCGAACCTCAAAATTTTTATTTCTTCTCCATGGATTTTAATACCTACTCCGAATTTTTCTTTTGTTTCCTTCACTGCTTGCTCAATATACAGATATAATAACATCGGGGAGAGACTACAACCCTGTCTCACTCCCTTCCCAACCACTGCTTCCCTTTCATGTCCCTCGGCTTTTATAACTGCCATCTGGTTTCTCTACAAATTGTAAATAACCTTTCGCTCCCTGTATTTTACCCCTGCCACCTTCAGAATCTGAAAGAGAGTATTCCAGTCAACATTATCAAAAGCTTTCTCTAAGTCTACAAATGCTAGAAACAAAGGTTTGCTCTTCCTTAATCTTTCTTCTAAGATAAGTCGTAGGGTCAGTATTGCCTCACGTGTTCCAACATTTCTACGGAATCCAAACTGATCTTCCCCGAGGTCGGCTTCTACTAGTTTTTGCATTCGTCTGTTAAGAATTCGCGTTAGTATTTTGCAGCTGTGACTTATTAAACTGATAGTTCGGTAATTTTCACATCTGTCAACACCTGCTTTCTTTGGGATTGTAATAATTATATTCTTCTTGACGTCTGAGGGTATTTCGCCTGTCTCATACATCTTGCTCACCAGATGGTAGCATTTTGTCAGGACTGGCTCTCCCACGGCCGTCAGTAGTTCTAATGGAATGTCGTCTAATGTTTGTTGTTTCGACTCAGGTCTTACAGTGCTCTGTCAAACTCTTCACGCAGTATCGTATCTCCCACTTCATCTTCATCTACATCCTCTTCCATTTCCATAATATTGTCCTCAAGTACATCGCCCTTGTATAGACCCTCTATATACTCCTTCCACCTTTCTGCTTTCCCTTCTTTGCTTAGAACTGTTTAGTAAGACACTTCGTAATTCTGAAGTATGGGTTGTCTGATGCCATGTAAATGACATAACCAACCACTGGAAGAAACTCTCACCCGATGGGACTTTTTGGGCCACTTGACAGCTACAGCTGTGCGTATTTTTCCAAGCTGGCTATGTACTTTTTTTTCGTCCAGAGTGAAGGCGGCAGCAATGAGTTGTGAAATATGTCAGTGAATATTTCTCGTGTTATCTTTGATATACAAAGAATTAATGACAAAACATTATTCGAAGTTTTTGTTCGTTGTTTGTGAAGGTAGAAAACACGTCAGTTAACATATCAGACCGTGAGTAATGGAGCAGGGTACCTAAGAGGACAGGCAAAGCATCGCTTCTGGTGATAAGATATCATTGTAACGAACAAGTAGTAGAGGAGCAGCGCATATTCAAGAACAGATAACGATGTTATCTCAAGAACACTGATAAGACATCTGGAGTATCAGGTTACATCCTAACCTTGAGTGTAATACACACTAGTGCTCCACAGACCTTGACTGTACCGCATATACAACTACCTCAGAAGCATGGGAGTGGATGAGAGTCCACAGCAGGGGAGGGGGAAGTGGGTTGTGACCTTGAATGTATCTCGCAAAACTGTCCCAGTTACGACATGATACTCTAGTACTCTTATCAGTGACCTTACGATCGTCATCTGCTCTTGAACCCACACTTTCGCTCTACTACTTCTCAGTTACAGCGTAATCGTGTCATCAGACGTGCCACATCGTTGGATGTTTACTTGTGGTCATAGGTATCCTGCTCCACTACTACCATGGACCTATAACACTGTACAATTGACGACTACAGTGTAAATATATTTATAGGGTTAAAAACCATCGTACAACTGACGACTACAGTCTAAATATATTTATAGGGTTAAAAACCATTCAAAAGGCAAGGTCACATAAAACTTTTTTTTTTTTTTTCAAGACAACCAGTTTCAACAGTCTCAACTATCTTGAGGCCATAAACATTTTTTTTTAATGCAAGCTATAAATAACGTTGTTACTTATAAGTGGTAGAGAGGCAGCACGTGCTTAAGAACAGATATCGATCTTATCTTAAGAACACTGATGAGACTTCTGGAGTATCAGGCTACGTCCTAGCCTTGAGTGTAACACAAACTAGTGCCCCAAAAACCTTGACTGTGTCACATATTCTGAGCTTTTATCGACATCTCGTGCATCAGGTTCAGCGTAAAATGAACATGTTTTACTACAAAAAAGTGTTTAAGACCCGAAGATAACAGCTAAGACTGTTGTCTTGAATAAAAAAAATATTTTATGCGATCTTTGCTTTTGAGTAGGTTTTAACAAATAAAAAAAAATTCCGTCCAATACTCTCATAAGGAGAAAATTTAATCAATATTTACGGGAGTCGTCGCTTTAGGAGGCTACGCGGTAAGTGGTGGCTCCAGTTAAGGGGAGGTTTACTATCTTTGGCACGACAAAAGCATGCTCTTTAAGAATTTTTTCTCAGGATATGTCACAGATATCAGTGTCAAATTTGGTCAAAATGTTTATCGATATTTCCTCTACAAAGTGGAATTTTTTCGACCGGAATGTCCAAGAGCAAAGGCGGAGGTGCCGTCGGAACGAAGCAAAATTTCGATGTAGAACTCCACGCGCGGTATGTCACAGGTCAGCCGGCTCGTCTGGCATCAAAATTGAGTTGACGTTAGCGAAGTATATGAGATTCTTTAGAAGTTGTACCTCGCTTAAGTTATTTGGACCATAGGAAACAAAATGGTGGCCATTTGAAAAAAAAATAGGGTTGTCTTCATCGATTTTTCGCCTTCGTCAGCCATGTAAAAATATTTATAGTTGATAGATCAGAATAAAAGTGGTACAACTCCTAGACAATTTAGTTAGCTTCGTCGGAAACAAAGAATCATGCCAATCGGTTCATTAGATTTGAAGTTACCATACCACGCGATAAAAAAAAGTCATTTCGAGAAAAACGCATTTGGCGTTTTGACTACATATAAATGCAATATTATGCAACTTACGTTCAATTTGCTATTCCGGGTCCATAAACTAGTCCCTCCTCTTCCTCACATAGGGCATTTGCTCGATCTGGGCCATTCTACGCTGCTCCACAGCCGCTCGTACGGCCTGTGACAAGCGGTTTTCGGCCGCTTGAATCCGGTGGTCGTCTGAATGCTTGGCGAATTGCGTCGAATAGAGTCCCAGGGTAACGTCCATTGTTGTCATGGTCTTCAGAATTGCTGAATACCCTTCGTTGAAGCTGCTCACTGCCAGCAAAGTCGCAATCTCCACAGTCTGCGCACCAGAATGCAAATGCTTGGGGGGTAACTTCCAAACACACGCGTTCAAACTTTCATTTGAATTTTGTGTCTTTCCTCCCAAGCACCGGTACAATAACTCGTCCTCCGAAAGAAAAAAAAAACTGGTGCGTGAAAAAGACTGATTTCAGGCAGGTGCATTTTTTTGTTCAACCGCGAATAACAAGCAATTCCGTTCCGTATTCGGAAAAACCGTTTCAGGGGTGGATTCTAAAAACTTTGATGGATCCAAAAATGCAACTTTAAAAAAATCGATTTTTTGAACCAAAATATAGTAAATCTCCCCTTAATGTCATATAAAACAAACTATCCCGCGATGATAGTTGTAAGATATTTTTGGAATAACCTTTCTACAATGACAATGATGAACGAAATTAACGAATAACTGTTACTCTCTAACTGGTCGACAATAGGGAGAATATATGGTACAGAGTGTAAAGGTCGCTTTCACAGCCGTAATCGAATCCTGCGCTAGTCTAAGCGATTGATAGGACAAAGGTCGTACCTGTGGCAGTTATTAGCTCAGGCAACCCGCCGTTCCCGGGCTGGGAACTTAAGCTCGCCGTCAGACTGAGCAGACGTTACGGGCTTGGGCGCGGCTGCGGATTAAAGCGGATGGTCCAGTCGCGGCAGTAGAGGCTACACAGCCCAGGTCGGCAACAGGCGGCCGCCTTCTCCCCTGCTCCCCCCCCCCCCCCTGCCGGGCTGCGCCGGCGCCGGGGGGCGGCCGGCCGGCGTCGCGACGCCGTGGCGCCGGGGGCAGGCCGCGTCTCGCCTCTTATTTCCAGGTGCTGAGCGAGTCGGTGCACCCGCCATTTCTCTCAGTAGGAGTTCTGCAGCTCAGGTGGGGGTAGGGGGTTACCTGCTCCTAGCGCTTTTGCGATTTCTCTAAACGGCACCCACGAAACCCATGAAACCGTCTTCAGCATGTACCAGAATCTAAGTAAATCACGAACGGGGATTTTAGGATAAATTTGTTACCAGCCACTTTGCTATACAGGGGTGGGCCACAAGCAGTTGACAAAAATGCATCTGGGGTAATAACACGAAACAAATGAAAACAGAAATTTACTAGCGAACCTGGTAATGCTTTGCAACTGCTATAATAACTAGGTAACGTGCTAATCTCCTCTCTATTTCGATCCACCTTCTCCTCCACTCTCTTTTTCCTTGTCCCCCCTCACTCTGTTGATCTCCTGTTGCCCACTCTCTACGTCCATTTCTTCCCCCTTCCGGTCTGTCCATTTCCTATTCATCTCCCTGTCTGACCCTGAGCCTTGTTTATTGTTATTGCAAATTCAAAATCCGCGAAAATATTCCAATAATAAGGCGATGATCCACAAATGAATATTTCCTATTTTCTGTGGAAAACGACTGCTAGGAAAGGAAGAAAACCCCACATCCATCTGTATACAAGTTTTTTTACAAATATACATAATAAGAAACATTATTTTGTGGAAGAAAGAATTAGTCTAATGATTTAAATGTCCTGCTATCGTAGCTTGCTATCGTAGCTATCACTTACTGCGAGAAAGACAGAAGAAAATTCAGATTTTCGCAACAGCGCACAACAGAGAGTACTTTCTTCCCCTCAGTTGCTCTTAACTGAGAACATGTACATTGTCCTTTAATTTTTCCTAACAACGTTTCCTCTTTCTACATTAACTATATTACATTACGAAAATTATACTCTATGTCCATCCGAACGCTCCTTGTAGTACCGTGTAAAAATCAGATAAATTGGTAGAGAACTACTATGGATATTTGCTAACTACGTTTCGCATCTATATATTTCTCACATACACCAAGTATCTCAAAAAAGATCCTAGCTGTAAATTTTTAAACAATATTCTAATGAACATTGAGACGGAGACGGCCTACCTAATATTTTTATATTAAAAGCTGTTCATTAGGCTATTGCGTAAAAAAAGTAAAGAACTTTTCTAGATCTTTTGGAAGAACATTAAACACTCATAGCGTGTAGACCTTAAACACAGATATACATGCAGAGAACAATGAATCTACAAAAAAGATGCTCAAAGTGGTATCCATCCTGTTGCGGTCGTACATTTCATGTTTTCAACATTGATTTACAAATTTCTTTATAAATCTCCCGGTACTGTAGGTTTTCAATTTCTAGGTGGATTCCCTCCTTCAAATGCCCAATTTCAGTATTCTTGGCAGTGTAAACTTCATCTTTTAGCATGCCCCAGACTAAAAGAATACACGCTTGTCGTGAGGGCCATTCAGTAACACCTCGCCTGCCAGTCCATACTTCAAAATTTTCGTTCATAAAGACTCTGACAATGTTGTTGTTGTTGTTGTTGTTGTTGTTGTTGTGGTCTTCAGTCCTGAGACTGGTTTGATGCACCTCTCCATGCTACTCTATCCTGTGCAAGCTTCTTCATCTCCCAGTACCTACTGCAGCCTACATCCTTCTGAATCTGCTTAGTGTATTCACGTCTTGGTCTCCCTCTACGATTTTTACCCTCCACGCTGCCCTCCAGTACTAAATTGGTGATGCCTTGATGCCTCAGAACATGTCCTACCAACCGATCACTTCTTCTAGTCAAGTTGTGCCACAAACTTCTCTTCTCACCAATCCTATTCAATACTTCCTCATTAGTTATGTGATCTACCCATCTAATCTTTAGCATTCTTCTGTAGCACCACATTTCAAAAGCTTCTATTCTCTTCTTGTCCAAACTATTTATCGTCCACGTTTCACTTCCATATATGGCTATACTCCATACAAATACTTTCAAAAATGACTTCCTGAAACTTAAATCTATACTCGATGTTAACAAATTTCTCTTCTTCAGAAACGTTTTCCTTGCCATTGCCAGTCTACATTTTATATCATCTCTACTCCGACCATCATCAGTTATTTTGCTCCCCAAATAGCAAAATTCCTTTACTACTTTAAGTGTCTCATTTCCTAATCTAATTCCCTCAGCATCACCAGACTTAATTCGACTACATTCCATTATCCTCGTTTTGCTTTTGTTGATGTTCATCTTATACCCTCCTCTCAGGACACTGTCCATTTCGTTCAACTGCTCTTCCAAGTCCTTTGCTGTCTCTGACAGAATTACAATATCATCGGCGAACCTTAAAGTTTTTATTTCTTCTCCATTGATTTTAATGCCTACTCCAAACTTTTCTTTTGCTTCCTTTATTGCTTGCTCAATATAAAGATTGAATAGCATCGGGGAGAGACTACAACCCTGTCTCACTCCCTTCCCAAACCCTGCTTCCCTTTCATGTCCCTCACTCTTATAACTGCCATCTGGTTTCTGTACAAATTGTAAATAGCCTTTTTCTCCCTGTATTTTACCCCTGCCACCTTCAGAATTTGAAAGAGAGTGTTCCAGTCCACATTGTCAAAGGCTTTCTCTAAGTCTACAATTGCTAGAACATAGGTTTGACTTTCCTTAATCTTTCTTCTAAGATAAGTCGTAGGGTCAGTATTGCCTCACGTGTTCCAACATTTCTACGGAATCCAAACTGATCTTCCCCGAGGTTGGCTTCTACCAGTTTTCCATTCGTTTGTAAAGAATTCGCGTTAGTATTTTGCATACTTGACTTACTAACTGATAGTTCGGTAATTTTTACATCTGTCAACACGTGCTTTCTTTGGAATTGGTATTATTATATTCTTCTTGAAATCGGAGGGTATTTCACCTGTCTCATACATCTTGCTCACCAGATGGTAGAGTTTTGTAAGGGCTGGCTCTCCCAAAGTTGTCAGTAGTTCTAATGGAATGTTGTCTTCTCCAGGGCCCTTGTTTCGACTTAGGTCTTTGAGTGCAGTGTCAAACTCTGCACGCAGTATCATATCTCCCATTTCATCTTCATCTACGTCCTCTTCCATTTCCATAATATTGTCCTCAAGAACATCGCCTCTGTGTGGATCCTCTATATACTCCTTACACCTTTCTGCTTTCCCTTCTTTGCTTGGAACTGGGTTTCCATCTGAGTTCTTGATATTGATGCAAGTGGTTCTCTTTTCTCCAAAGGTCTCTTTAATTTTCCTGTAGGCACTATCTATCTTACCCATCGTGAGATAAGCCTCCACATCGTTACATTTGTCCTCTAGCCATCCCTGCTTAGCCATTTTGCACTTCCTGTCGATCTCATTCTTGAGACGTTTGTATTCCTTTTTGCCTGCTTCATTTACTGCCTTATTGTATTTTCTCCTTTCATCAATTAAAGTCAGTATCTCTTCTGTTACCCAAGGATTTCTACTAGCCCTCGTCTTTTTATCTACTTGATGCTCTGCTGCCTTCACTATTTCATCCCTCAGAGCTACCCATTCTTCTTCTACTGTATTTCTTTCCCCCATTTCTATCAATTGTTTCCTTACGCTCTACCTGAAACTCTCTACGACCTCTGGTTCTTTCAGTTTATCCAGGTCCCATCTCCTTAAATTCCCACCTTTTTGCATTTTCGTAAATTTTAATTTACAGTTCATAACCAATAGATTGTGGTCAAAGTCCACATCTGCCCCAGGAAATGTCTTAAATCTCTGTCTTACCATTATATAATCTATCTGTAACCTTGTAGTATCTACAGAGTTCTTCCATGTATACAACCTTCTTTCATGATTCTTGAACCAAGTGTTAGCTGTGATTAAGTTATGCTCTCTGCAAAATTCTACCAAGCGGCTTCCTCTTTCATTTCTGAGTCCAAATCCATATTCACCTACTACGATTCCTTCTCTTCGTTTTCCTACTGTTGAATTCCAGTCACCCATGACTATTAAATTTTCGTCTCCCTTCACTACTTGAATAATTTATTTTATCTCATCATACATTTCATCAATTTCTTCATCATCTGCAGAGCTAGTTGGCATATAAACTTGTACTACCGTATTAGACGTGTTCTTCGTGTCTATCTTGGCCACAATAATGCGTTCACTATGCTGTTTGTAGTAGCTTACCCGCACTCCTATTTTTTTATTCATAATTATAGCTACTCCTGCATTACCCCTATTTGATTTTGTATTTATAACCCTGTATTCATCTGACCAAAAGTATTGTTCCTCCTTCCACCGAACTTCACTAATTCCCACTATATCTAACATTAACCTATCCATTTCCCTTTTTAAATTTTCTAACCTACCTGGTCGATTAAGGGATCTAACATTCTACGCTCCGATCCGTAGAACGCCACTTTTCTTTCTCCTGATAACGACGTCCTCTTGAGTAGTCCCCTCCCGGAGATGCGAATGGGGGACTATTTTACCTCCGGAATATTTTACCCAAGTGGATGCCATCATCATTTAATCATACAGTAAAGCTGCATGCCCTCGGGAAAAATTACGGCAGTAGTTTCCCCTTGCTTTCAGCCGTTCGCAGTACCAGAACAGCAACGCCGTGTTGTTTAGCGTTACAAGGCCAGATCGGTCTATCACCCAGACTGTTGCCCCTGCAACTACTGAAAAGACTGCTGCCCCTCTTCAGGAACCACACGTTTCTCTGCCCTCTCAACAGATACCTCTCCGTGGTGGTTGCACCTACGGTACGGCTATTTGTATCGTTGAGGCACGCAAGCCCCCCAATCATCGGCAAGATCCATGGTTCACAATAACAAAATAATATGGCGGCGCTCCTGCTTGCTGCCATATCAACTTCTCCTCAGCCGGCTGCAGTTGTTCAAAAATAGCACTACTTTTCAGTTCTAAGAAAATTTCTTCAAGCAGTCTACGTAATTTACAAAATTATCGTTATAGAATAAGGCGCGATTCGCGTACCGCAGAAAATACAAAGTGCATACACTCACGCCAGGAGAGTTTGTTTCCATCGCCACATGTGGATTTGTAGAATCCCAGTAGAAACTCACCTTTAAAGTCGCTTAGTCGTTCCGTGAGAAACATTAAGTTGAGTACAATTCGCGTAGTTCTGTATCCGTTCCCGGATGAACTTCATTTATGCCTTGATATAAGCTAGGCCCATACGGGCTTCATTAAAGCTTTTTCTGGATCTTTCGTAGGGCTTGTTGTTGCTATCCCGTACTCTGGAAGCTTTTCAAATGGTTCAAATGGCTCTGAGCACTATGGGACTCAACTGCTGAGGTCATTAGTCCCCTAGAACTTAGAACTAGTTAAACCTAACTAACCTAAGGACATCACAAACATCCATGCCCGAGGCAGGATTCGAACCTGCGACCGTAGCGGTCTTGCGGTTCCAGACTGCAGCGCCTTTAACCGCACGGCCACTTCGGCCGGCTGGAAGCTTTTGTTTGGCGTTTAGCAGGGGACTGCACAAAACATTGAGAGAAGATTTTAAGATTATTTTCTGTAGTTACAGAGTTTGACCTACATGAACAAGGAACGTCCGCTACCGACCCAGTCTCTCCAAATTTTAAATTTGCGAATACGTTGTTGAGATGGAGGTAGTATGTTCGTGAAATGTTCCACAGAAAAATCACAAACGTACTATCATGTTCCCACCAAGCTTGCAAAACAAATACCTGCTGTTCTGTAGTTAACTTTCTTCTCATTGTTTCTCAGATAACAACACATAACACAACCTGTAACTTCTGTCCCACGCCCATGTGGACGTCTGGCACGATGGGAAGGTCTCCACACTATCTCTCACCCACATTTAACTCCCGTCTGTTGATGCCTCTGCGATGGAAGTCAGATCCACGGGGCCCATTATCTAAAACACGCGATTGTCTTGTGGGTGGCCGGAGAATAGATTTAACACACCATTTCTCAGAGGGTGCCATAAGGGGTGTCAGTGAAATATTCCTTTCCTTGGGCGTTGATTCCTACACATTTTGTGGCCTACAACGACAATTCGCACCGTTCTGAGCAATAAGACGATATTCTTGACAACCTTGGATGCTGGTGACACCCTCCCCGGACGATTCAACTCTCCCCTATGTACATCGTGAGGCAGCAACCCCACTGATTGTAATGAGACCCCTTTGGAGGGCTGTGCGACCGCAGTTATTCCTGTGGTGTTCAATGGCTCTGAGCACTATGGGACTCAACTGCTGAGGTCATAAGTCCCCTAGAACTTAGAACTACTTAAACCTAACTAACCTAAGGACAACACACACATCCATGCCCGAGGCAGGATTCGAACCTGCGACCGTAGCGGTCGCGCGGTTCCAGACTGTAGCGCCAGAACCGCTCGGCCACCAGCGGCCGGCTCCTGTGGTGTACGGACTGGAAACACTAGGGACTGTTCAGAAGCATTCGACGAGATTTGAAAGCTATCCGAAGCAGCAAAACGTGCTTATACTTTTTTCGGGAGCCCTGTTTCGCGCCCTCCTGTGGCCTGATTGCTGAGGGATGCGATACTGACACATGTGAATAAAATGCAGAGGGGCTCTAAGATCCCAAGCTAGAAAAGGCCCACGATGCCACCTGCCTGCCTTTGTTGAGCACTTTAGAGATATATCTGCACAGAGACATTACCGTACCGGAGTCCTGGGCTCTCGCAGATATGGATCGGACTGACGCACCTACGACTCCACTTACCTTCTAGCAGGCGCATAAACAGCAGCGTAGCCTGATTACGAGCGCTTAGGTCTCTCATTTGGGTTGCACAGTGTGTTTATATTACAGCTGTTACTTGAAACATAAGCGGTGACTGTAGTTGCGTTCTCAGTGCAACGACATTTCCCTGTAACTCATTTGGTTACTTCAAAACATCGACATTTGTTACTTTTTTCTGCTTTTATTATAATTCATGACAGTAACTAGCTTTATTTTTACAACAGTCTCTGCCTGTAGCCATCTCAGGGCGATTTTTCAACAGCTGAAGTTTCTTAACACAGAGATGCATTTACTGTCATACTGCTGAACACCTCCTATGTTAAGCAGTACGATGACGGATGTTATTCTGCGTTAAGGCCTTCCTCTGCTGCCACATTGATCTGACGATGGTTGTATACCACTGCCGGAGCTTGGCACTGCAAAATTACGATCACAACTATTTTGCGGTCTCGAATCTCTGAATCGACAATTTATGTATTATTTCACATCAGCATTAGTATTTATGATCGAAATCAATATAATATGATATTCTATTCCATATGAAACGTGCTTACTGTTGTGGATTAACATACAAAAAGTACAAACATTTTATTAGTACCACAGCATGAAGAATCCAAGTTCTATCTGGAAACGATTCCTTATTTTCTGGAAGAGAATAAATATTCTTTAAACTATTAGAAATTATTTTAAAGATAAATGTAATAGTTGTCAAAGAAATGAAACATAATAACATAGTTTGAACCAATGAAACTGAATTAATTAAAAACTGAATTCCCTTCTCCTCAATATTTCCTAAACTGAACATTCAGTACTGTTGTGAAACACGGTTAGTGTGAACGAAATATATATACATACGATAGCTTCGACCGAGTGTGTGTACTGAAAATGGGCAGAAACCGTCGGTTACAAACCGATTCAACAGCTTTACTTATTGGAATTCATTTTTATAGGAAGTGTGACTTTATCGTAGTGTAGTATCTATCGGAACGTAATCGTATTCTGTAAGTGTCTAGAACTCTGCTCTTTCCATTGCTGTAATTGGTTTCGCCGGCCGAAGTGACCGAGCGGTTCTAGGCGCTTAAGTCCGGAACCGCGCTGCTGCTACGGTCGCAGGTTCGAATCCTGCCTCGGGCGTCGATGTGTGTGATTTCCTTAGGTTAGTTAGATTAAAGTAGTTCTAAGTTCTAGGGGACTGATGACCTCAGTTGTTAAGTCCCATAGTGCTCAGAGCCATTTGAACCATTTGTAATTGGTTTCAGAATGTAATACTCGAAATATGTATTCTCATTTCTTCTGAGTACGTCAAAAAGATAATGGATAATGGATTCACATATGACTAGAAAAAAAAAAAAAAAGAATCTGGTTTGGTTTCTTGCGTACAGAAGCCTAGAGCTACAAATCTATAAATCTTTCAGCCGAATTCGATTTTCTGTTCTTCCTGCGCGAAAATACCTTTTTGTAACACGCTATCAACTCGTACCACAACTTGCTGCAGGTTTCATGCTAGTGTCCAACAACAAACATAATAAGAAAGGGAAGTCCGGTTAATTGTTGCTTACCTACAAGTTCTACACCGTCACCCCACATAACTGCATCCAACATCAATAGGATTTCCTTAATGAAGAAATAAGCTCGATAGAACATTCAATACGATACGGAAATATCGGCAAAATCATAGTAAGGAATATATTGAAAACATTGGACTGTAAACCAAACGGAAATAATATTGTCAAAATCAACATGAAACAATAAAAAAGAAAAATATACGTTAAACAGTATCTGGCATACCTGCATGCAAAACGTGACAGTCCGCAAATAGAGTAATTGTTTAGATGACATTTCTCAAACGACTTTAGATTTCGATAGTCACGAATACCCAGAATGTGTTTGTCAACTGGCTATAAGGAGGGGTGTAGCGAAAACATTGGTCATAAAATGACGTTTCCCGTCAAATCCGGAAGAACTACGATGTTGTAAATCAGACAAGATAGATATCATGTGATGCTTTGTTTCTATATAAATGTGGAGCAGTTAACTAAATTTCTATTAACGCCACAAATCAGTTTGCGGATTCTACTAGTCCATCGGCTCCTTTACCCTCTGTGATTCTCCTCCAGACCCCTCTCTGTCAATCTCCTTCTCCCTCTTTGCCCATCTCCTGCGTGCTCCACCCTCTGTTCATCTGCTGATCCCCTCTACCTCAGTCCATCTTCTCCTCCCCACTCTGTCTATCTGCTCCTGCCCCTTTGTCGAGTCCTCCAGCGCCCTCTAAATCGAACTCGTCTTGTCCCTTCGGTCTCCTTCTCGTGCACTCTATCTCCTTCCATTACCTCTTCCCATCTCCACCACTTTCCTTTCCTGTGTACTTCCTCCTCCTCTCCCACATCGTTGTCCATCTCACCCCTTCTCATCTCTGTCTGTCCATCTCTTCTTCCTTTTGCCTTCTCTTGCTGGTTCTTACCCACACAATACTTCTTTCCAGATAGTAAGTAATATGTGTACCAAACTGGGTTGAAATCATCCAGGGGTTTTTTATCTGCAGTTTTGCCCACGTACGCATATGCCACACAGGTTTCACATACATTTAACATATTTCACACGTATTCATGTACATATTTCACCTGCATGTCCAGCGAATTTCGCCCTCTACTTTCGATTTCGCGCAGCTCTATGTTCTCGACGTCACGTCTCCTGGTCTATGAGCAGTAGGTATATTCTGTGACGTATGTGAATACTGTATGCGAAATTTGTTGCTTTTAGAATTATAAGCAAACAAATAATAAATTTAAACGTCATTCACGATGCGGCAGTTTTTCAGGCATCTCATTGTTTACGACGTAATATCTCCTGAACTATGTGTCATACCATGATTTTAATTTTGCTGTTACAGTCAGTGGTATATGCGAAATTCGTCGCGAATAGTGTTATAGCATAGAAGTTACACATTAAATCATCATGCCTGATGCGGCAGTCTACTGCATGAATTGCAAAAATTTTGTGAGCAATAAAATTTTTTGCTTTCATCATTTTGTTTGAAATTCTGTGGAATATTTGTTGCAAGTAACTAGTGCTCTCATTCTGAAATATTGATGAATAAAGTCTGGGAATTTGCATGTAATAGGGTACACTTCTTTTTCACATCTACACCCAACCATTTGATAGGCAGGTAGTTGTCAGCGATTCTTTCCTGACAGCAAGTAATATGAGTACGAAATTTGGCTGTAGGCTGTCCAGTGGTTTGGGAGTAGGTGTGGAATGTACATACATGGACACATTTTTATAATATGTGTGGTTTAAAAGGCGAACATAACCTGCAGTAGCTGTTGCAAAAGATGATCAATACCAACATAAAATGATTGTAACTTTTCATTCATTTCATGAATGAAACCAATTTTGAATTTTATTCATGAAACCAAATAATTCGCCCTTCTCGGTGGGCATACAAAGTAATCTGTATCAACAGGATCTCATTCGCCCCGTAAAGGTGGGGCGGGGGGGGGGGGGGGGGGATCGTACGTAATGACACGAAAGTTAAAGTCTGTTTGCTTAAACATATGAAGATTTTTCCTTTCTCTACTGAAATTGAAAGTAAAGTACAATTGTGGGGAAAAAGTTTGATGTGGGAGGAGATACTAGTTCAGGCAATGAATTTACAAGAACATCTTTTTTCTTTCATTTTCATTTCGTTTTACATTCTTATAAGAGCGTTATTCTTTCATTTGTCTTACTATTTAGCACACAGCGCCGCAGTTTACGGTTTCGTGGAAGAGAAAAGGTTGTTGTCCGTATACTAAAGCAAGGCATGCTTTTTCAACGACAGCGCTTACAGGTGAAACGACTAGCCTAGTAAGTGAACTTCGTCGCCGGAGGTGTGAAGCTAACACTGACAAAGAAGTCACACAGCAAAATGGTTGATCATACCCGTTCATTGGCGCTACAATATTATGTCGTATTTCTGGGACGATCATGTCATCTGGGCGTGGCTGCAACATGAAAAAAAGTTTCCACTCGGGTCACGCAACGCCTGTCACGACCGCAATATATCATCCACGAAGCAAAGCGCCTCAAACAGCAGCACATTTCGTAGAAACCACAGTGAGTGGACGAAACAGAGAGAATGCCTTGTTTCGAAAGTATTTACAACGTATTTTCTTTTCAGTTGCTTTGTTATAGCTTAAATTCAGTACTGTTTAACTAACTTGTTTATCTTTCCGGTGGTTAAGTTGATACATCAAACGTAATTACGGCCTCTATAAGTGACGACGTTTAATAACTGTGGGATGCTTCCTACCTCGTAAACTTGTGGTCTCCTTCTCCTCCATCTTTAATTCCCATTTGCCGTGACTTAGCCCATACGGTCACTTTCGTCGCTACTTCTTTAAGACATTTTTTTTCATATCGGTAATCACGATCCCTTTATAAAACAATTTTAATTTTATTTTCGTTCTGTTGTATTGCGCTACACGTCCCTACATTGTTTAACTATAAAATTGCAGCAAAAATATCGTTAGCGACAATTAGAATGATTAAAAAGAAACTTGCACTGGTGCTGGGTGAATTGGAAGGCAGACGCAGCAACGAAATTAAAGATAGCTTTTCGATTAAACAGATGTTCATTTTTTACCCGTGTTTTTTCCATAAATACTTACTGACTGATATAAGTCTGTATAAATTCTTCCCTACTGGGTCACTGATAACTACGCGTCGTAAATTTAGTCCTGGTGATAGAATCAAAATGACGATTTATGGCTCTTTACTGTGCTATGCATTCTGACTTTTTAATCTAACACTACAACACTTATTTAGCATGCAGCAGAAGATAATGGAACCAACTGTGTACATTACCGACACTTAACACTAACATGAGATCTACTTAGGCGAAACAAATCTATTGATGAAAATCTTTTTATTATGTCGCTTACCCTCCTCGTTGAGAAGTATGTTGTCTGGTTTCACGTCCCTGGAAAGAGAGACAGGAATGTAAGCTACATGTTTTGTTTTGCCTCAAACTGTCATTATAATTTCCTTACATCTTACGATTTCAGTGAATAAGGAATAAATGGAAGAAACACAAATGTTACGTAGCCACTAAGGCAATGTAGAATCTTATAACATACACTAAACTAGGAAAGAAAACGAATCGTGTGAACGGGGCCTGCTACCTATTTTCGCTCACGATATGAAAATAGCAAGCAAGACTCCATAATGCAGTACGTAGGGCCGCCTTTTACTGATTTCTGACACCGCATATCACTGTATATACGGAGCTATAGTATATTAAGTTCTGCTATGTCAGAATTTCCATAATTTCCAAACAGGTAACTATCTGAAATCTTTGCCAATTTTATACTGACGTACAGAATGTCTTACGTACCTTTAATAAAATGGTTCATGCGTCTACGCGTGTTTAAATAACGAGAACAGTTTCCACACGCGATATGATGTGTGCTCCACGACTTCAGTTGTTCGTAATTTGGTCCTCAGCGAATAACCTCACCTCAAAATGTAGCCTTCAAGTAACATTCATCATGTTGTTGTGTACACGGAAGTAATATACGCAAGATACATGCTCGGAAATACTTACAATGTTTCCACTGCTATTGTTCCAATTACAACAGTCAACCTCAGTAACACACCTCGCTGATTATTTATGATCCTCGTTTAAGGATGCCCGTGAAGCAAACTTCGTAGACACAGCTTTCTCCTAATTCACTAACCGCACTGAAGGCTACATTATGGTGGCGTCTCACTGCTAGCAGGGGCTGGACAAAAACACGGAAGGACCAAAAACACGACACATTACAAAGCCTAATACGGTGTAGGAGAGCTACTGAAATTCTAAACAGCTTCCAATCGTCTCGGTTAGCGCCCGGTCTCGGAATGGATAAATACAGGACATCTACGGTATTGAAGGGCATCTTACACCACTCTTCCTGAAAAATACACTACTGGTCATTAAAATTGCTACACCAAGAAGAAATGGAGACGGTAAACGGGTATTCATTGGACAAATCTATTATACTAGAACTGACATGTGATTACATTTTCACGCAATTTAGGTGCATAGATCCTGAGAAGTCAGTACCCAGAACAACCACCTCTGGCCGTAATAACAACCTTGATACACCTGGGCATTGAGTCAAACAGAGCTTGGATGGCGTGTACAGGTACAGCTGCCCATGCAGCTTCAACACGATACCACAGTTCATCAAGAGTAGTGATTGGCGTACTGTGACGAGCCAGTTGCTCGGCCACCATTGACCACACGTTTTCAATTGGTGAGATATCTGGAGAATGTGCTGTCCAGGACAGCAGTCGAACATTTTCTGTATCCAGAAAGGCCTATACAGGACCTGCAAATTGCTGTCGCACTTTATCCTGCTGAAATATAGAGTTTCGCAGGGATCAAATAAAGGGTAGAGCCAGGGGTCGTAACACATCTGAAATGTAACGTACACTGTTCAAAGTGCCGTCAATGCGAACAAGAGGTGACCGAGACGTGTAACCAATGGCACCCCATACCGTCACGCCTGGGGATACGTCAGTATGGTGATGACGAATACACGCTTCCAATGTGCGTTCACAGCGATATCGCCAAACACGGATGCGACCATCATGATGCTGTAAACAGAACCTGGATTCGTCCGAAGAAATGACGTTTTACCATTCGTGCATCCAGTTTCGTCGTTGAGCACACCATCGCAGGCGGTCCTGTCTGTGATGCAGCGTCGAAAGTAACCGCAGCCATGGTCTCCGAGCTGATAGTCCATGCTGCTGCAAATGTCGTCGAACTGTTCGTGCAGATGGTTGTTGTCTTGCAAACGTCCCCATCTGTTGACTCAGGGATCGAGACGTGGCTGCACGATCCGTTACAGCCATGCGGATAAGATGCCTGTCATCTCGACTGCTAGTGATACGAGGCCGTTGGGATCCAGCACGGCGTTCTGTATTACCCTCCTGAAGACACCGATCCCATATTCTGGTAACAGTCATTGGATCTCGACCAACGCGAGCAGCAATGTCGCGATACGATACATCGCAATCGCGATAGGCTACAATCCGACCTTTATCAAAGTCGGAAACGTGATGGTACGCATTTCTCCTCCTTAGACGAGGCATCACAACAACGTTTCACCAGGCAACGCCGGTCAACTGCTGTTTGAGTATGTTTGAGTATGAGAAATCGGTTGGAAACTTTCCTCATGTCAGCACGTTGTAGGTGTCGCCACCGGCACCAAGCTTTTGTGAATGCTCTGAAAAGCTAATCATTTGCATATCACAGCATCTTCTTCCTGTCGGTTAAATTTCGCGTCTGTAGCACGTCATTCTCGTGGTGTAGCGATTTTAATGGCCAGTAGTGTAGTTGCAAATTCTGATAACAACGATGTAAGTGGATAGGGATCACGCACACTACTCTCCAGAGCAGACCACAAAGGCTCAATAATGTTGACATCTGGTGAGTTTAGTGGCCAGGGGAGAGTCAACAATTCATCCTCGTGCTCACAAAACCAGTGCCGGACGATGCGAGCTGTGTGGACAGGGGCCCTGGCGTCTCGGAACACAGCACCACTACTGGGAAACAAACACTGTATTGTGGAGTGGATCTGATCAGCCAGAAGGGTCACACAATCCTTGGCCGTGTAGCGACCTTGCAGAGTAACCACGGGGCGCACGAAATACCACGAAACGGCTGCCAAATCATCAACGAACCCCACCGTGATTAATTCTTATGACGTAAACACGGCCAGAAATTGAAAACAGTGTGAAACAAGATTCATGCGGCGAAGTGACTTTCTTCCACTGTTCATCAACCCATGTTTTACGGATCCAGCACCATGTTTTCCTGTTACGGGCATTTGCGCCACTGATGGGTGGTTGTGCAGTTCCAGCTCTCCCTGAAATTCCCGGCTCCCTTCGTTTTGTTTTGGATTTCGAGAGTGCTATATGTAGTTCTGCAGTGACTTTTACAGCTGCCGTCCTCTTATTTTTTGTAACAGTCCTCTATGACCGTTTGTCACGATCACGCAACACACACTTTTGTTCGCGTTGTGACATGGCGGCTGACGTTCTCCCGTGTTCCCTGTATGCGATATAAACCTACGATCTACGATACGGTGCCTCTTAAAATACCAAACACCTCAGCTCCCTTGGTTAGGGAATCATGCACCACACAAGCACCAAAAAACAGCCATCGAAAATTTTTTTAATACTTTTTCACTTTGATAGCTGATCTTTACAGATTTTTATGAGCTGAATCCAAATCTACCCTTAGTTTGATTGTATCACCCACAGTTTTCGGGCAATATCCTTTTTATTATACAGTATAAAAATCCTATGCTATACGGTAAACGGGGAAATTAATGAAACGCTTTGCTACAACATAAGCATGGTTTGTATTTGCAGTAAGCTGTTTAAAACTTCCTGGAAGATTAAAACTGTGTGCCGGACCGAGACTCGAACTCGGGACCTTTGCCTTTCGCGGACAAGTGCTCTACCATGTGAGCTACCCAAGCACGACTCATGACCCGTCCTCACAGCTTTACTTCTGCCAGTACCTCGTCTCCTACCTTCCAACCTTTACAGAAGCTCTCCTGTGAACCCTGCAGAACTAGCACTCCTGAAAGAAAGGATATTTCGGAGACATGGCTTAGATGGTAGAGCACTTGCCCGCGAAGGCAAAGGTCCCGAGTTCGAGTCTCGGTCCGGCACTCGGTTTTCATCTGTCATTAAGTTTCATATCAGCGCATACTCCGCTGCAGAGTGAAAATCTCATTCTGGAATGATATATGTTAATAGAGGTTTCACTTGTCAGCTGTAATTAGTTTGTATTTTCTGTCTCTTTTTTCGTTGAAGCTTCTTGTGTACCTTTTTCTACGATGAGTCGCTTGCTGTACTTTTCAGTGAAGTGACCAACAGTAGTTACCCGTTATGTTGGTGTTCCAGCGGCCTTGGTAGCGTTTTTCCATGACTTTAATGTCCTGGTGAAACGGTCTCCTTGCTCCTCACTAACATCTCTCATATTTTCAGGGAAGTAATCAAGCTGATTGTTCAAAAAGTGAACTTTCAGACTCATTAAAGATCCTAAAGTTTTAAGCTTCTTTAGCATTGTCACTATAATAGATACATATTCTGGGTCTTTTTCATGTCCTAAGAACTTTGTAACCACTTGCTCGAATGATAGCCATGCTTCTTTCTCATTTAAGGTCATTGTGGATTCAAAGTTAACATCAAACATCAATTTTCTAATGTCAGGTCTGACAAAGACGCCTTCTTTCAGTTTAACTTCTGAAAGGTATGGAAACTTTTGGCAGAGGTGCTTAAAACATGGTCTATCTTTAGGCAAAGCCTTTACAAACTGTTTCATTGAGCCTGTCTTTATATGTAGAGGTGGTAGGAGTAGGTTTTTTGGATCTACAAAGTTTTTGCGTAGAATGTTCTTGTCACCAGGTTTTAAAGACTCCCTCACAGGCCAGTTCTTTCTGCGCCAGTGTTGATCGCTAGCCCTACTGTCCCATTCACACAAGAAACATGGAAATTTGGTAAAGCCACCTTGTTGACAAAGGACCATGCATGTTACTTTTACTCGTAGATCACCACTTATCATCCAACTATGAGCAGAATAGCCTATTTTATTTAGCACCATTTCTAGGTTTTCATAGCTTTCCTTCATATGTACAGAATGTCCAACTGGTATAGACGCATACATGTTATCATTGTGTAATAAAACATCCTTTAAAGTAGTTTTGGATGAATCAATAAACAGCCTCCAGTCTTCCTTTTTGTATTCAATACCAAACTCATTCATCAGACTGGGAATGTCTGAGGAGCACACTAAATCACCTTCTTGTTGAAAAACTTGGGAAATTGTTGCTCTGTCTTCGTATATATGCATATGCTGGTTCCAACTGCCAACTAGTTCTTTTCTTTTAATCTAGAGCCTAGCAATTCAACTTTTTCTTTCGTTAAGCCGAGATCCCTAACCAACTCGTTAAGCTCAGTCTGAGTAAACAATTTGGGCTCTAGACTTTCTGTATTACAAGGGAATTCATCATCATCTGGTTCATCTAAATCAGATCGTACATCAGAAACTACTTCTGTTGGAATAGAATTTAAATCATCTAGTGGTTCAGGAACTAGCAAATCTACATCATGCCCTACGGGTTAGATAGTGGATGGAAGGTTAGGGTAGTTTATTACCTTATTGTTTTTCGAATTATGACCAGTAATATCAACACTGCAAAAGTAGCAATCATCAGAATGATTTTTCGACTCCCACCATATCATGGGAACAGTATACGTAAAGGCTTTTTTCTCCTTTTTGAACGATTTTCTCAGATCTTCAACATACACATAACATACCTTATGTGGCCTCCAAGATTTATCTTGATCACCAAGTTTAGATCCAAAGTATGATAGATAAACTTTTTTCACAAAGTCTGTAATGTTTCTTTGGTGTTTTTTAATCACAAATTCACCAAAAATATAACAAAAACCGTCATCAGAATTTTTAAAACCATGAGTAGACATTGTACTGAGCACACGTACAGGAAATGGGAGTGAGGTTAGGCTGACAGTAAACAAAACACCATCTGTTAACACAAAAATAGAATCGACCTTATTTGCCGGCAAATGGTTTTCAGCAGTGCTACCAACGTCATCTACATTCATTACAAGTAATTTTTAAATTATTTTAACTACATAAAACCTGTTAAATTCTTTAAAAAATCGCTTAATTTAATAAATTTAACTGTAAAATGTTTAGAAATGGTGGGTGGCGCAGTGTTTTAAGTATCATATTTAATTTCCCACCCTAAAAAACATAAGGATAAGGTATTTTCAGCAAAATTTTTTTTTCCATCGCTGGCCTGTGTAATTTACCCACGTTCTAATTCACTTAGCTCCGACATATTGCGCTCACAGCCTGACGTAACACTGTTCTCACCACGCCTGACATCTGCAACGTTTTGAGGACAAGTGCCGCTCGTGGTAAAATACAACAGCGCAAGCTGCAGGTTGGCTAGCATCTGCATTTGTGTTCCAGCATGCACCTGTCGTCGTGTTTTCAAACTTTTACCCTACACCTGCAGTTCATACATCGAAGTAAACTTGTGAGGAAGGTGGCAAGCCTTTCCGAATAGATCTACATTTTTACATTCATACTCTGCAAACCACTGTGAAGTGCGGAGCAGAAGATGTTCCCTCTGTACCACATATTTATGTTTCTTCTAATTCCACTCGAGAATTGGAAGAAGAAAGAATGATAGCTTAAATACATTTGTGCGTGCTGAACTATCGTAGCTTAGAGATCTGTATGGTGCGATGTGTAGAGTGCTGAAGTATTTTCCTAGTTCCCTCCCTAACACTATTTGTTGAAAGTTGGTAAATAGGTATTCCGGGCAAACTTAAGGGCTATCTTCAAGAGTCTGAGGGTCAGGGATTTTCTCTGCCTCGTGATGGCTGGGTGTTGTGTGCTGTCCTTAGGTTAGTTAGGTTTAAGTAGTTCTAAGTTCTAGGGGACTTATGACCATAGCAGTTGAGTCCCATAGTGCTCAGAGCCATCAAGAGTCTGCCAGTTGATGTTTTTCGGCATTTTCTTAATGATCTCCTGTGATACGGACAAACATGTGACCATTTGAGCTGCCCTACTTTATACGCGTTTAGTACTCCCTGTAAGTCTTGTTTGACATATGTCCCTCATACGTAAAAGTATTCCAAGTCGGACATACAAGTGCATTATAAATAATCTTCTTTGCAAACTGAATGAATTTTCTCAGTATCCCAGCAAAGAACCGATGTCTTTTACTTGCTTGAGGTGGAGTCTATGAGAGCGATCCGTTTCATATCCCCACGAACTAATTGAATTTTCTTATTTTAAAAGAACTGAAGGGCGATATGTTTAATTGTTAAAATCATTCAACAGCCAAGATCGCATGAAATATTCTTTTTTATTTAAGGAAACTGGTTTTAGCAAACTATGCCGTCATCTTCAGATCTTTATTCCTCCACAAATTACTAATCCCAGATACTTGTATGAGCTGAGTAATGCCAATTGTGGAACGGCCGTATTGCATGATTAGTCACTATTGCCAAAAGCTTCTTAAAACATATAACCTTTAAGTCACTTCCCTGAATCACTCCTTCAGATATAGAACTATCTATCGGTGACTTTCTATGCATGATAACAATCTTTGTTCTCCCAAGCAATAAATTCTCAATCCAGCTGCAAATTTAGTTTGATACCCCACGTGAAAATACTTTCATTAATAAGTGTTGATATGGTATAAAGTCAAATGCTTTTCTGAAGTCAGACAAACATGTGACCACTCATGCTGCCCTACTTTGTATGCGTCCAGTATACTGCGTCAGACTGCCTTGAGCGATGGCTTTTACAACGTATGTGAGAAAAGCGGGATTTGGATTTCGCGTGGCCGACATTTTCGTTGTTCACCAAGTCTGGCATAGAGGTGACATACTGTTCGAGGTACATCACTACTTTCGAGCAGAGAAATCGTTCTAATATTTTACAAGAGACGGATGTTAATGAGACTGGACGGTATTTTCGCGGATTACTTGTGGTATCCTACTACTGGACGGTTGTGATCTGTGCTTTCATCTAACTACAGGGCAGTATTTTTGATCGAGTGATCTACGAGAGTAGCTAACTCAGACATAAATTCTATGTAAAATCTGATAGGGATTCCATTGGGTCCTGGAGCTTTGTTTCATTTTATTAATCCCTTCTGTTTCTCAACTTAATGACGTTAATATCTTCATCGCTCCTCTCAACAGTAGTGCGAGAATAATACTCTGCTGTACCCTGTGATCCTCCTTTGAAGAGAAACATTTGAAAGCAGAGATCGGCAATTCTGTTTTTGTTTTGATACCTTAGATTTCAGTTCCTGTACCGTCCCTGAGTGTACGGGAACGAACATAGATACCACTGTTAGCGTCAACATACGACCATAAATTCTTTGGGTTTCGCGCGAGGTCACTCGATAAAATTCTGCTGTAGCAGTCATTGGAGTCTTAATCCACACCCTTTTAACCAAAATGCACGTACTGGGCAGTATTCGGTGTTTCTTTAGAAGTTCCTTTCCAGACACCGTACACCATGCGGGTCCTTCCATCATTAACTCCACGTTTTCTTATCTCAAACTGAATGTTCCAAGTCTTTTACCGTCTCTTCATGCAGTTTATGAGTACGTAAATTTTACTACTTGTTTCAGGTGTCATTTGCACTTGGGTATCTCTTTTTTGCCATCAAATGTAACACATATCAGTCAGCAAAGGGCTTCCGAAATATTTGCTCTTAGAAGTTTATTACCATACGCACCATTTACGAAACTATTAATATTCCCGCCGGTTGTATTACTATCGATCTGATGTTTTCTCTTAATGGTTCTGTTCCTTTCGAGGGTGGGTATGATAGTCGATAGGAGATAATTGTAAGCTTCTGATGATCCTTAATATTAACTGAGATAAGTCCAAAATATCTGACTTAAGCTTTAATTTACACTGGAATAGATTTGAGTTTCCTGTCTACAGCGAGGAACCCACCATCATCATTTCCCATTAGTTTGTCCTTTCGATACATATTTAGATTCATACCAACAATCTCATTTTCCTCAGTTTAGAACTTCAGTCAGCTTGCTCTACCAAATTTTATCCAAGTTTTACCGTTTTGTTTGTAGTGCTTCAAACTCTGACAATTTTTTGCGAATGCTTCGGCAGCTGATCACTAGTATTGTAATAGTCTTACCTCCGTGTGACAACATGGACATTTATTTGGATCTTACCGTAATCCTTTGATGTCTCAAACAGTTATTATTACCTGGAAAGCTGCCTAAAGATTAAAAAACAGAAAAAGGGTGGTTTCGCTCTGCTCATGGTCAGCTACCTTAGCTTCTGATGTATAATGCACTTATGAGGCATTTAAGGGGCACCCTTTCGCGCAACTAAGTTACAGCCCAGTATGTAACAGAACTTCCATTTGATTCAGAGCCAGGGAACGGGGAATGATCAGTTCTGGAGACAGTGCTCTAAATTGTGAGCTTCGTTGAAACCCTGTGAAAAAGGCTGGTTTGCCAACATACCCTGTCTGTAGATGTAACCATCCAAGTATGACCTCAGAGCCCAAACGTCTAGCATCGTTCTTTCCAACGTGCGCTGCAATAGAAGCAGGTTGGAAGCTGTTTCTTCAGTGGCTTCAGGAACAGCCTCCTCAAAACGTTTAATGAAACCTCGAGGCAGGCACAGTGAGTGCACAAGATAGTGCTTCTTATTCCTTGACGTGGAGTTACTCCTGAAAGAAAACCCTGCAGGATTCACAACGGATGAGGTCTATCAAAGCGGCTCAGCATGTTTCAGCATCAATGAGAAACCTCTTCTCTAGGGAGACTTGTGTAGTACCCTAAAGCCCACCTGGACCCGTCCCCACCAGGCCACCCACAGTCAATTCGTCGAGTGGTAACACAGCATACAGTTTTTTGAGTGTATCTACGGAAGAAGGTGTTACTTGATGTACTTTTGGCATCTCCCGTACATGCTTCTCGGTAGTCCACTCAACACAGCCATTTTCAACAGTTTTCAATCGCCTGACAGCAGTCTGGGGAATTTCCAGCTGCTCGAGAACAGCATTTGCAGAACACTAAAAACGGAAAAAAATTAAATAGATTCCAGAAAGTTTCAGATCTAAAATTGTATGAAACTTGGGACATAATTTACTGATTACCTGAAGATAATTGGAACTTTGAGTATCTACCTTGTTTTCCGAGGTTATTATCACTAATAAACTCGAGAAATAAACTCTAAAATATTAAAAATTTACGAAAAACTCACACAATGCACGCGGCAGCAGAATGGAAATTTAAGATAAATCCGGTTAAAGTATATCCTTTTGAGTATGGAAACGAAATGTAGTGTGATAGGCCGCAGCTCGTGGTCGTGCGGTAGCGTTCTCGCTTCCCACGCTCGGGTTCCCGGGTTCGATTCCCCGCGGGGTCAGGGATTTTCTCTGCCTCGTAATGCCTGGGTGTTGTGTGATGTCCTTAGGTTAGTTAGGTTTAAGTAGTTCTAAGTTCTAGGGGACTGATGACCATAGCTGTTAAGTCCCATAGTGCTCAGAACCATTTGAACCATTTGGAGTGTGATACGACAGTTATAATATGTGCAAAATACGTTACTATGCCACAGCAATTGTATTCCTAATATCCGTGTTTGCACCTCGAACGTAAACTTCCCGTAGAGGAAATTAGTCTACTAATGGAAAAAGGGTGAAACGATTTTTCAAACCAGATATTACCGCCAAAATTTGTAGAACATACAACTGTCGTGACAGCCATCGATTATTATGTCACACGTTATGCACGGCACTTGTAAACTTCCAAAAAGAATTTCTAAAAATCTTTATTATTCAGAAATATACTGATATTAGGGGAAACTCTTGTCCGAACGACGATATTACTGATTGGATTTGTAGGAACCACAAGTGAACTTTAGAACTGATATGGTCTGTAGGCAACGTTTGAAAATACACAATATACCACGGCACAAAAACAAATTTTAATAGCTCAGTGAAAGACAATGGTGATTAGGAAACCTCATACCAAGGCGAAAATGACAGATATTCAATGCACATCATCATCTGTGCCTCTTGCTCTAAACGTTCCTCAAAGTGTAAGTGAATGTAGTCAAACAGTGTCCCGTTCCTTTGTGGTTCTCAGTTACGCTTATATAATGTTTTAGTATAACGTATGTTAAATGATAGTAACAAAAAAAAAGATTTCCATAATACACAGAATTTGTTTAAAATTTCCTGTAATTTTCTAAGAAATAATATTATTGTCATTCCTCAACAATTCGCTCAAAAGCAGCAACATTTCCATATCCTATCCTACAGTTGAGGAGACTCCTGTCGCTGCTTCTTTAGCTGTGGATTTACCGTTTAACTATCGTAATTACATTTTTATTCACTGTTGGGCAGTATACTTTTCAAAGGCTGAGTGGCTGGAATCTGCTTAAATATGTGAATATGCAACAAGGCATGTGGGGGAAATAAGTAATAATCCTAAAATTTCATTCAAATAAAATTAGTTTTAGAAACGTTTTGTGCCAACAGAAATGATTTACTTCTACAATTACACTCTATGAGTCACTTTACGATGTATGGTGGAGAGTACTTTTAGTACCACTATCTTTTCTCCGCTTTCCTGTCCAGTAACAACCACTATTAATTTCACCAAGTATGTCTTCTTTAGTATGAAAGATATTATTTGTTTATTTTTGCCTTGGAAGTGATGGTTAAGCACTACAATAATGAAACTAAATACCGATAAATACATAATTATATACTACTGGAGCGTGCTGTATTATAAAACCTCCGACTTTTCATGTGAAATATCTCAAAGCTTTTTAAATAAAACAAACGTTATTAACATTGTGCATCTTTGTTCTTCGTGTTAATTTATTTCCAGTCCTCTGCCGCTAGAGGGTGCGAATTGTAACGTGTAACACGGCGGCGTGTAACGTAATGACGTCGGTGCATAAGAAACAGTGAGCTGCACTCGAGTTTCTATACTCCAGAAAATGTGCCACACATAGAGAGTCCTTTCCTTCAGCACGACAATGTCAGACCATAGAAGAGCGCTGCGAGATGTACAACAATCTGCCTTGGGTTCACTGTCATCGATCATCCTCGATAGAGTCCCACTTGGCCACATACTATTCTAATCTGTTTCCAAAACTTAAAGATCACCTCAGAGGACTTCACTTGATAGCGATGAAGCGGTGCAAGCAGAGGTGATGTTATGGTTCAGTCGACAAAGTGAAACATTCTTCAGGGTCGATATCAACAAACTGCTCTCATTGGGAGAAACGTGTTCGTCACCAGGATGACTATGTTGAGAAATAAATGTGTAGATATAAAGAATACAGATGCAGAATGTTAATAACGTATGTTTTATTTAAAAAGTTTTCAGAGTTTTCAATAAAGAAATGTGGAGGCATTACTTTCCAGCACTTCCTCATACATTATGCCAGTATTCGAAAAACTACACGTATACTATAACTTATTTGCAACATCGAAGAGCGAACCATGCAGCACTTTATGCATATCTAAGTGCGATAATTTCTACTACCATAACATTAAAAGGAAACATATACGTCCGTCAGATTGATTTTGTACTGGAGCTGCTCCCCAGTGACCGGCCTACAATAAGACAAATGCGGCTTTGGTGTAATTACAACGTATTCCGCGCAATTATCGAATTTTGTGCGGAGGGCTTTATGATGAAATGACAACAAAGCGTTCAGGAAGGGAAAGGCAACACTGAGATTTGTGGGAAGAATTGTAAGGGAATATAATTCAGATTAGAAACCCTTCTCCTTGAGTACAGTTCACCAGTCAAAAATCACTTACAAATTCTGAATAATTAAAGAGTTACGCGGATTTGTATGGGCAAGGCAGCTCTGTAACAAAAATTGCCCCTCAAACCCTGATGACCGATTCCACACAGAAACGGTACGATGCATCACAAAGGACTATCTTCTGAAAATTATTTCTTACGGTAAACATATTGCTTTATGATGATGTTATTAAATTTGTTGAAGCTGGGGTGTGTACTGGGTGATGGTGTTGCTGTTATTTCGGCATATTATCTGCAAATTAATTTCGAATGATCCTGACAAACAATTTGCCATTAAAACTAGTTGTTGAGTCAGAATCGGGTAATGTGCGTCCTAAAGTCGTATAATAACACGTGTGGTCAAACCTTGACAGGTCTGTGTGACTCGATTTAAAGGCACTCAGTATAGCAGTTCAATAGTTGAAATGTAGATCAACAACAAAAATACTGATTGGACTTTCCACTGATCGCTGAATTCCTTTCCTCTATGAAGTCCCACCATAATGGAGGACAGCACCAGTTAGTTGCTTATTAAATATATTTATTTCTTCCAATATTCGTCCCAACTGCGATAATAGTTATTTATTTGTGGCGACTAATTTTGTACCATTACGACCATTTCCAAACCCTAGTCTTAAACGAAAGTGTTATTATCCAATCGTTCGATTGGAAGGAAACCACTTTATATACTGGCATGATGTTTAACGTTTTGTATTCATGTTATGATGTCTAACGACGAATATGAACATTTACTACTCATATGCTCACTGATGCATTATATGATTTCACTTACGTTTAAGCTGTGGTTTTGATGATCCGAAACTAATCGCCACAAACAAATGGCTGTTATCGCAGCTGTGACAGATACTGGAAAAAATAAAAATATTTATTTTCCTTATTTGAAATGTGCAGTTCGCCGCAAACTTTGCAGTTGAAAGCGATTACCATGGAATGTAATGAGTCACTGCGGGCTTTCGATGAACGCACCCCAGTATTCTAGGGTAACGCGTGCTGGTCGTTGTGTACGGAGTATCAGCTAGCAGGATGCGAACTCCGCAGGCTGTGATTAACGAGCAAAGCCGCGGTTAGCCGAAGGCGGCTCACTGAACACCGACCTCAGGGTTATCAAGACAAACGAGCTCTGGCCCTGAGACATATTTTTGCAGGGGTAGTGTTATACGACGGGAATCGCTACACATGGTGCGCCATGCTCCAGCTCTGAAGAAGCAGCTCACTTTCCCTACGTTGTGTACGATGAGACGAGATCTACAACTGTCAGACAGAAAAATGGAAGGTGGTGTAGGTTTCAGGTAGTAATCGATCACTCTGTCGTTTCTGGTCATACCATCACAAGTTTTGCCTGATTTTATCCAGAGCCGTTAAACAGGAAGAAACTTTACCAAGAGTTTAGGGCTGGGACTAAGGCTAGGAGACAGTACCCATGTAGGCACAAGTGCCGCAGCAGACACTACCATCAGCCGTGCCAGGCCACACGGGAGAGTCACCAGGTACCACAGACGATGCAAACACATAGTTTAGGTGTTCCTTCATTGCACTGGTGCTGTAAAATAGAATAATGATCTACTATGAGAACACTCCAGATGGGGCGATGACATCTATGTGTACGACTTTTAATAGAATCTTTGAGAGAAATTTCCGCCTTTTGACTGGATATTTGTATTCATTATTTTAAACAATCGTTATTCAGCTTTACAACTATTGTCATGTAAAGTCTGAAATCTCAAAAACTTTCCTACCTACCTAACTGACATGTCATCGTCAAAGTAACAATTATCTGCTCTTATAAACTAGTCTTCGTATTAAAGGATGTGAGTACATATCAAAGGCAAATAATATGGGTGATATTGGCCATAGCAAATAAATATTAACCGACTGTAAAGCGTATCTGACCGCCAATACATTGCTGTGACCTGCAACCAACACCTCCAAATGTCGTCCACACATTAAATTTTAATAGATGTTTGATGGCTCTGGACCCAAGCATACTGAATCTAGACGGAAGATGTGTGAAACAATGAAAAACGAAGAAGTGATAGAGATTTCAGATAACTTAGAAGAAGACCAAGAAGCTCCGTCTTATTGTATGAATAGCAACATCAGTAGCGCGAAGTTCAGTTATTGATGAACTATCACACGATATGAATGGGAAGAAAAACCAGTTCAACATCTTAGGGAGTACTGCAATATAAGCACATGAGTCAGTTTACACAATACAAAAATGATCGGCCTGCGTGATATGAATTTGTCATTCCGCGACAACTTGTAAGAAAATGGTGTTACCACAGCAATGCGTGCGCGAAACTCTGTGATGGGAAAAGGAGGTGCAGAGTACAGAACAGTTAGCAGACAGAAAAATGCAGCAGCCGTATTATTCTTATGGCCAGAACAGCTTCATCGACAGTGCTGGCTCCACGCTGGAACGCTCGGGTGGATATTGCCCTGTCCGTTTGAAATTCTTGCCCACATGCTGTCTGATGCATCCAGACTTTTTTCTGAATTTACAAATGCCACAGACTCCAAGAACATGCGAACATAGTTGGTTGCATCCTTAGTGGCAAATTTTATAATTTTAGAGGATTTCCTCTTCCGCCTGTTCTTCAGTGACGACGTGATGCATATTATCCTACCAGAAGTATACAGCTTGTGCTACAATGGGGACGTGGAATACATTATCTGAAGTATCCGGACATCCCTATAAGATATGGAACTGACCACTAGATGCCACAAGACGTAGACCCACCAGCATAAAAGAAGGTGAAAAGGATTGTGTTTTCAGTAGAAAAGTTGTAACAGCAGAAAATGCGTCGGTAAGGGAACTCAGTGGCGTCGAACATGGACCAGTTACTGAATGTCACGATTGTAATATATGAGTCAGGGACATTGAAACCATTCTACAGCTGCCCGTCTCGACTGTTGGTGATGTAACTGTGAAGTTGAAAGGCGAAGGAACTGCCACAGCTAAACCAGTATCGGGCGTACCACTTGCGACGGACAGGGACCGCCTAGTATTGTGGAGGGTGGTTGGAAAAAATATCATGAAATCACCGGAAGGAAGCACTCTTGAGTTCCTAAGAGCTACCAGTAGTCCGCCGGCCGCTGTGGCCGAGAGGTTCTAGGCGCTTCAGTCCAGAGCCGCGCTGCTGCTACGGTCGCAGGTTCGAATCCTGCCTCGGGCATAGATGTGTGTGATGTCCTTAGGTTCGTTAGGTTCTAAGTCTAGGGGACTGATGACCTCAGATGTTAAGTCCCATAGTGCTTAGAGCCATTTGAACCAATAGTCCAGCTAGCAGAAGGGTGACCACACTCCTTTTTCAGGTCCACTAATAGATGTCCGGATTTTTTTGATCAGACAGCTTATAGTGATGCCATCTACACATCGGTTACTTGGGTTGGCATTAGATTGAATATACGCTAGTGTCCGAAAGTTAAAGATAGTCACGAAACCACGGAAATGAAAAGAGAAAAGAAGAGGAATTTCCCATCATCACCGTAAATATTTCCCAACGAATCCTACTATTTCGCTCTTTCTAGGAAAAGAGTACTCCGTGCTGTGAATAGCGGCGAAGCTAAACGGTAAACATAAACTGTGCATAATAACACCCGTGTCTCAGTCTTGCTGTCCTTTCACATTGAACCGAGTGTAGTCCCTTGGTCACGTTGACAAAGTAATGCCACAAAGACGCCATCTGGACTGTGTTTTGCAGGGCAGAAAACTGGGCCGCCTGGAAACAGACCAGACATAGACCGAAATCTGCGTAAACTTCTATGTTCCACAGAGTGTCATTTCCTGGCTTCGGTGACGGTTTCGAGACTTAGGAAACGTTTGTCGTAGGCCAGTAACAGGTCGACGAAGCAATGCTACCCCAAAGAAAGAATTATATTTGGTCACAACTGCACTACAAAATTGGAGTACACGTGCAAAACAGTTGGCTGCAAAGCTTGCAGCTGCCTCCACAGTTGCGGTTTCCCGACAAACTGTGTATCGGAGGCTCAGAAAAGCAGTGCTCTTTACCACACGACCGGCCATGAGCATCCCTAAAATCTACAATCCTTTTTCAATTGAAATGAGGACTTCTTTCAGTTGTCTGATCCGTCATTTGATCTTCTCATTGAAATAGGTCTATAGAATCAGGTCGTTCAATGATTTGCTCTTTCTCACGCATTTATATAAAGTCATCGATTGTCAGCTCTTGATTCTCTGAATCCAGCAGTTAGAGAACGTTATCAACTTCCACCTCTAAACTTAATTGTCTGGCAAGATCGATCAATCCTTCAATCACATGATCAATCCGATCAGGATCTGATGCTGATTCCCCCTCAGATTCGGTGGTGAACGAAGTGGTCACAATTATTTTCCAGACACCATCTAAAGTTTATTGTAAATTTCATTCCAAGATTGTCCAATTATTCTCGTGGCGACTAAAATATTGATCTGGTTCTTTAACAGAGTGTTCATCGTTTCGTCTCACAGTTCGTCTCATAGTTTCATGTAGATGTGCAAACGGTCGTCTCGTATAGTAAACTTTAAATGTGACTTCCTGGTACATCGGTTGAACCAATCTGGTTGTATTCGGTACACAACTTTCATATGTGGGTCGTGTGGAGGATGAGCTGGTGTGTTGTCGATTAATAGCATAACTTAAAACGGTATTTGTTTTAATTGGCAATAACTTCCGATTCAGGTATGATGTGATGACCAAAACCAGTCCTCAAAAAGGGAAGCTGTCACTCAAGCTTTAGCATTCGACTTCCAAATAACGGGCAACCCAGTTTTGGATGTATTTTTGAAGCTCTTGGATTTTCTGAGCGACAGACTAAGAAATGTTTTAATTTAAAATCACCATCACTGTCAGTCTGTCTTTGGTGGCTTTAAGACCTGGAAAGGATTTTTCTTCGGGCGCGATAAAAATTTATTACGGGATCTTCTTCCAGAACATAGTTTGGCTGATACAGCCACGTTTTTCTATCACTGCCTTCAGTTTTTCTGAATAGAACTGCGCAGTCTCTTTAACAGCGCTTGCCGCCTCTCCACTTTCTGCGGCACTATGCCAATTACAACGACTTTTGAATCGGCTAAAGCAACCGTTACTAGCTTTAAACATCCTATTTTTGGCCGTTTCCCCAGCTTCTTCTTTCAGTCTCACAAAAATCAGCTTAGATTGAGAGCACAACGTGCTCTAGTCAAAAGGAAACTTTTCACTTTTACTTGATTATGATATGATAATGTTAACATTGTTTCCATGTAAGTGATGATACCATTACATTTGCGAATGGTACTTGTATTCAAAGACTGAGCATGTCACACAGCTTCGAGAATTTTTTCTTCGCCTTTAATATTGTTCTGACTGCTGATTCCAGTTGCTCAAACTTCTTTCTCAGTTCACAAATTTTAAGTTTTGCATCGAAGTTTTTGATAATATTAAGTTTACATTCGACAGATAATAATATTCTTATCTCGCTTGTGGTAATGAACCAGTTCTGCTTCGTTTGGATGACGTAGTTAGAATCTATCAATCGGGCTGGCTCCGCGGATAAAATAATTCCACACGAAACAGTTCCGAACTTGTCGTAAGCCGAACACTGTTTGATCGGCTAGGGGAAATAAAAGGGCACGGCGCTGAAACAGGCGAATTGCGTAACACCGGATTTGCATGAAACGGTGTAGCGTATATTTCTCCACCTCCCGGCAAACGTAATATATTTCAGCGCGGAACTGCTCACGCGCAAGCGAAAGTTGATCAGAAAGCTTCGTACTCCTAATCATTTGCGGATTGTCATTAACCTAATCTGTGATCTACGGGAGAAATCATCAGATGTAAAGATAATTTACATTACGGAGTAATCCAAGAGAGTGCAATAGGGCAGTTACTGTTTACAGCGCACACAAATTAATGGTGGATTATTTCGTAAATTCCATGTGACTGTTTAGCGGACGATGGTGTTACACACAGGGAGTTTGCAACGTCAAAAGACTGCAACGAAATGTATTACGTATTTTCCAAAAAATGTTTCATACATTCTGCTAAAACTATTGAGCCCGGTTAAAATAAAAGGCTAAAATAATGAAACTGGGTATTACGCCGAATTTAAAAACAGTTTTAATTCGCCTACACTTTTGAATTTTTGTAACACTGAAACAACATTAAAAATTAGAACCTCATATTAAGAAGAAAAACAACATTAAACTCGACTTGAATGACACCAGGAACTCAACAACCAAGTCGAATGTACTGTACGCATGACGAACTAAATTTAATTCAAATTATTGTGGTCATGATTAAGAAATATAAAAAATAATTCCAGAATGAGATTTTCACTCTGCAGCGGAGTGTGCGCTGATATGAAACTTCCTGGCAGATTAAAACTGTGTGCCGGACCGAGACTCGAACTCGGGACCTTTGCCTTTCGCGGGCAAGTGCTCTACCAATTTTTTTCCCTTTTTTTTAGCCAGCTTTTAAATTATAACACGATAAAAATTGAAATGTCGTGTGACGAGGGCCTCCCGTCGGGTAGACCGTTCGCCTGGTGTTAGTCTTTCGATTTGACGTCACTTCGGCGACTTGCCCGTCGAGATGAAATGATGATGATTAGGACAACACAACACCCAGTCCATGAGCGGAGAAAATCTCCGACCCAGCTGGGAATCGAACCCGGGCCCTTTGGATTGACAGTCTGTCGCGCTGACCAATTTTTTTTACTGGAATGTTAGGGGGAAAAAATTTGGTTGTGTCAAGACGCGAACCACCGTCACAACAAAATTACTCTCTGCTGGCCAGTGCCGCTACTCATTTTTTTAGACCGCTTTTTTTTACATTCGGTGTAACAATAACAAACATAAACTGCTTCTAGCACTTTTTCTTTAAATATATAAGACGATGACTTTATAAAATAAAATTTTTCTGGGAAACGTAAATAAGTGGACTTTTTTTTACATAATAGTGAAAAAAATAAAATAAAATATCCTGCTTCTCTCAGTACAAACACTACGGTCGCAGGTTCGAATCCTGCCTCGGGCATGGATGTGTGTGATGTCCTTAGGTTAGTTAGGTTTAAGTAGTTCTAAGTTCTAGGGGACTTATGACCACAGCAGTTGAGTCCGATAGTGCTCAGAGCCATTTGAACCACTTGAACCATCAGTACAAAACAATAACGTTCTACGTTCCTCTTTTAGGCGCGTACCTCGTTAATTCCGTCATACCTCACGTTGGTGTCGGGTACGTCTTCACGTATGTTTGTGAATCCTCTCCACTGTCCTGGTCCTTTCTTGTTCTGATACTTATAGACAATAATTACATTCTCCTACCCGGGACACCCCAACTGGGTGGGGGATCAAGCAAGGCACTCCCTAAAAAATTTGCGTAATATGTTCGATATCTCGGATGTCTCATAAGCTGTGAGTGATGTTCCTGTAGTAAGGCCCAAAAGTCAAGCACATTCTTACTGCCGTCTCGGAAAAGATAACGCACAGTCAAACCTTGAATCCAAGTCACTGCGTTTGTCTTCGTTCGGGGATAATATGTCCTATCTGGGAGAAGTAGTGTGCGTGGTTCTATTGTTTGCGGCCCCACCCGAAGGAGGAAGGCGATCATTTTTTTGACCAAACACCATACGTCCACCGAAGGACCGCATATCAGGCGATGCTCCTCAGTGTCTCTAACATTTCACTGCGGACACAGTGGCTCGTCCGCCATATGAATTGTATGCAACCTGGAACGAGTCACGTATTTCCCATTTACCACCTGATACCACAGTGCGCGCGTTCCCGTATCAAGGTGTGGGTGGTGCACTGTACGCCATACCACTGACCACGTAACTGTTGGTTGGCGGCGCTCTACGGCATTATTCGGCCGTCGTCGAGTCAAGATGTGATATATATCACGTGCCGTTGCCGTCCTGGTAGTCGGTAGTTCCATATGTACATAACTGTGTTCCACAAAGAAGGTTCGCATATGGGCAAGCGATGGTGAGATGTGAGCCACCGCTACCGGAGCCGAACGAGAAGGTGGAGCGAGTTCGTCTATCAAGCTGCCCGTCAGACTGGTCTGGTGTCGTGTCCACATCTTTATCATTGTGGTTACATAAATAGCCACTGCTCGGTCGCGTACGTGGACTAGTCCAAGACCTCCACGACTACGAGGAAGGGTGAGGGTTTCGTATCCTACCTTAAAAAGCAGACCTGTGCTCACAAAATATCCTAGTGCCGCCAGGATTCGGCGGGCCAACACCACCGGCATAGGAAGAACTAGTGCCAGGTGGGGGATGCGAGAGGCTAGATAAGTGTTGGCAAAGGTGACCCGTTGTATCATATCCAGTGCCCTTAACCTGTGACTTCGGACACTCGCACGAATTGTTTGCAGAAGATGTCTGTAACTCAGTGCCACCGAGCGTCGAACGTCTGTAGTGAAGATAATTCCTAGGCATTTCATCTTGTTGATCGGCTGTAATGGTGCTACACTTCCTGTCGGGAGTCCTCTCCCGATGTTCATCGCTCCCGACTTTGCCATGTTCAGGCGACTTCCCGTAGCCATACAATACAAATTAATCCAATGCAGGGCCGCTCTTGCTTCGTCGCCTGACCGTGCTAAAAACACTAGGTCATCTGCGTATGTTCGGCATATAAACTTGTTGTGCCTGATCGTCATTCCTTGGAGTCGATTCCGGAGCTCGCAAAGCAGCGGCTCGACAGCGATGGCATACAATATCGTTGACAGCGGGCACCCTTGTCTGACCGATCGTGAGATGGTGATGGGCCCCACCAAGCGTCCATTGATGAGCACTTTGGATGCGGCTCCGTGGAGTACTCTCATGACGACGGTGACAAAACTTTCCGGAAACTTCATTTTCGTCATCACGTCCGTGAGATAAGCATGACTCAGCCTGTCAAATGCGCGATCGTAGTTTATCGATACCAATACACCCCGGAGACGACATGTTGAAGCCAGTGCGATAACATCGCGGTAGTCGCTGAGTGCCGTTTGTATATTGCTATCTCCTCCTAGCTGGGTTTGGTCGAGTGAAATCACTTGGCGTATCACGCCTTTAAAGCGTGCTGCAAGTATCCTGGCGTAGATCTTGTAGTCGCAATTAAGAAGGGTCAGTGGCCGGTAGGCCTGTATACCTGTGCCGCCAGATGGTTTGTGGATGGGGATGATCATTCCTTCCACGAAAGTGGGTGGAAGAGGCACGTTGGGAGACATCAATTCGCAGTACATGGCAGTCCATCGTGGAATCATGAGATCTTTAAATGTACGATAGAACTCTAACGGAAACCCGTCGGGCCCCGGCGATTTGTGCGACGCTCCCTTATCAATCGCTTCCATTACGTCGTCAACTGTGACTTCTACTGTTAACTCCAGGTTGGCCGACTCGTCGAGACACGCGGAGAGCGTTCGTCGGACCTCATGAAAGGCTGCCTGATCGTGTTCCGCTTCTTCATAGAGATGACCGTAGTGTTCCACGAAAGCGTTGGCAACGTCTTTTTGTGTTGTCATGCGGCGACCATCTGGCAGTACGACCGTCTGTATTAAGGTTCTGCGACTACGTTGTTTTTCTCTGATAACGTGATACATCGACGGTGATTCTCCACGGACTCGTTCAAAGGCCCTTGCACGGATTGCGACACCCTCCAATCGGCGGCGCGTTATGGAAATTATTTGGGCCTGTGCTCGTTTTATACCGGCACGACGCTCCTGTGAAGGTGCTTGTACAGAAAGTTCGCGGAGCATCGTGAAATAAAATTCCGTCGTGTATCGCCTCCACATCATCTGCTCTCTTCCGTATGCAGTTAACGTTCGGCGCAATGCAATCTTAACGCATTCCAGCCACCACTGCAACGTCGTCGGATATGTCGGGAGGCGTCGTTCACACACATGCCAAGTGTCTTCGACTAAGCGTTTGCACTCAGGTTCCCTAAGGTGTGCTGTATTCAGTTTCCAAACACTGCGACTCCTCCACACTTGTTGACGACTCAAGGAGACCGTGCATATATATGCTATGTGATCTGAAAAGGCGACAGGCCACAATTCCGCATCGAGGATCGCAGGTTCGAGACGACGTGTTACGTAAATGCGATCGAGACGACTTGCAGAGTGACTCGTGACGTAGGTGTATCCACGTCTGTCGCCATGTATCTTCTCCCATGTATCAATGAGATTCATGTCCTGTATGAGTTGCCGCAGCTCCGGGCACGAAGTATAACGTGGGTGTTGATCTTTTGGTGCGAGCACGCAGTTGAAGTCGCCTCCAAATAAGACATGTTCATACCGACCTAAGAATAGTGTTGCAATGTCCTCTGCGTAAAATCGGGATCGGTCGCGCCGTCTGTCTGACCCCGACGGTGCGTAAATGTTAACGACCCGTACTCCCAGCACTGTGAGCGCCAGTCCTCGCGCTGACGGCAGGTACACCACGTCGTCGGCTACTATGCCGCTACGTAGAAGTATCGCTGTTCCGCTGCCGCCGTCGGTAGTAGGTGTAATGTACGTACGTACTCATAGAGGTCGGGGAAGCTCTCAACACATACTTCCTGCAGCAGAACGATGTCGACGTCTGACGCATGCAACATGTCTCGTACTAATTGCAATTTGACAGGAGTTCTGATCGTATTAATATTAATAGAGGCTGTTCGATATGCCTGCCGCTGTTCCTCAGTGCGTAAAGCGCACATGAACGCTTATGTTAATTTGTGTGCTTCTGCCCGGTGACATGCTGTCTGTGCGTAAGTCTGCATCTTCTGCGCGGTTAACATCCGGTGGACGCAGCACTCGCCATGGCGGGTGCGTCGTCGGTGTGGGGGTCAGTATCGGATTCGTCGGCCCAGTTCCTGTGCTGGAGGTCCAGCTCCCGTCGTGTCTCTCCGGCCGGGCTGACCGAAGGCGGTGGCGTTGCTGCGGTGGGTGGAGGGACTCCTTCCGTCGGCTTTCCGTCTGTATTCAACACCTGTCTAGCATGCTTCGCGTCGTACTGCTGTGTGGGAGGTAGAACCTCTCGTTGCGCATCCGGATGCACTGTATCGACGTTACACCCAAGGCCATCTGACGTGGACTGCAGTAAGCAGGTATCCGACGGCGCTAGACGTCGCTTCTTGTGGCGCTTCGGCGATCGTTGTTTGCGCGTGTGCGCCTCCGTATCCGAGTGCGGAAGTGACTCCCGGTGTTCAGGGACGAAAGCAGCTGTCGGCACAACAGCAGGATTAATTTCCATTTCTCCTACCGATCATTTCCGCTCGGTTAAGTGCGTCGTCGGCGCCAGAGCGGCAGAGGTGTGCGTCGTTTCGTCACTGGAGGCGGTCTCCGCCGCAGTCGGTTGCCGTAAACTGTCAGGATTCTGTAGCTGGTCATTCTTCGGGATGGGATCCGTTCGAAATGCGTCCGCATACGTTAGTGTCAGCGGCGTCAACGTGGACTGAGGCACGGGTTCGCCGTTTGGAACTTGCACTATCCTCCGCTGCATACATTCGGAACGGACGTGGCCCTCTTTCCCGCAGCCTGAGCATGTTTTGGGTTGTCCATCGTATATGACTATAGCTCTGCATCCACCGATGAACAAGTACGAGGGTACATGTTGTGTCAGTTCTATTCTGATTTGACGCACCCCATTGAGAACGGGGTAAGTCGTGAAGTTGGACCATTTTTCCTCAACGTGGTTAAGCACTCTTCCGTATGGGCGTAAGGCGTCAACGACCAAGTCAGACGGAACCTCGAAGGGAAGTTCGAAAACACGTATGTTTCGTAAACCCAGTCCTGCATGATCAATAGTTACGTCTCCAACATGTCCATCAGAGTGACGAAATTTGAGTCCATGTTTAGTATCTCGGATGATTCTGTCACATACTGCATCGTTAATCAGCTTGACGTAAACAACACTGCTCACTATGGAGAGGTGGATTCCGATAAGTTCGTTGTAGTCAAGTTTAACTTCGTCTCATAGGAACCTTTCTATTTCGTAGGCTTTCGGTCTCGCATATTCAATCGAAAAACTAATCTTGAGAGTCGACTTTCGGTATGCATGTGCCATTCTATATCGAGTCGTCTAAACGCACGAGTACGCCGATGAGGTAAACAACTGCGCGAGCGCGAACTTCTCCGGCAGGGACGTAAACAGACGTCCGTGCCGTAGCACTGCCGAAGGCAGACTGCTGAGCTACCCAAGCACGACTCACGACGTGTCTTCACAGCTTTACTTCTGCCAGTACCTCGTCTCCTACCTTCCAAACTTTACAGAAGCTCTCCCGAACCTTACAGAACTAACACTCCTGAAATAAAGGATTTTGCGGAGACATGGCTTAGCCACAGCCTGGGGAATGTTTCCCGAGTTCGAGTCTCGGTCCGGCACACAGTTTTAATCTGCCAGGACGTTTCATGAAAAATAATGTTAAACCTACAATGCATCGATCGTCACAATGGACTCGCATTCGGCCGGACGACGATTGAAATCGCCAACCGGCCTTCCAGGTTTAGGTTTTTCGTTCTTCCCCTAAAACTCTTTCGCATTCTGTCATCCTTTCGTAATCCGAGTTCGTGCTTCATCTCTAATCAGTTCGCTGTCGACGGGATGTGCGGACAGGAGGTGAAGCAATCGTCGGCTCACACAGCGCGGTCAGAGGAGGATCGGTGTACAAGTCATCACATGGAAGAGCCCCTTTTCAAACAAAAAACAACTGATCTTGGTAACCACGTGTCAGAATATTCGCTAACGCTGCGCGTTTGGGCATGGAGCTGACTTTAGTGTATGGCACAATATGGTTTAGTGCTATTTGATGGAACTTAGCTCCCTATTGGTCTGCAGTCTGTTTGCTACTTGGTGTTTGCTACTGGTGCCGACAGATTTGGAAAGAGTTGATTATTCATTCTTTGGAATTAAATTGCTTCCACCAATTGTTCCCGTTATCGTTTGATAATTTCCAAGAATGATTACCTGTCGAAGTCGGAGGGGTCCAGGCGATACATATCGAACGTGCGATAGTAAATCGATCATGGAAGTCTCGTGGTGGACGTTATGAGTATGTTTGAAGTTGTCACTACGTCAACGACAAAAGAAAAGCGTTCGTGAAGCGCTTGTATAATCAAAGGAGACGTCTTACGTTACTCGTCGTCGGTGTTATCGTCTTGTGACAGTCCGTGTGATGTATACGCTACAGGAACTATTCCTTTTTCCCGTAACCAGGGTAAACTCTGCCAATATCACGCAGGAATATCGGCAGAGAGTCGCATGCGTCGACTTTTCCCTGCAAACGCAAGTTGTGGAAGTATTGGAACTGGAACAAGTACAGTTAGCCTCTTTGTCCTGGACGCCTTTCTCTTTTTATGGTAGACTTGACAGACTTCCACAGCCGCTCAGTAGTTTGGGTGTGGACACTGGCGTCATCCGAAGAGACGAACTCCACAGAATGGTTCACGAATCCGTGGTCGAACCCTTCAGCTTTTAGAGTCTTGTTCGACTGAAACCCGTCTGTGGTTACTTTTGTTCCAGGCGGTATGAAGTGCTTTATGAGACCCACTAAAGTCACCTTGTCTCGGGACAATACCCTCACAACGAAACACTTGCGGGACTCTCGTTCTATCCCACCGTATATCCAAATATGATCTATTTCACTTTTAGAATGTCAACCTCTATGGTTCTTTCGTCTAGCAATATGAGATTCGTCTACTTCTACTATTTTATTCCCTCTACCAATTGGCACACTATCATTTGTCACTACCACGTAACAGACTTCTCGGCAAAACCCGAAATAGTTACACACGGTATTTGCCGAAACCTCAGTTTCTAATGCTGTGGCTTGCAACATGTAATCTCGAATCCAGCATGACTCAAGAATTACGCTCGTCTGAATCGGTAATTTGGAGGATGCGAACCACGTATTTTTCCTGATGCTGGTTCGCTTTACGCAAAGTCTGCAATGAAAGTGCAACGGTATCTCAGTGTCGACACTCCTCTTACGAAGTTTTACAGACTTCGCAGCACCACAGGCATCACAGTCCATCGTTCTCTCGTCCGGCAGAAGTCCATATTTGCGGGAAAAAGTCAAACATTTGTCTATGCTGGATATGCATGCAATTAGAGTTTTCCATGTCAGACAATCCGCAGAAGAAACATGAGAAACAGCAGACGTTACACTCGCTGACGGCTGAAACCGTGTGGGTTTCCCAATCAAATCACAAATAATTATGGCGGGAATGTAATGTACACGAACTGAAGGAACAGCGGAAAACTGATAAAAATGACGATCACAAATAATTGATCATAACGCCCGCCACGAGACTTCCATAATCGATTTACTGTCGCTAGTTCGATATGAATCGTTTGGACCCCTCCGACTTTGATAGGCAATCATTCTTGGAAATTACCCGTTTGAAATTAAATTGCTTCCGCCAGTTAAGTTGTTCCCGTTATCGTCGATCGGAACTAAATGTTCTTTGCACTAGGTTTAAACCGGCTATTCATTCGTTTGAGTTCCGGGGGGTGTACGGGGAGGATAGATTTGAGCAGTATAGCGGGTCATAAATTGCTTAATGGGTACGCCCGATTTTAAAATTTCTTTCCGTTTGTCGCTTGTCCTAGTCGATGCTGTATGTCTTGCTTGATTCTATTCGATTACGCTTCCGTCATGAATCTAGGTGTATTACGCTTGTATCAGGTTTTCCAAGACTTCTTGATTTCTTATTTGTAGGGTTTAAATTACTTGTTAGTGTAGTGAAACGTTAATTTAAATACATTTCCGGACGTGCCAAATAATGTATTCTATCCACAATAATGTATTCTATCTACATGTTTTACGAGTACCAGTGATGCGCTATTTGGCCGGTATACTGTAGAACGGTGCTTTCTGTACTGTGAATTGGTGCTGGGTTTCAGTTCTGCCCACACTCGGTTGACTGTAAAAGAAAGCAAATAGGACACCTGCTGCCATTTATAATTGCATTGTAAACTTTTGGACAAGAATCTGTTTCTTGTTAATCAATTAACGCCCTGCTTTCTTATTTTATTTTTTCTGAGCAAATTATGTTTATTTGACGGCCTTGCCCTACCACACCCGCAACGTCTAGCTCACTGGCCATTTCAGTTGAGTAAAAATGTAACACAAAGATTATTTTATAAAGCATTGATCAGATTTCACCGTTGGAAACACTTTATACTTAAATAGGCTATTCGTTCCCAGGTACATGACCCTGCAATACCTCGGAACAAATATTCACACTCGGAAAAACTTTACTTATTCCGAATAACTAGTGTAATTTCAACAAAAAGAAAGCAAAGAAAAAACAGCAGCAGCACCCATAAAATGAATGCTACGAGGGCCGTTCAATAAGTAATGGAACACTTTTTTTTCTGAAAGCTAGTTGGCTTTATTCAGGATTCCAATACACCCATTCGTCCCACTATTTTGGTTACATAACCCTATTTTTCAACATAAGCTCCATTCAATGCGACAATCTTACGAAAATTTACTGGGAAGGAGTTTCGGAAACTGCCGCATCATACACGTAACTCTTTCCACGGAGCGCATCCTTCGTTGTGCCAAACAGATAGGAGTCCGAAGGTGCGAGATTCGGGCTGTAGCATGGATGAGGAGGAACAGTCCAATGAAGTTTTGTGAGCACCTCTCGGGTGCACAGACGTCTGTGCGGCCTTGCGTTCTCACGGAGAAGTCCATTTAGATTTTTGTGGCGAGGAACACGTTAAAGTTGATTCTTCCATTTCCTGAGTTGGTCGTTGCACTATGAGGGAGGACATCAAGCAGAAGAACCACTTCAGAGTCCCAGACTACCGTACCCATGACTTTATCAGCTGATGGAGCGGCTTTGAATTTTTTCTTCGAGGATACGAGTAGATGGATTTCCCGGTTTCCCGACCACTAGACCGAGACCACCGTCTAAGAAAATAAACTGCAAGAAAGTAAATAGCCAGATATGAGCCAAGTTATCCAGTCCATTCCTACTGTTATCCAAAGGTTCATGTCTAACTCACCCCATTTTCATTCAAAAGTATATTCTTTTTCAAAAGTGTACTTAAAAAAATCAATGGTGCACATAAGAAAATAGATGTTTTTTACTTTATTATGAAAGATGCATGTAAGAAAATAAAGTTAATCTCTCATTTCCCTAGGTGAACGTAAGAAATTAAATTTAATATCATTCTTTATAAAAAGTGAACGTACGAAAGAAAGGTGCACGTCTAATTCACCCACTTTTACTTCACTCTATAAAAGGTGCACGTAAGAAAATAAATAAAATGAATTGGTTAACGAAGGTAAATTATTCACTTTCAGCTTTAGCACCCATAAGCTTCTTCAGATATAAGTTTCCGAAAATACTTCGAAAGGAAATGCAAACATGACGCCAGTGTCTCTATAACTTTTTCCAGTTTTTTATTCATTATAATTAAAAATTTTCAGAAAGTATTCTTTGTTGTGCATTGTATGTAACATTCTTCGTACCACACATAACTATATAAGCAGATGTATTATTCGGAAGTTTATCGATAAAAGTTGCACAAAGTTTCATAGTCGTTCTCTTCGTAGTTACAACATTCTTTCTACGAGTCATATTGATTACATAAATCGGATAATTCGTTATGAAACTAAATGAGCTAATATTAGTGTCTGCTTTCAGTAGATTAAAATCAAGAAATGCGTCGTATGCTTTGAGAAAATTATTTGGTGGATTAATATTCCACATTTCCTGTAGAAAAATTTCGTTTCTACAGTTTTTCAAATATATATCCTGTAGTTTAACGTGATCGAATAATATCGAGTCAACTAATTGATTATTTTTATGAAATGCCGGAAATGTAACGAATATGAAATATGGCATATCATATACGCAAAAAAATCACTTTACGTTAGACTACCCAGTTTCAACTACATTTTGAAAACAAATCTTACGTCTTTTAGTAATAATTTATACTTCTCTAATTCTAACTACTTTTTTGCCAGACTAATGAAAATTTTTCCATAATAAAAGACAGTAAAATGTAAATTGAAAATAAAATGTCTACTACTGATAAAAAGAAATATTCTATAACAGAACTCTTGGGAAATAAAGTAAAACCAACCAACGGAAGATTTGGATTATGGTTACTGACAGAAAATTTAAACAATAATAACCTTGTTACAAAAATTGGGAATATAATTTACACAAAAGGAGAAGAAAAATTAGAAGAATTTAAACCAATTACAGAACCTTTTTGCGATAAAATTATGGTAGTTAAAATAACAGATTTTATAAATTGCGAAGGAGAAATGAAGAATGGAAAATTTCTTGTAAAAGAGGAACCTTGTGGAAGTTTTAACACTTTTTAAGATCTAGATTTTCTAAATTTAATTTTGCAAAACATGGAGTTAAAGCAAAACTTCCATATTTGTTAGATTCCAATACACAAACAACTAAAGGCACTAAACAAATTATTAGTAAAGATACAAAAATTATAGAACAAAAATATAGAAATCCTGTTGTTATTCCTTACAAAATAGAATTAGCAGATGTTAAACTTCAATATTCTTTTAAGATAGTTACCAGAGATTTTGGATGAACTTATAAAGGAACACTGTAATTTACTAGATTTAGATGTAACACAAGATTTTGCAGGAATTTTTAACAAAGAAGAAATGTGTAAATATTCAACAAATAATTTTAATTTTTGGAAACAAGGAGAATATAAAGAAGAATATAACGTAATAGTTAACAACAACAGTTCTGTTGGAAAAGACTGTTGAACTTGGACAAATTCTAATTCCTGAGTGAAAATATACAATAAATTTATTTGTCAGTTAACAAGTCACGGAGTTAACAAACAGCTTGGAAACCATATTATAGACCTTTTAAATTGCCCGGGCAGCAGATTAAAGGAAACATTCGCTTCCAAATTAGCCAAAGAAAATGGAATTACAAGACTGGTAGCAACAGTTTAAAACTGCATTAATCCAGATTTCCAGAGAGAACAGGAATTCGGCCCATTAACAGACTATTAATAACGAAAACCAGGAAATATTTCGAGAATGCTCCATTTTATTCTTTTCCATTATCCAAAACATGGCAAAAATTAACCGATTCATTACAAAACAGTTGTCTTATTTACAACAATCTCTTGTAATATGTCTACTGGGGCAGTAAAAATACGAAAAAATTAACAGGAATACAAATAAAAATTGATGCAAATAGTAAAGAAGAAAGAGAGAAATTAGTTAAATTAGTTTATCTGCATTTAGTTTTAACTTGTTACCCACTAATTGCATAGAAATTTTCGAAAAGCCAGAGAATGTAATTTCTGTAAGACAAACTTGCTTTAAATATTGAAGAATTGGGACTGATAAAAACAAATAATATTATCCCATTTGTGTGTAGAAAAAGAATAAATAACAACAGCAAATTTTATCCACATTCTACTAAAGAAATCGTAACAATTAATGCAGTATATCTGCAATCTACTAAAAAGAGAGAACAAGAATTAGAAAAAATACATCGAAATTTTATTATTGTTATACGAAATTCCCAAGTCCAATTATTTGGATATGAAAACTTTAAGGACAAGTAAAAGACGATTACTAGATCTTTTTTAAAATTTGCTGTACTAAATGGAGGAAGACAGAAATGTAAAATTTTTAGATCTATTATACAAGAACAAAATGGATTACAAAGATATGAGAGAAAAATTAAATAGTTTGTTAGATGAAGAATGCCAAGTCGAGTGTTTAGATTTAATTTTACTTAAAAATGGCTCTGTAAAAACTGCGGTTTATGACAAAGAAAGGTTGCTTTTGCAGAATTAAAAGATTTAAATAAACCAAGTAGAGAGAAATACATAAAAGGTATTCTTAAGGCAGTTAACAAATGTAACTTGGATGAAAACGATTCGGGTTCTAGCGAAGAAAGCGAAACAGATGGTGATAAATTTTAAATCGCTGTTTAAATTTACTTACTTTTATGGGATTTCTTAAGGAGAGTCAGTGTCCGTAAAAGTTGGATGTCTTTTTTTAAACATCACAAGTCTTTCTTTATTTTTATGTGGTGTTGTTTTAATTTTATGGAGTTTAATTTTAGTTTTGTAATTTAGATCTATTTTTCTATCCTGTATTTCGTTTTCAATAATTAGATACAAAACAACTTTCTAAATTTTACAATTTAAAAATGTAGAAATTAAATTTTCCCAGTCAGTGTAGATTTTACGCTACACGGAAATGCTCGTAGAACATGCACCTTTGCTAAAAAATTTATTCGTGTACGGTCGGAACCCAGGTCGCCAGGCCGCCCATCGTCAGTCTAGCACGCTACAACGTAGTCATAGCCACAATACCTGTTGAACACAAAGGACTCTACGTTACCATATTAAACACGGTTGGAAAACGCCAAAGAGAATTTTCTCGACAATTTTTGAGAGTAGCATCTAACTGCACTCTTCTACTGATATTTGGATACTAGTGTTCACGTCCCATCAATATGACTGCCGTGTGGTCTCCCTGTAAATACCTAATGGCATACTCATCATGCAAGGAATTCAGTAGATGTTTCATGTATATCCTTACGAATACAAAAGAGATACAGTATTTAACTCTATTTCTGGATGGTTCTTCGACGTTCGTTTCATAACACATGCTGAGCGTTTCTGGATTGCTAACCTTCATACCGCCGGGTGACTTGTAATATACAGTATCAGCTACATTTAGGGCGTAGAATTTTGCGAATTTTTTATCGTTTCAGATATGTGCGTTGTGCCGTAAACTGAGGGTCATATTTAAGCTCGGATAACTGAAACCTGTTACATATGGTTAAAATATACTGACAATAGGGTTCGCGTAGTTTGTGACCAGCCCGCTATTCATACATCGAAATAAAATAATTAGAAACCTTAAGAGATGGCTGCAGTTCACAACATGTAAGAAATGTCATACCAGAATCTCAATAAGTGTAAAGAAATATAGGTGCAAGAGATTAAACTTCGTGGTATTAGCAGTTGGCAATAAATTCATCTGGGGTTAAGCACACATCAGAACTGTAAAACCACTAAGTAGACATTTGATAGCCATGAGATTTTTGTCAGACATAGACGACATAAAAATTTAAAACGTCTGACGTTCTTTATTCTCTTAATTTCTGCAGTGTATTATGGTATCATATTCGGATAAACTCGTCAAGTGAAGCTAAAGGTTTTCGAGTGCAGAAGCACCGTTTGGTTTATGTATGTAATAAAATGGAACACTTCAGCCTTCTGTGTGATGTTATTTAATATATAATTGCAAGTTTTGGCGCTTCAGTACACCATCTTAGCCCTTAACTGACGCTGAGCGTGTTGGCTCCAATTGTACGCACGATATCATCAGTGGCTAACATCTACGAACTGCTTTTTTAGACTACCTCTAACAACGATGCTGTCTCCCCTACCATTAACTACCACCATGCATTGAGTATTAAATTAGGAAATAAGAGAATGGAAGTAGTAGATGAGATCTGCTGTTTGGGATAGTAGAGAAGATATAAAATACCGACCGGCATTGGCAACAAAAGCATTTCTGAAAAGAGAAATTCGTTAACATCAAACAGTAATAGGAAATCTTTTCTGAAGGTGTTTGTGTGGATTGCGGCCTTGCAATAAAAACATAAGAGAACTATAACCAGTGTAGAAAAGTAGACAGAAGAAGCTCCAGGTATGTGATGCTACAGAATAATTCTTATCGCAAGCTTCAGTAAGCGAAGAGTTAGGTTAATAAACACATCTTGAAGCATCAGGCATACGCTAGTTTCATAGTGTGCGGAAATGAGGGGCAGCTAGACTCTTCTAACTGGCTTCAAATTAATGTGTTCGCAGTATTTACGCAGAGATGAGAAGACTTGCGCAAGATACACTGGCGTGGAGAGCTGCATGAAACCAGCCTTCGGACTGAAGGTCACAATAACAGCGCTACTTATTACGCAAAAAGCAGTACATTTCGGTTACTGTGGGCATAAATTGCAACCTAAACATTTTTCAAATACATACAAATCTAAAAATCGTATATGTGATATTTTCCCCTACTCTTAGTGGCAATATTCTGGTTTTCCAGTTTTCATAATGTGTGTCAGTTTCAGTATAAAATAACGTAAGTGTGGGCCGAACATTAGTTCACGTTAAGGAAGGAAACCTACCGTCACTGTTTGTAAAAAACCACCTCAGGATTTGGCTGAAGAAATGCAGGAACGAACAATCTTCATCTCAATGACCAGACTGGTGTTTGACTTCGGACTTAACAGAAAATGAGACCTTTCTACAAACAGTCTTTCCATACTAATCGAAATTTCTTATGTCTGATAGCGGTGAGTGAGTTGTAAAACGCAGAGGTCTTTTTCTTTCCTTCTTCATGTTTAGCGAATATTATACTGTCCAGCAACATAAATCGGACCACCTGTCACAAGCCCGAATAGCCACGTTTTGCAATGCGGACCGTTGCGATACGTACAGGAAGAGTGTCCGTGGGGTTCTGGAAGGTACCAACAGGGCTGTGAAGTCACGCCGACTCCACTGCCAGCTGCACTAGGTTTGTCGCTTATAAATGGCGCGTGCAGCCCGATGGAGGTGGCCCAACAGATTCTCGATTGAGTTTAAAAGTGTGGGGTACGGTGACCGGGGGAGGGCGGTAAACCCACCCTGGGGCTCTCTGAATCACGCGCCTACACCGCAAACTGTGGCGCGTTCCATTGTCCTTCTGGTGGATGCCATCGCGCCAAGGAAAAGCAAACTGCATGTAGACATGGACATGGTATCCAAGAACAGGTGCTGTTATCCACTGTCCCTTACAGAATGACGAGATCACCGAGGGAATGCCACAAAAACATTCCCACAGACCATAACGCTTTCTTCTACGGCCTGGACCCTTCTGGTGATTGTTGCAGGGAGTTTGCTTTCAGACGTTTCACGCCGTACACGCCAAGGGCCATGGAAACAACAGAGCATAAAATGCGTCCACTCAGTGGACGCCCAGAGTAAGTAACCAATGAACATCAGTCACCGTGGAACGAGATGCCTGCCGCGAAGGCACATACGCAGCAACGTTCGTTGAACGGTTGTTGGGGACACAATGTTGGTAGCCCCTAGGTTCATTTGGCCAGTCAGTTCCTCGACAGTTGCACGTCTGTTCGCCCGGAAACATTCCCGCAGCCGTCATTCACGCCTGCCGTCTATGGCCCGTGCTGTACCACAGCTGGAAAGAGTCATGTTGTCATGCGTTGTATACTTTAACCACAGCAGTACACGAACAGTTCACAAATTTAGCCGTTTCCGAAATGCTTCCACCCTCAACCTGAAAGACGATGATTCTGACCTCTCACACGTCAGATACACTACTGGTCATTAAAATTGCTACACCAAGAAGAAATGCAGATGATAAACGGGTATTCATTGGACAAACATATTACACCAGAACTGACATGTGATTACATTTTCACGCAACTCGCGTGCATACATCCTAAGAAATCAGTACCTAGAACAACCACCTCTCGCCGTAATAACGGCCTTGATACGCCTGGGAATTGAGTCAAACAGAGCTTGGATGGCGTGTACAGGTACAGCTGCCCATGCAGCTTCAACACGATACCACAATACATCAAGAGTAGTGACTGGCGTATTGTGACGAGCCAGATGCTCGGCCACCACTGACCAGAAGTTTTCAATTGGTGAGAGATCTGGAGAATATGCTGGCCAGGGCAGTAGTCGAACATTTCCTGTATCCAAAAAGGCCCGTACAGGACATGCAACATGCGGTCGTGCATTATCCTGCCGAAGTGTAGGGTTTCGCAAGGATCGAATGAAGGGTAGAGCGACGGGTCGTAACACATCTCTAATGAAACGTCCACTGTTCAAAGTGCTGTCAATGCTAACAAGAGGTGACCGAGACGTGTAACCAAGGGCACCCCATACCATCACGCTGGATGATACGCCAGTATGGCGATGACGAATACACGCTTCCAATGTGCGTTCACCGCGATGTCGCCAAACACGGATGCGACCATCATGATGCTCTAAACACAACCTGGATTCATCGGAAAAAATGACGTTTCGCCATTCGTGCACCGAGGTTCCTCGTTGAGTACACCATCGCAGGCGCTCCTGTCTGTGATGCAGCGTCAAGGGTAACCGCAGCCGTGGTCTCCAAGCAGATAGTCCATGCTGCTGCAAATGTCGTCCAACTGTTCGTGCATATGGTTGTTGTCTTGTCCTCATCTGTTGACTCAGGGGTCGAGACGTGGCTGCTCGATCCGTTACAGCCATGCGGATAAGATGCCTGTCATCTCGACTGCTAGTGATACGAGGCCGTTGGGATCCAGCACGGCGTTCCGTATTATCCTCCTGAACCCACCGATTCCATATTCTGGTAACAGTCATTGGATCTTGACCAACGCGAGCAGCAATGTCGCGATACGATAAGTCGCAATCACTTTAGCTACAATCCGACTTTTATCAAAGTCGGAAACTTGATGGTACGCATTTTTCCTCCTTACACGATTCATCACAACAACGTTTCACCAGGCAGAGCCGGTCAACTGCTGTTTGTGTATGAGAAATCGGTTGGAAACTTTCCTCATGTCAGCACATTATAGGTGTCGCCACCGGCGCCAACCTTGTGTGAATGCTCTGAAAAGCTAATCATTTGCATATCACAGCATCTTCTTGCTGTCGGTTAAATTTCGCGTCTGTAGCACGTCATCTTCGTGGTGTACCAATTTTAACGGCCCGTAGTGTAAACTTCTCCGTTTCCGCATTTCTGCAATGGCTGCCCTGCTCCTCGGGTCCCATTGATACACTCTTTATACACTCTCCTCTGCTAGTGCTGCCATCTGTCTCCTGTGAGCGATTATTGCAGGGTTGGTTGGTTGGTTTGGGTGAGGGGACCAAACAGCGACGTCAGTGGTCCCACAGGATCATGGAAGAAGGATGGGGAGGGAAGTCGGCCGTGCGTTTCCGAAGGAACCATCCCAGCATTTGCCCGAAATCACGGGAAACCTAAACCAGGATGGCAGGGCGTGGGTTGCAACCGAATGCGAGTCCAGAGTGGTAACCACTGCGCCACCTCGCTCGGCTTTCTTTATTGCATGTCGCGGTCGGACACTGGCGGTGGTCACAGCAATGAGACTGGACACCGTATGTCGTAGATCTATCATAGTTTCTAGAGTCTGTGTAGTAAAACACCTTAGCAAATTCTAACTCTCTGCCAGCCTGCAATTTCCGCCGGCACGGTCGCATAAAAGTGACCTGGATACGTTAATAAGCTGAACTCAGACGATCACAGAGGGCAAAATAAGCGGAGACACGTATTCGTGGTGAATCTACGCTACTAGAATACTGTTATACACTAGAAGTGCCTGAGTATTTCACTTCTATTTCTGTACGACGTTTGGCTGAATAAACTTCAATATACTGCACCGCGGATACTTGAAATTTTACCCTTGTTAATGACTAGGTAGGTTTCAGAGTTCCTAGTGCGTATAATATCCCCTATGATGTCCTGAAAGTAACTAGTTTGGATTTGCCACACATCAAAAAATGTTTTGCATCACCCCAGTGCCCAGAACTCCTGAAGATAGACGTTGACTGTGGATATTGTATCACAGAAACAGTCCCTTTGACTGTTCAGAGATGTCACCAAACCCACCCAAAGATGTAAACAACCATGCATTAGCAGCGCCTATTAGACGGAGGGGGTGCGACAGCCGATCAGTTTCATCAGGAAGGAGGTACATGTTTCGTGTTGTCTGTAGTTCAACCATGCCTAGACGGTCAATACCGCGTTTCGATCGCGCCCACACTGTTACTTTGTGACAGGAAGGGCTCTCGAGAATGGAAGTGTCCAGGTGTCTCGAAGCGAAAGCGATGTTGTTCGGACATGGAGGAGATACAGAGAGACAGGAACTGTCGATGCCATACCTCGCTCAGGCCACCCAAGGGCTACTACTGCAGTGGATGACCGCTACCTACGGATTATAGCTCGGGGGAACCCTCAAAGCAACACCACCATGTTGAATAACGCTTTTCGTGCAGCCACAGGACGTCATGCTTCCACCCAAACTGTGCGCAATAGGCTGTATGAAGCGCAACTTCACTCCAGACGTCCATGGCGAAGTCCATCTTTGCAACCACGACACCATGCAGCGCGGTACATATGGGCCCAACGTCATGCAGAATGGACCGCTCTTTACCGATGAGTGTCGCATATGCCTTCAACCAGACAATTGTCGGAGACGTGTTTGGAGGCAACGCGGTCAGGCTGAACGCCTTAGACACAATGTACAGCGAGTGCAGCAAGGAGGAACTTCCCTGTTGTTTTGGGGCAGCATTATGTGGGGCCGACGTACGCCGCTGATAGTCATGGAAGGCGCCGTAACGGCTGTACGATGCGTGAATGCCATCCTATGCCCGATAGTGCAAACATATCGGCCGCATATTGGCGAAGCATTCGTCTTCAGGGACGACAGTTAACGCCCCTATCATGCACATCTTGTGCATGACTTCCTTCAGGATAACGACATCGCTCGACTAGAGTGCTCAGCCTATTCTCCAGACATGAACCCTGTCGGACATGCCTGGGATAGATTGAAAAGGGCTGGTTATGGACGACGTGACCCACCAACTACGCTGAGGGATCTACGCCGAATCGCCGTTGAGGAGTGGGACAATCTAGACCAACAGTGCCTTGATGAACTTGTGGATAGTATGCCACGACGAATACAGGCATGCATAAACATTCCTTGGGAGGAGTGTTTATCTCTAACCGCAGTGACAGACACTGTAAGAGATTTGTTGTACTACACGAGGTGTTTCACTTTTAAAATTCCGAGAGCGTACGTTCCTAGAAGAGTCAGCAAATACGAGTAGTGTATTGATTTCTCCTACGCATACTTCGCTAAAAATAATATGATGGTAAAAGTGGAGGGATTCCAGGAATTCCTGATCTTAAAACTATTGGATCGAGGACTGAGTGAAGCTGTCAATGTTAATAAGCTAGCGCCGACCTTCAACTTCTCAGTCTTTTCATTGATTTTATACGGTTCGCAACGATTTCCTTTCCTGTGGCAGTCTCTTCGCCTCAGAGTAGCAGCCAATGTCCGCAGTTGTTTCTTGTATGTGTTTTAATCTCTGTTTTTCTATATAATTTTGGCTTTCAGTGATTCTCTCTAGTACCATGAAAAATATTCCCTATTGTCCTATTTTCCTGTACCTTTAGGCAGTTAGCATTTTTCCGCATATCTATTTCCTCTCCTATACTGTGCAAAAATGCCTCATTTTTTAATTCTACGTCTGCATACATACTCTGCAGGCTACCGTATTGTGCGTGGCGGGGGTTTCATTTTACCATTACTAGTCACTTTCTTTCCTGTTCCCATCGGAAATAGAACGAAGCGAAAATGACTATCTCCATACCTCCGTAAGAGCCCTAATTCCTGTTATCTAACTTCATTGTCCTGTCATTGCTCAAAATGCCAGATCGCGCTGTCGCTGGGCCATATTCACTGTACGGAGGTAGATTTCAGTTTATAAACATATTCCATATAGAATTCAGAAAATCGTTGAAGCCGTCCTCACCCAGCACCTCGCAGCATCAAATGTGGTTTCTCTTCAAATACTTCACACGTTATCAAATCCTTTAACATATCTCTCATCAGTTGAAAAATGAAAATACAACATTTTCGTTTCCCTTGACTACTCAAAAGCCTTTACCTAGCCACAGTATTCTTGTCTGCTCTTCATCCTAAAGCGGTCCAAGGCCATTAAATCACCCAAAAATCCGAGACCCAACACTCAAAAGTCTACCCACGCATCAACAGTCCAGGTAAGACAACGCGCCAGACACTTCATGCATCTTTCATAATCACCCATTAGAACGCCAATATTCTAAATACGAAATGAATCATAACATATAACTTTCTTATCTGTCACATCATACGACGTTACGTTCTAACCTTACCTCATCGTATTGTTTCGGAACTCCCTCCCCTTTCATCCTTAAGTCATGATAACAATCTTATATGATATCACCAATTATAAAAACATAGCAATTTTCACGATTTGTTGTTTTAGAAACAAGCTTTCATCTCAATTGTTACATTTTGTTTTTACTCAGTCTAGGTAAATTTTGTAGTCTTTCGCTGAAGAATGATTTATCCACAGCCGGCCTACTCGTGGCGTTCACAAAAACATAAAAAGAAAACTATGATTATAACGCTGTTCATTAGTTTTAGTCTATCGGCGATCACTAGAAGCGCCCTACCGTCGCTTGTGATGTTATAAAATGGTCGTCTAAAGGTAAAATAAGTGTTAATAACGCCCCACTTCTGAAGTAGACATCGTGAACAGTTGGTGAAATGTGCAGATTATTCGGAGCCAGAAGTCATAATGCTAAGACACGGCACTCGTATTGTGTGCGTCGGCGGTTCAAATCCTCGTCCCGCCATCCAGATTGAGATTTCCCGTATTTCCCGAAATCACTTGAGATGAATGCCGGAATAGGTCTTTTGAAATGACAAGTGTGATTTCCATCCCCCGTCCTTTTCTGGTCTGAGATAATGCTCCGCCTCTAACGACCAAGCCATCGACGGAACGTTAAATTCTCATCTTTCTTCCTCGCTATACAACTGATGTACAATTTTCGTGACGACTTACTGCATTGAAAGTGTATTGGATTTGTAATTGCTTCTTCCCGTACTGAGTTCGCAGTATGTCGAGAAAAACTCCTCTTTCCTCTCTTTTGGCGCAGGACGCTGCAATCAGTTCGCTATGCTTGTGTCGCCTGGTGGCAGGTGGCTGCCACAACACAAACGACCAGACCGACCGCTCTGCTCCAATTACGTGGACGGCGGCTCTGTCGATACTGCATCAGGTGCAGCGTAACAGCTTCGCCGGCGAAATAGCTTGTCTTGGAAGCTCGTTAATAGGAGAAAGGATTTGCTCTCGGCCGCTCTGGGAGCTGTCAGATGGAGCGCCGTTGCGCTGCCTCCCGTGTGGCAGCATCGGACAGCAACGGCGTCCACCCTAACACGTTGACCAGACCGAGGGGATTCAGGTCAGCTGCATCCGATGCTTATAAATAATACTTGGAAAATCATAATGGGCTGGTTTATTCCCATCTACATCGACGTGATAACTCGGAAATTTACACTTAAGGGTTTGGCAGAGGTTTCACAGAGTCTCTTTCAGACTATCTTTAGATCGGTTCACTTTCAAGTAGCACGAGCGAAAAATTTACATATACATCTTTCCGCGGGAACTCTGATTTCTCCAACTTTATTACGATGATGATTTCTCGCTATGTAGATGGGAATCAACTAAAAATTATGAGGAAATCGCGTATCTTATCTGTGAAACTCTCGCCTCTATTTTGCAACAGCACAAAGCGAGCTGCCCTTCATTGAACTTTAACGCTATCCTCCGCCCCCCCCTCCCCTCCCCTTTCTGATAAGGGTCCTACACCGCGCAAAACACAACCAAGCAGCACACAAAAGTTCTTTCAGAGTAATGAATTTATACCTTTAAGCGGTTGATACTTGCGCATTACTAATGTCCATAATGTTATATCTGAAAGCATCTTACATCTTACTGTACAATGCAGAGGACACTCATTGCGCTTTTGTGTGAAATAACAAGTCCTCCTACTTTTCCTTTGATGATAAACCAAGTAAAATTAAAAACTGTTTGCAAAACAATCTGGTTTTATTTTTCTTTTGGCACCAAAAGACTCAAATTACATGAAAAATATTTTTCTGTATTGCAATGTTGGGTGTTCGTCTTAAATATTTTCCAGTTTACAAGCAAATGTCGGAATATTTCGTCGTATTTAAGGATAAGAAAGAGAATACAATTAATATTTATAAATTTCGGCTTGTCCTTCTGTTATCACAATGCAAAACATCCTTCATCAAAAAATTGGTAAGATTTATACACTCAGAAGTATAGCAAGTTCCCAATTACCCATGTTTATGCGGAACCAATACTGCACCAATAATCGAGAAACAAGGATTATTCAAAATATACACGTTATTACCGGAAAGCGCTACTGATGCTTCTACAACTCGTCTACGCGACACACTTTAAACGCCATTCCATTGTATTACTTGCCGGAAAGTCGCACTAGTACGTAAGGTCTTCAGTCATACTCCTGTTACCGGAGGAGACATTAATCTTCCAATAATGAGTCGGTGCAATAGCAAATTTGTTAATAGTGGGCATGACAAGACATTCCGAGAAATCTTTCTAAATGCCTTCCCTGAAAACTACTTAGAACAGCTACTGCGACACCACACCCATGACGGGAATATATTGGATATAATGGCAACAAATACGAGGCCGTGCTGAAAGGTAACGCCTCATAAATGTTTTACTCTGTTCCAAATATTGATTGTGGTATCACATATCATGCACACACAGTCGACTTTTCGGCTTTGCTGACGCAAGTTGCAGCGCTTTTCCGTTTTAGGGCTCCGATGTATCCAGTTCATTACGACAATGTGTAATGTAACTATGTCAGTCGTGAGAGACACCGAGCTGTACACAGGTTTCTGAGGAGAATTGAACATCTCTCAACAATTTCTCTTTCGTTTTAAGCGTGAGATTGATGGGTTCATTAGCAAAATTTTGACTGGAGATGAAAGCTGGTTACATCTTTTTGGTCCAGGAAACAAGAGAGTATATTGGAATTCCGCTACAAAGTAATACCGTCGCCAAAATGGTTCAAGACCATGCCATCAGCAAGCAAAGTTGTGTTCACAGTGTTTTGAGATGGTCAAGTTGCGGCGTATTTGGAATTCATGCCTAAAGGCAACACCATAAACTTCATAAGGTACTGTGAGACCCTCACAAAACTGAAAGCACGAATTCGATGAGTTCGTCCACACATGGGGCACCGTATCCTTCGGCACGACAATGCCAGACCACACACAAATGCTGCGACATCTGCAACAATCCGACGCCTTACATCCACTGCCATCGATCATCCTACATACAATGTAAGACCTGTGTTTCTCCTGGCGTCTACAATTTTCGAACAACTTACGGGAATACATCCAGGCAGTATTAACAGCGACCGCCGATATTTCGGCGGGAGCACACCCCGCCATTTCCAAGGCACACTCCAACGGACAGGCGATATAGAGGCAAATTTAAAACCTCAGTTCTCGGCATAATACAGGAAAGATAACACACACTTAACTCTAGCGCCACCAAAGATGACCAAAGTCAGAGGTATCGATAGTGAGACTACGAACTAGCAGATGAGGTAATACTGACTCTGTCCATCTGTTTTTTGACAAGGGAAAGAGCAGGATTCCAAACAAAGTTTAAGCAAAAACCTCCATCCCTGTTTACAAGGTTGCTCGCTAATGTAATCTCAACTGCCTCCTTAACAACACTGTTCCAATAGTTGGACGTGCATACCAATATCTCGGTGTTGTTGTATAACATAGGGTGACCAGTATCCAAGCAATGTTCGGCAATAGCAGATCTACTTGGCTGCTGTAATCGTGTGTGCCGTTTATGCTCAGTACATCGGTCCTATCTGTTACCAACTGTTCGTCTAAAACTGAGAGACATATGTTTGTGACTATTACAGCGCCGTCTATCATAAAGCGAAAAAAGTGGTCCAACTAAAACATTCATATTTCTCTACGTACTACACGAATATGTAATAAAAATGGGAGTTCCTATTTTAAAAAAATACGCAGTTGGTATGCGTTTGACCTATGGCAGCGCCATCTAGCGGGCCAACCATAGCGCCATCTGGTTTCGTGAGATATTTGGTCCGGTCACGATCAGTGGGTTGGGTTGGGTTGTGTTGGGGGAGGAGACCAAACTGCGAGGTCATCGGTCTCGTCGGATTATGGAAGGAAGTCGGCCGTGCCCTTTTCAAAGGACCCATCCCGGTATTTGCCTGAAGAGATTTAGGGAAACCACGGAAAACCTAAATCAGGATGGCCGGTCGCGGGAGTGAACCGTCGTCCTTCCGACACGATCAATGGCTCACCCTATATAAATATGGCCAGATATGCAGTTGGGAGAGAGACTTTGCACACAGCTATCAATCTGTCCGCGTCAGTCAAACGCCGGCTTACCAGCTGCCTCGGAGGACGCCACCTACCAAACGTGTTCGGTAAAGGTAGGAAGTGAATTTGCGAGAACTGTACACCATTCTGAAACGCTTAGTTTTCACGGAAGTAGCTGTCTGTGTATCTCCGTAATATTGACTAAACCACGTGGTAAGTGGCGAGATTGTTTCCCACTTTTAAGGCCAACAATTAACTTTGATGATTAGAAGTCGGGTTGATAGACCATTTTACTTGGAACTTACCATAGGTGTCGCCTCTGAACCGCCAATAGTGATGTTTCCTATAAGGAGATTATTATTATTTTCTGGGATATTATTATGTTTGTGCGTGTGAAATTTTACTGAACGTATGAATCAGTTACAACACAAAATTTTTATTTACAGTCATAGCTCCTGATGCTAGTGAGTAAATAGCGAGTAGAAACACTTCCTTTAATGTGGACTTCTAGACTGGAAATTATGGTCAGTATGTTCTCCAATGCTTTCTGATTGACTGCAAAAGTAATTTCCATGTAATTGTATACGGCGAAGTAAATTTCTACTTTTTAGTTTACCTGCCGCTCCACACCAAGGCAAATAGTTCTACAGTAAACTTCAGTTGGTTATATCGATTTCATTATTCAAAAAGCACAAAAGGAGGAAGTATACTTGTAAAAAGCCTAAAGACACAGGAAGAATCCAGCGGGATTACCTTATGGTCAGACAGAGATGCCGAAACAGTTATTGTATTTTAAGACATTCCCATGAGCAGTTTGATAAAGATATGTAGTAGACTGAAGTTTAATAAATTCGGCAGAAAGAAGCAGTGTGGAAGGAAGTAGGAATCTGAAGCACTCAAAGGAGACGATGTATGTTTGAAAATGCCTAAGTTAGTAGATACAGTGATAGTGAATACCACAGTAGGCAGTCCGGTTCAGGACGAATGGACATCTCTTACACGGGTAATAACGGAACTTGGACAGAGAACTACAGGTAGAAGCACGCTAACTACGAAGAGACATTGGGTAACAGGACACATACTGGATGGTTATAACTAAACGGACGGTGCTCCGAGTGCTTCGGTGCGGGTTGTATGTACCACAGGATGCTGAAACATCGTAGGTATGTTCATTAATCGATGCGCTCTGGGAGTACGCTGCAAAAAGTAACAGTTCTACTTTCTGCTATCAGGTGGAAATATGGTGCTGTAAGCAATCAGAATGTGGTGCGGGTGCAGGAAAAGGGGAGCAACGATCAAACACATGATTACGGTGGTTCTACCACGATTGTTAAGATACCGTCGCAAGTTCAGTATGTGTTCAATGTGTTCTCCCGATTCAGCAACATGCAGAATCCGTAACACGGTTGGCACGGCAGTGGCGTTCAGTATACCTCGTAAAACTGAAGTGAAATGTCGTCACATGTTATCCTTCAGTTCTGGATGAGTCCGGATACAACCCTGATCGACATGATGTTTCAGATATCCTCACAACCAGAAACACACATTTTAGGTTGGTGGACCTGGAAGGCCACATTTCTTGACCTTGCCTAGAGATGGTGTGGTCGTTACCGAAGGTTTCTTGAAGAAAATCTTTCATCTGACAACGACATGCGCTGTCGCTCCACCTTGGATGAAAATAGTGTTGTGGACACGGTGGTGTTTTTGTAAAGCTGGACTCGCGTGTTGCACAAGGAGGTCCTCATATTTTGCATATATCACTGAATACCTAGCAGGCTCGCGAGGTGTCATCTCATGGAAGAAACCCATATGTGACAGTCCTGGTTATTCATGGTACTGTGCAGAGTAAAATGCGCCTCGTCTGTCCACGTAATATTCCCCAGTCAAATGTCGTCCAAACGTGTGCCAAAAAACGAAAGGCTATGTCATGGTGTTGTAGCCTATCTTGACAACTCATTTGGCGAACATTTTGAATCTTGCAGGGATACCAGTCTAAAATGCACCACAAAATCTTTTTAGCTCTTGATCAGGGATGAGACAATTCCCGCGACACAACTCGAGCACTGGTTGAAGAATTTGAGGCATGTACTTGGTTAGCTAGTTGGTTGGTTGGTTGGTTTATTTGGGAGAGGGGACCAAACAGCAAGGTCACAGGTACCAACGGATTAGGGATGGATAGGGAAGAAAGTCAGCCGTGCCCTTTCAAAGGTGACAGAACAAGAAATAGAAACCGATTTGAAAGACTTATGGGATAGGTAATAGACTCAGCGTTTGACAGGGTTATGGAAGACTTGCAATCGAGGAAGCCAGACGACATGTAGAACCATAGAGAACATTTCTTTGGAGTTTCTAAAACCAGTGGGGGTACTGGCAAGCAAACGTCTATTTAGGTTGCTACGTAAAATTTGAGACTGGAAACATAACATCAGATTTTCGGAAAAAATACATCTTCACAATTCCGAAGTTAGCAAAGACAGAATGAGAATCGCACAGTAAGCTTAAAAGCTCATTTGTACAAATCGCGGAAAAAAATGACATAGGAAAGCACCTAAATGAATATGGAATTAAGACTTAAGAAAAATTCAGTACACGTTCATAGGATCTTACCATCTAGAAAAAGCGTTGGATGAAGTAAAATGGTGTAAAACTTCCTAAAAACTTCTAAAATCAGAATAATTTTTTGGGGAAAGGCGGCTAATATGCAATATGTACAAGAATCAAGAAATAGCGATAAGAATGGAAGACCAAGGTCGAAGCGCTCGGGTTAAAAAATGATGTAAGACAGCGATGCAGGCTTTCTCCCGTACTGTTCAATCAGAATCAATGACAAAAATAAGAGATACATTCAGAAGAGGGTTTAAATTCATGGTGACAGAATATCAACGAAAAGCTTTACTGATGGCATTACTGACCTAAATGAAAGCGAGGAAAGATTACAGGATGTGCTGACTGGGTTGCACAGTTTAATTAGCACGGAATTTGGACTGAGAGTAAACCAAAGAAAGACAGAAATGACGAGGAGTAGCAGAAAAGGGATTAATGGTAAACTTAACACGAACATTGGGGACCACGAAGTAGGGGGATTCTGCTGTCTTGGAGACAAAATAACATATGATGGATGAAGCTAGGAGGACACAAAATGCCAACCAGCACACGCAAAGACAGCATTCTCGGCCAAAATAATCTACTAGTATTAAATGTAGTCCTTTATTTGAGGAAGAAATTTCTGTGAAAGGACATCAAGAGCACAACATTATTTGTTAGACTGCCATTGACTGTGTGGAAACAGCAGACGAAGAGAATGAAAGTGTTAGGCATAGAATGTAGAAAGTTAAATATCTTATCAGATAATAAACGAGATGTCTCTCGGCATAATAGAAGAGAATAGAAATATGAGGAGAACACTGATAAGAATAACGGAGAGGATGATAAAACATCACTGAGTAAATTCCATTTTACTATAGAGAGCTACAGAGAGTAAACACTATAGGGGAACACACACATTGGAACATGTCCAATAAATGATTAAGGACATTGGGTGTAACAGCTCGCGAGAAACGAATAGCCTGCCACTGGGGCAGAAGTCGTCTTAGGCTGCATTTAACCAGTCGTATGACTAACGACCCAAAGAAATCTGGTAAAATGGGAAGTTGCCTCTGTTACACAGCTGACAGATGTTTGCAGACTGTTGATGTAGATGTGAATCACAACAAGGGCCAAGTAGCTTTCATTCCTCAGATGAAATGATTCCTTTGCCAAGAAGATAAGCGTGAAGAAGTCAGGAGTAGCATGTGTGAGCTCTTTCAAACGATAACTCGAATTACAATTATTAAGGTAACTAGTCGAGGCGAGGAATATCAGTAGTTTGAACGTGGTAGGGAAACTAATAAATATGAATAGCCTGGATCTAAATAAATTGGGGAGGGAGGGGGTTAGCGAAGTGAAACGGGAAGAAGATAAGGGTCTTTGGTCAGATGAGTAGAGGGAAATATCAACAGCAGCAGAAAATGGTTTTAACGACAGTAGGATTCGTTATGAATAGGAAGGTAGTGCTGAGAATGAGTTACCGTGAACAGATCAGTGATAGGGTTGTTATCATCAAAATCGACAGCAAACCAACACCGATAACAACAGTTTAGTTATACATGCCGACGTCACATTCTGAAGATGAAGAAATAGATAGAGTATATGTGAATACTAAACGGGTAATTCAGCACGTCAAGGGAGAAGAAAATCTAATAGTCATTGGGACTGGAATGCTGTTGAAGGGGAAGGAGTAGAGGAAAGTGTTACGAGATAATATGGATACTAAAATCAAAGAGGAGAAAGACTAATTGAGTTTTGCAAGAAATTTGATCTAGTAATAGCGAATATTCTATTCAAGAAATCACAAGAGGAGGAGGTATATTTGGAAAAAGCCGGGAGATATCCAAAAATTTTGTTACATTACATCACGATTAGGCAGAGATTCCTAAATCAGATACTGGTTTGTACGGCGTACCCAGGAGCAGATTCAGACTCAGATCATAATTTAGTAGCGATGAAGAGTAGGGTGAAGTTTATGGGATTAGTCAAGAGAAATCAATGCACAAGAAAGTGGAATAAGGAGATACTCTTGAAGTTCTCTTTGGCTATAGATACTGCTATAAGGAATAGCTCAGTAGGCAGTTCAGTTGTAGAGGAGAGGACATATCTAAAAAGGGCTATCACAGAAGTTGGAGAGAGAAACAGGGGTATAAAGAAGGGAACTGTGAAGAAATAGTGTATAACATATGAAGTACTTCGCTTGAACGATGAAAGAAGGAAGTACAAAAACGTTCAGAGAAATTCAGGAACACAGAAATACAAGTCACTTAGAAATGAAGTAAATAAATAAGCAGAAAGCTCTGGGAAGCTAAGGCGAAATGGTTGCAAGAAAAATGTGAAGAAATCCAAAGTGAACCTATTGTCGGAAGGACTGACACAACATACAGTAAAGTCAGAAGAACATTCGGTGAAATTAAAAGCAAGGGTGGTAACATTAAGAATGCAATGGGAATTCCATTGTTAAATGCAGAAAAGAGAACACTAGCTGGAAAGAGTACATTGACTGTCTTTATGAGGGTGAAGACTTTCTCATGATCATGACGTGATTGGAAAAGAAACAGGAGTCGATATGGAAGAGACAGGGTATCCAATATTAGAATCAGAATTTGAAAGAACTTTGGAAGAGTTGCTATCGAATAAGACGGAAGGGTGGACAATATTCCATCAGAGTTTCTAAAATCATTGGGGGAATTGCATAAAAAAATGACGATTCATGTTCGTATGCAGAACGTATGAGTCTGGCGATATACCATTTGGCTTTCGGAAAAACATCATGCAAAAAAATTCCGAAGATACCAAGAGCCGACAAGTGCGAGAATTATCGCACAGTCAGCTTCAGAGCTCATGCATATAAGTTGCTGACTATAATAACATATAGAAGAAAGAAAAAGAAAACTGACAATAAGTTAGATGACGACAAGTTTGGCTTTAGAGAGGTAATTCTGACTTTGCGATTGATAATGGAAGCAAGACTGAAGAAAAATCAAGACACATTTATAGGATCTGTCGATCTAGAGAAAGCGTTCGACAATGTGAAATGGTGCAAGATGTCCGAAATTCTCAGAAAAATTGGGGTAAGCTATCGGCAAAGACGGGTGATACACAATATGTACAAGAACCAAGAGGGAATGTTAGTAGTGGGATACGAGGTATTCAGATTAGAAACGGTGTACGAAATGGATGTAGTCTTTCGCCCTCTCTGTGCAATCTACACATCGAAGAAGCAATCACGGAAATGAAAGAAAGGTTCAAGAGTTGAATTAAGTTTAAAAGTGTAAGAATATCAATGATGAGATTCGCTGATGACATTGCTACTCTCAATGGAAGAGAAGAAGAATTGTAGGACCTGCTGATTGAAATAAACACCCTCATGAGTACACAATATGGACTGAGAGTAAATCGAAGAAAGATGAAGGCTGTTAGCGAGTAACGTCAGGAGTGGTGATCACGAAGTAGATGAAGTTAAGGAATTCTGTTTGTTACCTGGGCAGCCAAAAACCCACGACATCAAAATCAGAACAGCACTGCCGAAAAGGGCATTGCTTGCCAAGAGAAGTGTACTAGTATCAAACACAGGCCTTAATTTGAGGAAGAAATCCCAAAGAATGTACGTTTGGAGCATAGCATTGTATGGTAGTGAAACATGGACTTTGAGGAAATCAGAGAAGAAGAGAATCGAAGTATTTAAGATTTGTTGTTAAAGAAGAATGTTGAAAATTAGATGGACTGAGAAGGTAAGGAATGAGGAGGTCCTACGAAGAATCGGCAAGAAAAGGAATATGTGGAAAACACTAATAAGAAGAAGGGACAGAATGGTAGGACATCTGTTGAGACATCAGGGAATAACTTCAATAGTACTGGATAAGCAAAGAAGCCAAGTAGAAAACTTTTCCATTCTAATTGATCAGAAAGATAGGAAATTCAAAACTTTTTACTGAGAAGCTGTAATACACAGTGCAACAGTCCAGTAACAGAACAGAGTTTAGGTTCTAAATTGTGAGAAGTTGCGGCAGAGCTCCTGTTCTTGTTGTTAAATATTATTTATTCTGATGGAAATATCTGTCTTCTTCACAAGCCTTTGAATTGTTCGTTAAATAAATTGTTGTGTTAACAAGAATTATTATATTCTGAGAAGCGAGGTGCCGTACAAGAACGTATATTCAAATTTAAACAAAGAATAAGCATTGAATGACACGTACGTTTTTCTCATTTTGATAATAAATGGCAAACTTATCACACCAGAAACACATTCTTACCAATCTGTCGCGTAAGGCTACGCATTTCCATCCCTTTTTGAACTTATTACTTATTACAGCTTAAATTTTACATATCCCTTTCGTATTCTGTTATACACTGAAGAGGCAAAGAAACTGGTACACCTAATATCGTGTAGGGCCCCCGCGAGCACGCAGAAGTGCCGCAACACGACACGGCCTCGACTTGACAAATGCCTGAAGTAGTACCGGAGGGAATTGAAACCATGAATCCGGCATGGCTGTCCTTACATCCGTAAGAGTACGAGGGGGTGGAGATCTCTTCTGATCATCACATTGCAAGACATCTCAGATATGCTCAATAATGTTCATTTCTGGGGAGTTTGGCGGCTAGCGGAAGCGTTTAAACTGAGAAGAGTGTTCTAAAATCGCTCTAAGCACTATGGGACTTAACATCTGAGGTCATCAGTCCCCTAGACTTAGAACTACTTAAACCTAACTAATCTAAGGACATCACACTCATCCATGCCCCAGTCAGGATTTGAACCTGCGACAGTAGCAGCAGCGCGGTTCCGGACTTTAGGGCCTAGAACCGCTCGGCCTCAACTGCCGGTGAGAAGTGTTCCTGGAGCCACTCTGTAGCAATTCTCGATGTATGGGGTGCAACATTGTCCTGCTGGAATTGTCCGAGTTTGTCGGAATGCTTAATGGACTTGAATGGATGCAGGTGATCAGACAGGATTCTTACGCAGCAATGTCGGAGATTTGATGTTTTACCGGATTCCTGATATTCACGGTACACTCGTGAAATGGTTGTACGGGATAATCCCCGATCCATCCTACCTCGGACACGAGCCGACTATAAATCTTGATAACCTGGTGTTGTAGTGGAAGTAACCGATTTAACAACTGCGCCAGACACTTGCTGTCTTAGGTAGTAGTTGCCGACCGCAGCACCGTATTCCGCCTGTTTACTTATCTCTGTATTTGAATACGCGTGCTTATAGCATTTCTTTAGGCGCTTCAGTTTATAACAACTAAAAGTTAGACGATATATTACTTAACATATTAATGTTCACTGCAATTCGTGAAGTACATCGTAATTTTAATCTTAAGCAAGCCACCTTGCCCCACTCCATTCCATCCATTCTCATGTTTGTCAATGCAATCAGACACTACTCACGGCTTCATCATTACAACCAAATATAATATGATAATAATTTAAAAGACATGTATCGTCTACTGAATAATCTGCTTGTAGCAGGCATCCACAGGATAATTGTATACAACGAGGCCCACGAGGAAGACAGGCCCGCGAGGCGTACTTCAAGAGGGTAAACCTGCCCTCGCTCCCTCACACGCTGAACTCAGCAGATGATCTGCGTTTTTAAACCTGTTAGCTCATAATTGGGTATTTACGTACAAACGAGAATTGCATTTTCCACTGGAATCCGCTGTTATGTAGTCTTACTGATTACTAGGACAGCAATGAAACACAACTTTGCAGTATGCTGTAATTTTCGATTTACGTTGTATTCTCGACGTAAATGGTATGACGGCTTGTTTATGGCTACGGTCGCAGGTTCGAATCCTGCCTCGGGAATGGATGTGTGTGATGTCCTTAGGTTAGTTAGGTTTAAGTAGTTCTAAGTTCTAGGGAACTGATGACTTAGACGTTAAGTCCCATAGTGCTCAGAGCCATTTGTTTATAGCTTTCAGTCTCTTCTCCTTAACAGTCGTCATTTGATACAAGATATAGTGCCTCATTTAACGTATAATCATTTTGGCATCATTTTAGTTTTATAGTACCTAGCACAGCCTTAACAAACTTGTAGTAGGCCTATGGACTTCTGGTCGTTGAGGCCATACCAATCAGTAACTCGCCATAATAAGAGAGTGCAACAGATGATGCAACTCTAGTTTGTAAGAGGGAACAGGTTTAGAAATGCAGGTAGTCTGCTGTGCTAAACGAAAGAGCGAGCTGAATCCTGCCCGCGTGACGTACGCGCCACAGCCTGTCTTTCGAGGTATACATGTAATGACGTTATACACTGTCCCGTCTCTATTAGGAGAAGGTTGTGTGCAGAGAAAACTGTTAACTGCCAGTGCATGCACATTACTCGTGAGTGCAACTTCACTATATACAGGGTGATTCAGCTACCCCTGACGCTGGGTTTTATGCCACACGCGATATGTTCAAATAACGTGCCAGATATTCTTGTTCTCTCGCTCGCTACGCATAATCTATTAGTCTTATAGAAAAAATTAACGGAACATTTTTGTAGGAAACTGAATACAGTTAAATTTTGTACTGGGATACGTTTTCGCTGGAGGCAACAGTTTTCGAGTTATAAAAAAAAAAAAAATAAGAAAAATTCGAAGACTACAACCTCTGGCGAAAGTACACTCCAGCACAAAATTTATCTATATTGTCTTTCATACAAAAAGGACCTGCTCATTTTTTTCCGTACGGCTGATAGTTAATTGTTAGCCATCGAGAGAATATCAAATATCGCATGTGCTATTTGAAGGCTTTGCGAGTTACATAAAACCCAAAGGTAGGGACAGCTGGATCACTGTGTATATGGGGTGGTCAGAAACAGTCTGAGAAGCATGTTACGGCGTTGCAGGGTAGGCTGTGCTGAAACATAACTGTTGAGAAACAACCTTAATATGTTGCATCGTTCCCTCTTTAACTGGCATTGAAGTAAGGCAATCAGGCCACTGGGCGCGTAAATTCAAGCATCCCGCCATATACAAAAAGTGTCAGCTGTTCCCTTTAGCGTAGATGATAGCGCATGAGACTGCCCAGCTTTTGGCTCGGGTTCAGTCATTAGTACCGTCCAGTCTACAATTTTTGTATCACTTTGTATCACCAAACGAAGACACGTTTGGAATGGTAACACCGTTTCTGGCAGGGTGCCTGAATTTGCGAAAGCAACGGACTGATTGACCGAACTTCAAAGCTAATTACCTCGGAAACGGTACAATGTATAGAATTCTTTTGCTTAACAGTTATTTCTCAGCACAACCACCCAGAAACACCCTGATAAGTTTTACAGACTAATCGTGACCAACCTGAATGATTTGTACGGCGAAAGAAGGTCGCTATCTTACTTGGCGCGGCTGTTTTGTATGGCTAGTAGGAACAGACATGTAAAGCGATTTTGTTTACTTTTCTACGGCAGCACCTGCGTGTTCTCGCAGTTGTAGACAGTTAAGGCTTTCGGTCAGTACTGACGGTAGGTTTTTGCACTTCGTGATAAAAGGGTGCCAACAGCGCCACCAGGAGACAGGAAGCTTCGTTGGCCGTACGTGAGTGCAGCAGGGTGGCATGCGGGGACGCCGCACAGCGCTGAAGCGAGGCCGTGCACCTGTTCCGCGCCCCACCTGTGCACGATGCGGCGGCTGTGCAGGTAGTCGAGCGCCATGGCCAGCTCGCAGACGTACAGCTGCACGCACGCCTCCGAGAAGCGCACCCGCTGCGAGATGTGGTAGCGCAGGTCGCCGCCCAGCAGCAGGTCCGACACCATGAACAGGTCCTCCTCATCTGCAACACCCAACACCACCCAGTTGTAGGTTAACGAGCATTTCGCTCTCATTTACAGAACGCAGCATGTCATTCTCAATGGAGAGAAGTCTTCCGAAGTAAGAGTGATTTCAGGTGTGCCGCAGGGGAGTGTCGTAGGAACGTTGCTATTCACAATATACATAAATGACCTTGTGGATGACACCGGAAATTCACTGAGGCTTTTTTGCGGATGATGCTGTGGTGTATCGACAGGTTGTAACAATGGAAAATTGTGCTGAAATGCAGGAGGATCTGCAGCGAATTGACGCATGGTGCAGGGAATGGCAACTGAATCTCAATGTAGACAAGTGTAATGTGCTGCGAATACATAGAAAGAAAGATCCCATACTATTTAGCTACAATATAGCAGGTCAGCAACTGGAAGCAGTTAATTCCATAAATTATCTGGGAGTACGCATTAGGAGTGATTTAAAATGGAATGATCATATAAAGATGATCGTCGCTAAAGCAGATGCCAGACTGTGATTCATTGGAAGAATCCCAAGGAAATGTAATCCGAAAACAAAGGAAGTAGGTTACAGTACGCTTGTTCGCCCACTGCTTGAATACTGCTCAGCAGTGTGGGATCCGTATCAGATAGGGTTGATAGAAAAGATAGAGAATATCCAACGGAGAGAAGCGCGCTTCGTTACAGGATCATTTAGAAATCGCGAAAGCGTTACGGAGATGATAGATAAACTCCAGTGAAAGACTCTGCAGGAGAGACGCTCAGTAGCTCGGTACGGGTTTTTGTTGAAGTTTCGAGAACATACCTTCACCGAGGAGTCAAGCAGTATATTGCTCCCTCCTACGTATATTTCGCGAAGAGACCACGAGAATAAAATCAGAGAGATTAGAGCCCACACAGAGGCATACCGACAATCCTTCTTTCCACGAACAATACGAGACTGGAATAGAAGGGAGAACCGATAAAGGTACTCAAGGTACCCTCCACCACACACCGTCAGGTGGCTTGCGAAGTATGGATGTAGATGTAGATTTAAGTATACGGCCGAAAGAGTCAGTCTTCAGGAGTTATGAAACGAACCCTGTCATCCAGGACCGTGTGCCACAAAGAGCGCAGATTCGCCACGAGATGGGGAAATTCACAGGCGTCTATTGTGCTGAATGAGGCCTAAGCGCTGTAGTGTGCGAGTCAGACAGACGAGAACCTACGTCGTAGGGAAACACCGTCGAAGCTGTTTGTGGCCACGGAAACATAGCAAAGGCGCACCTAAGATCAGCCATAAAGGCAAACATTTACGAAAACTATTTAATTCTGTAGTAATTCAGGGAATGAAGCCACAGAAATTTTAATCTGCCGTCCTTCATAGATTTCAGTGTCAGGAAGTCGTTTCTGAAAGTATTTGTATGGAGTGTAGCCATGTATGGAAGCGAAACATGGACGATAAATACACTCCTGGAAATGGAAAAAAGAACACATTGACACCGGTGTGTCAGACCCACCATACTTGCTCCGGACACTGCGAGAGGGCTGTACAAGCAATGATCACACGCACGGCATAGCGGACACACCAGGACCCGCGGTGTTGGCCGTCGAATGGCGCTAGCTGCGCAGCATTTGTGCACCGCCGCCGTCAGTGTCAGCCAGTTTGCCGTGGCATACGCAGCTCCGTCGCAGTCTTTAACACTGGTAGCATGCCGCGACAGCGTGGACGTGAACCGTATGTGCAGTTGACGGACTTTGAGCGAGGGCGTATAGTGGGCCGGGTGGACGTACCGCCGAATTGCACAAGACGTGGGGCGTGAGGTCTCCACAGTACATCGATGTTGTCGCCAGTGGTCGGCGGAAGGTGCACGTGCCCGTCGACCTGGGACCGGACCGCAGCGACACACGGATGTACGCCAAGACCGTAGGATCCTACGCAGTGCCGTAGGGGACCGCACCGCCACTTCCCAGCAAATTAGGGACACTGTTGCTCCTGGGGTATCGGCGAGGACCATTCGCAACCGTCTCCATGAAGCTGGGCTACGGTCCCGCACACCGTTAGGCCGTCTTCCGCTCACGCCCCAACATCGTGCAGCCCGCCTCCAGTGGTGTCGCGACAGGCGTGAATGGAGGGACGAATGGAGACGTGTCGTCTTCAGCGATGAGAGTCGCTTCTGCCTTGGTGCCAATGATGGTCGTATGCGTGTTTGGCGCCGTGCAGGTGAGCGCCACAATCAGGACTGCATACGACCGAGGCACACAGGGCCAACACCCGGCATCATGGTGTGGGGAGCGATCTCCTACACTGGCCGTACACCACTGGTGATCGTCGAGGGGACACTGAATAGTGCATGGTACATCCAAACCGTCATCGAACCCATCGTTCTACCATTCCTAGACCGGCAAGGGAACTTGCTGTTCCAACAGGACAATGCACGTCCGCATGTATCCCGTGCCACCCAACGTGCTCTAGAAGGTGTAAGTCAACTACCCTGGCCAGCAAGATCTCCGGATCTGTCCCCCATTGAGCATGTTTGGGACTGGATGAAGCGTCGTCTCACGCGGTCTGCACGTCCAGCACGAACGCTGGTCCAACTGAGGCGCCAGGTGGAAATGGCATGGCAAGCCGTTCCACAGAACTACATCCAGCATCTCTACGATCGTCTCCATGGGAGAATAGCAGCCTGCATTGCTGCGAAAGGTGGATATACACTGTACTAGTGCCGACATTGTGCATGCTCTGTTGCCTGTGTCTATGTGCCTGTGGTTCTGTCAGTGTGATCATGTGATGTATCTGACCCCAGGAATGTGTCAATAAAGTTTCCCCTTCCTGGGACAATGAATTCACGGTGTTCTTATTTCAATTTCCAGGAGTGTAGTTTAGACAAGAAGATATTTGAAGCTTTCGAAATGTGGTGCTACAGAAGAATGCTGAAGATTAGATGGGTAGATCACATAACTATTGAGGAGGTATTGTACAGAATTGGGGAGAAGAGGAGTTTGTGGCACAACTTGACTAGAAGATGGTATCGGTTGGTAGGACATGTTCTGGGGCATCAAGGTATCATCAATTTAGTACTGGAGGGCATCGTGGAGGGTAAAAATCGTAGACGGAGACCAAGAGATGAATACACTAAGCAGATTTAGAAGGATGTAGGCTGCAGTAGGTACTGGGAGATGAAGAAGCTTGCACAGGATACAGTAGCATGGAGAGCTGCATCAAACCAGTCTCAGGACTGAAGACCACAACAACAACAACCAATAAAACTTGAATATTGATCATACCTATAATAGTATAGGATTTACTGTTAAAGTGAAATTAACAAGTTTTGTAACAAATACCTCAATGCTAAAATCTGAACGCTTTGAAGCGCATCATTAAAATGACAAATGTTGTAAATACCAACTTTGTAACTTTATTTTCTTAAAAGATATAGTAAATTTAAATTACCACTATATTCAGCTAAGAATCAGATCATTATTTCAAAAATGTTCAAATGTGTGTGAAATCTTATGGGATATGCACTGCTAAGGTCATCAGTCCCTTCGCTTACACACTAATTAACCTAAATTATCCTGAGGACAAACACACACACACACACCCATGCCCGAGTGAGGACTCGAATCTCCGTCGGGACCATCATCATTTCCTCCACACAAAACACATTGAACGATGACAGAATAACACCTTATTTAATCATTAGGTAAAAGAATATTTGTTCTAAGGTTTAGTGCATAATAGTTACTTTTGTCGTTTATTTATTTATCAAAAAGCACATTGGTGCAAGGCTACGGCCCGTGACATTCGAAGTTAAGAAGGAAATTGTATTGGTTTTATGTAAAAGAATTTAACGTTTATTATGTAATGGATATTACTGTTACTTTATACAGAATGTAAAAGTGGTCAACCTTTGATTATTTGAATATGTTAATATGTAAAATAATGTAGAATAAGTTGTAGTCAATCAGAGGGACGGCTTCAGGAAAGGGAACTGGATTAGTCAGTTGAGCGAAGATGTTCGGCTCGCGGAGAAACGCGGCCGTTGACGGACAGAGGTACAGTGCTCGTGGAGATGCGAAAGCGGACGGTCGGTCTTTAGGTAGCTAGGAAGTGAAACGACTTAGAAAATTTCGCGTTGTGTGGTATTACGGGACTTGGTCTCTGAGAGGTGAGCAGCCGTGCGCCTAGTGTGAAGTCTAACATTCCGCATAGTTACGTGGTGGAGTATTGGACTTGTAATTCGCGATGAGATTGTGTATGATCAAACCGTGTCAAATCGATATGCGCTCGAGTGTAACAGTAACTCTAAATACGACCACTTTCGCTATTAGTTTGCATTCTGAATAAACATTGTCCTAACCAAATCGCAACTGTGTGGCCTACATCATTTATGGGTCATTAAGTTAGCTCCCGATTTTATTGTTGGTGTTGTTGAGGTCTTCAGTCCTGAGACTGGTTTGATGCAGCTCTCCATGCTACTCTATCCTGTGCAAGCTCCTTCATCTCCCAGTACCTACTGCAGCCTACATCCTTCTGAATCTGCTTAATGTATTCATCTCTTGGTCTCCCTCTACGATTTCTACCCTCCACACTGCCCTCCACTACTAAATTAGTGATTCCTTGATACCTCAGAACATGTCCTACCAACCGATCCCTTCTTCTGGTCAAGTTGTGCCACAAACTCCTCTTCTCCCCAATTCTATTCAATACCTCCTCATTATTTATGTGATCTACCCATCTAATCTCCAGCATTCTTCTGTAGCACCACATTTCGAAAGCTTCAAATCTCTTCTTGTCTAAACTATTTATCGTCCATGTTTCACTTCCATACATGACTACACTCCATACAAATACTTTCAGAAATGACTTCCTGACACTTAAATTTATACTCGATGTTAACAAATTTCTCTTCTTCAGAAACGCTTTCCTTGGCATTGCCAGTCTACATTTTATATCCTCCCTACTTCGACAATCATCACTTATTTTGCTCCCCAAATAGCAAAATTCCTTTACTACTTTCAGTGTCTCATTTCCTAATCTAATTTCCTCAGCATCATCCAATTTAATTCGACTACTTTCGATTATTTCTTTTGCTTTTGTTGACGTTCATCTTATACCCTCCTTTCGAGACACTGTCCATTCCGTTTAACTGCTCTTCCAAGTTCCTTTGCTGTCTCTGAAAGAATTACAATGTCATCGGCGAACCTCAAAGTTTTTATTTCTTCTCCATGGATTTTAATACCTACTCCGAACTTTTCTTTTGTTTCCTTTACTGCTTGCTCAATATACAGATTGAATAGCATCGGGGATAGGCTACAACCCTATCTCACTCCCTTCCCAACCACTGCTTCCCATTCATGTCCCTCGACTCTTATAACTGCCATCTGGTTTCTGTACAAATTTTAAATAGCCTTTCGCTCCCTGTATTTTACCCCTGCCATCTTTAGAATTTGAAAGAGAGTATTCCAGTCAACATTGTCAAAAGCTTTCTCTAAGTCTACAAATGCTAGAAACGTAGGTTTGCCTTCCTTAATCTTTCTTCTATGATAAGTCGTAGGGTCAGTATTGCCTCACTGTTCCAACATTTCTACGGAATCCAAACTGATCTTCCCCGACGTCGGCTTCTACCAGTTTTCCATTCGTCTTTAAAGAATTCGCGTTAGTATTATGCAGCTGCGACTTATTAAACTGATAGTTCGGTAATTTTCACATCTGTCAACACCTGCTTCCTTTGGGATTGTAATTATTATATTCTTCTTGAAGTCTGAGGTTATTTCACTTGTCTCATACATCTTGCTCACCAGATGGTAGAGTTTTGTCATGACTGGCTCTCCCAAGGCTGTCAGTAGTCCTAATGGAATGTTGTCTACTCCCGGGGCCTTGTTTCGACTTAGGTCTTTCAGTGCTCTGGCAAACTCTTCACGCAATATCGTATCTCCCATTTCATCTTCATCTATCTCCTCTTCCATTTCCACAATAATGCCCTCAAGTACATCGCCCCTTATAGACCCTCTATATACTCCTTCCACCTTTCAGCTTTCCCTTCTTTGCTTAGAACTGGGTTTCCATCTGACCTCTTGATATTCATGCAAGTGGTTCTCTTTTCTCCAAAGGTCTCTTTAATTTTCCTGTGAGATAAGACTCTACATCCTTATATTTGTCCTCTAGCCACCCCTGCTTAGCCATTTTGCAGTTCCTGTCTATCTCATTTTTGAGACGTTTGTATTCCTCTTTGCCTGCTTCACTTACTGCATTTTTGTACTTTCTGCTTTAATCAATTAAATTCAGTATCTCTTCTGTTACCCAAGGATTCCTACTAGCCCTCGTCTTTTTACCTACTTGATCGTCTGCTGCCTTCACTACTTCATCCCACAGAGCTACCCATTCTTCTTCTACTGTATTTCTTTCCCCCATTCCTGTCAATTGTTCCCTTATGCCCTCCCTGAAACTCTGTACAACCTCTGGTTTAATCAGTTTGTCCAGATCCCATCTTCCTAAATTCCCAGCTTTTTGCAGTTTCTTCAGTTTTAATCTACAGTTCATAAGCAACAGATTGTGGTCAGAGTCCACATCTGCTGCCCCTGGAAATGTCTTACAATTTAAAATCTGGTTCCTAAATCTCCGTCTGACCAATATATAATTTATCTGAAACCTTCTAGTATCTCCAGGGTTCTTCCATGTATACAACCTTCTTTCATGATTCTTGAACGAAGTGTCAAATATGATTAAGTTATGCTCTGTGCAAAATTCTAGCAGGAGGCTTCCTCTTGCATTTCTTAGCCCCAATCCATATTCACCTACTACGTTTCCTTCTCTTCGTTTTCCTACTGTCGAATTCCAATCACCCATGACTATTAAATTTTCGTCCCCCTTCACTACCTGAATAATTTGTTTTATCTCATCATACATTTCATCAATATCTTCATCATCTACAGAGCTAGTTGGCATATAAACTTGTACTACTGTAGTAGGCGTGGGCTTCGTGCCTATCTTGGCCATAATAATGCGTTCACTATGCTGTTTGTAGTAGCTTACCCGCACTCCTATTTTTTTATTCATTATTAAACCTACTCCTGCATTACCCCTATTTGATTTAGCCAAAAGTCTTGTTCCTCCTGCCACCGAACTTCACTAATTCCCACTATATCTAACTTTAACCTATCCATTTCCATTTTTAAATTTTCTAACCTACCTGCCCGATTAAGGGATCTGACATTCCACGCTCCGATCCGCAGAACGCCAGTTTTCTTTCTCCTGATAACGACGTCCTCTTGAGTAGTCCCCGCCCGGAGACCCGAATGGGGGCTATTTTACCTCCGGAATATTTTACCCAAGAGGACGCTATCATCATTTAATCATACAGTAAAGCTGTATGCCCGCGGGAAAAATTTCGGCTGTAGTTTCCCCTTGCTTTCAGCCGTTCGCAGTACCAGCACAGCAAGGCCGTTTTGGGTAGTGTTACGAGGCCAGGTCAGTCAATCATCCAGACTGTTGCCCCTGCCACTACTGAAAAGGCTGCTACCCTGTTCAGGAAGCACACGTTTGTCTTACCTCTCAACAGATACCCCTCCGTTGTGGTTGCACCTACGGTACGGCTATCTGCATCATTGAGGCACGCAAGCCTCCCCACCAACGGCAAGGTCCATGGTTCATGGGGGGGGGGGAGGGGGGAGGCCGATATTATTATTACTGTAATAATATGTTATATTAACGTTGTATGTTTCATACAATTTTGCAAACTTGCCATCAGCCAGACAATTTAACCAAAGGGTCACAAGTGTCTAATTTAGGGCCTGTTATGCGACAAGTGTGGTTCAACCCCTAGAAGAGTTTGAGCAAGACATTTCGTCGAAGAGGAACCGCATGTGAGTCCGATCATCTTTGGGATGTTAGCTGGCACAATGATATCTGTTCCGCAAAACTTCCAACAAGTTGTTATTAAATGTCTGGCACCCAGCAAATGTACGTTTGGAAGTAAAGCTGAAATATTTCGTTCTGAGCAACTCCTATTCCAGTGAAGAATTTTTGTTTTAAAAGTTGTGCTTTACTTTGTGCACAAGTGCTACAGGAGGAGGAGGAGGAGGAGGAGATTAGTGTTTAGCGTCCCATCGACAAAGTGATCATTAGAGACAGAGCAAAACCTCGGAGTAGGAAAGGATGGGGGAGGAAATCAGCCGTGCCATTTCAAAGGATCGATCCCGGCATTTGCCTTAAGCGATTTAGGGAAATCACGAAAAACCTAAATCAGGACGGCCGGAGACGGGTTTGAGCCGTCGTCCTTCCGAATGCGAGTCTAGTGTGGTAACCACTGCGCCACCTCGCTCAGTCAAGTGCTACATACCGGTGGTTATAATTAAAGTGCAGCTACTCACGAACTTTCAGTGAGGGCTCTAATTTCCGTATGGCAGCGAAACTTGGTAGATATGCTAATGCGTTAATGTGGAATAGATTTACGCTGGAAAAAATTTCTGTCCAACTGTTGCCCTCAGGTACAAATGTGGCCCTGTACACGGCCTGTATGACGGTATTACATCCACACTGTCATTTGACAAGCCACAGCGTGAGCGAACGGTGATGTTATCTAGCGGAGAAACTATGAGCTGTCAGTGAAATTGTTTTATGTGAAAGGCAGCAATTACATTGCCGCTTTGAGAGAGCATCACCAATGGAACGTCCGAGTTGAGGTCCATTGTTATTAAATGGTTCAAAGAAGATGATCATGAGCATAGTGTGACACCTGGAATAGGAAGGCGTCCTATTCCGGTAGAAGAGCCTGATGAGGTTTCTGTTGCTTTAAATGACCATGCAGAACTTGCCCTGAGTAGTGTTAGTGCTCGGCAGTGTCACGAGATTTGTCCATCCCTTGGCCAACAGTACCGCAAGTTTCGTGTCTACATTACGCTGGTACTCGTACAACATGGAGACGGTGCAGTAACTGGTACCTCATGGTCACCACCAACGTTCTGAATTTGCTCTTCGGTTTCTAGCACTGATCGAACTTGTTGACACGTATGTTCCACGAATATTGAAAATATGCATTCGTTGGGGAGGAACGGAACACTGTATGGTCCAGTCATCCTGTCACCGAGAATGATGGCCCACACATGAACACCAAATCGTTGTTGATGAGGACTATGTAGAGTAAATCGTGGCTTCACATATGCCCAGACGTGCGAACTGTGGATTTTGAAAGAGCTTTCACGAACTCTGATCGGTGAATAGAACCTCGTCTGGCAATCAAGGGCGCAGGGCAATTCGTTATAAAAACCATTGTACCAAGTGCACTCTGTTGTAAAAGTCATTGTGCTAACTGCATGCGTCGGGGAAAATCTATAAGTGCTAGTGTTGCTGTGCGCTGGTGGTGGAAAGGATGAAGCTGCTGGTCACGTAACACATTGCACACAAGGCTATGTTCGACGCCAAGGATGCGTGTCGTGTACTTGTAGATGGAGTGTCTTCAACATGTCGCAGAATCTCGTCTTCCATTCCGGGAGGTCACACTGTTCGAGCCGGGTGTTGTGACCGAGCGGTTCTAGGCGCTTCAGTCCGGAACAGAACTGCTGCTGCTACGGTCGCAGGTTCGAATCCTGCCTCGGGCATGGATGTGTGTGATGGCCTTAGGTTAGTTAGGTTTAAGTAGTCCTAAGTTCTAGGGGACTGATGACTTCAGATGTAAAGTCCCATAGTGCTTAGAGCCATTTGAACCACACTGTTTGACTCTGACCTGTATCTTGCATACCTGAACGGAAAGTGGCTGTTTACGTAGTAGGAGATGCAGACGACCGAGTGTTAGGTGTTGCGGAAATCGTCGGTTGGGAAAGCACTGTCGACTCTCTTACACTGCAACTCGTCCCTTTCCATTCAACAGACACATATACCAAATGTCCTTCAGCCCTTTCATAATACGTAAAACGCTCCATGTTCACTGCTGTCACAAGGCGGCAATGACTGCGAATGAATCTCTGTGTTTCCAAGCGGACCTCAGAACCAACCACCCGTACACAGAGCAATTTTGATACGTCAGTACACGTTGCCAGTCAGCAGCTTATGTCAGCGCCACTAACGAAAAGTTTCCTAACATTACTTGATGACTTCAGAGACCATATGTTCCTGATGCAAATATATTTATTTTGATTTTCCGTACCGCCTGTATCAATCTGAGCAAATAGTTTCCGAACACGCAGGACCCACGAGCGTCGCAGCCGCGCTCGTTATAGGGTTGATGCCTGCCCATATTCCGTTATTTCCTCAACATCTCCTCAGAATTCCGTGTGGTTCTTACACGAACTGCGCGCTGCAAATGGGCGAGATATCTGTCTGCCTCACTCTCGTTAGTTACATGAAATGTTTCTGCGTTTTCCTTGGTGCAAATCCTTCAACAATTTTAAAAAGTAACCATATTTTATACTTTTCCTTTTTTTACGTAGAATGGACTCTTCGATTAATGACTCATTGGAAAATGAGACACTTATCAGCCAAACACAGGCGAGATGGTAATGGGACAGTTTTCGAATATTTGAGACGGGATTTCTAGTTCCAGTATGTACCTTACAACCAACAGAACACTCCAGAAAACAGATATGAGAACCACGGTATGGAAACTCTTGTTAATTTATTTCTGTAAAAATTTGTCCCAGAAAAACATGAAAACCTAGTGCATATGAAATTACACTTGTTTACGTGAACACAGAGTGAATTCCATCGCTTCTTCGACGTTTTTGTTGTTGTTGTTGCTATTGTTGTTGTTGTTGTTGACGTCGTCGCCGTCGTCGTTTTCCTTCCGAAGACTGATTTGATGCAGCTCTCCATGCTACTCTATCCTGTGCGAGCCTCTCCGTCTCAGAACAATTACGCAATCTACATCCTTCCGAATGTGCTTACTGTGGCAATCTCTTGCCCGTCCACTTCGATTCTTAGCCCCCGAAAGCTCCTCCAATAGTAAGTTGGTGATCCCTCCCTAGATGTCTCAGAATGTGTAGTATCAACTGATCACTTTCTTTTTGGTCTAATTGTGCCACAAATTCCTTGTCTCCCCAATTCTATTCAGTACCTCCTCATTAGTTACGTGATCTAACCATCTATTCTCCTACATTCCACAGTAGCACCACATTTCTAAGGCTTCTTTTGCTGCCAACTTCCTTAACATCACATTATTTAATTGGACTACATTCCATTACCCTTGTTTTGCACTTGTTGATGTTCATCTTACATCCTCCTTTGAAGACAGTGTCCATCCCGTTCAACTGCTCATGCAAGTCCTTTGCTGTCTCTGACATAATTACGATGTCATCTGGTAACCACAGAGTTTTTATATTTTTTCCCTGAACTGAAATTCCTACTCCCAATTTTTCTTTAGTTACCTTTATTGTTTGTTCAGTGTACAGATTGAATAACATCGGTTGTAGGCTAGAACCCTGTCTCTTTCCCTTCTCAACCACAGCTTCCCTTTCATTCTCCTCGACTCTTATTCCTGCAGTCTCGTTTCCGTACAAGTTGTAAATAGCCTTTCGCTCCCTGTATTTTACGCCTGCTACCTTCAGAACTTGAAAGAGCGTATTGCATCTAACATGACGATAACTTTCTCTAAGTCCACAAATGCTGTAAACGTAGATTTGTCTTTCCTTAACCTATCTTCTAAAATAAGTCGTAGGGTCAGTAAGACCTCACTTGTTCCTACATTTCTAGGAATCCAAACTCATCTTCCCCGAGGTCGGCTTCTATCAGTTTTTCCATTCTTCTGTAAAGAATTCCTGTTAATATTTTGCAACAAAGACTTAATAAACTGTTAGTTCGGTAATTTTAACACCTGTTAGCAACTGCTTCTTTTTAGAATTGGAATTATTACATTCTTCTTAAAGTCTGTGGGTATTTCGCCTGTCTCGTACATCATGAACACCACGTGGAAGAGCTTTGTCGATATTAGACTATAATTGCTGTCGAAACTGATTACAGTATTAATGCTGATATGTCTAATATTATTGATGTGACCACATAGACGACGTTTTGTTGAATGTTTCGCGCGCTGACACTTGTTGATGGCCCAGTACTGAAAGCTGCAGCAATTTGGGGGAGAGTTTAATTTCTGTCACGCTGAACGATTCTCTTCAGTCGTCTTTGGCTCCGTTGTGGCAGGATCTTTTTCCAGCCGCAGAGATATCGGAGATTTGATGTTTTACTGGATTCTTGATATTCACGGTACATTCGTCAAACGGTCGTACGGGAAAATCCCCACTACAGCGCTACCTCGGACATGCCGTGACCCATCGCTCGTGCGCCGACTATAGCACTACGTTCAAACTCACTTAAATCTTGATAACCTGCCATTGTAGCAGCAGTAACCGATCTGACAACTGCGCCAGACACTTGTTGTCTTATATAGGCGTTGCCGACTACAGCGCCGTATTCCGCCTGCTTGCATATCTCTGTGATTGAATACGCAAGCCTATATCAGTTTCTTTGGCGCTTCAGTGTACATCTACGATGGCAAACATGATGTACTTCTTACGAAACAATAAAACTGAAGAAGACAGTCGAAAATTATTACAGTGAGAAGTTAACTTAAACAGAACGTTATCTCGGCTGTCTTCCGAGGCTATAGAAACATGTCGGGTATTTGAATAAGTTTGAATGATATCCCACCATTCATCACAATCTTTAGAACTGCTGTAATCGTAGCAGTAGCAACGGTTTTTCCATAACTTGTAATACCAACGGGGGCCCGAGTTCTTTCTTCCCACCACATAAAAGATTTTTAAAAAAACGAATTCCTCTAACTGTAGTTAACTTTCATCGGAAATGCGCCTACGGCATTGCTGGCCGTGAGGCCCCAGTCGGGGAAGTTCGGCCGCCGAGTACGAGTCATATTGCAGTCAATGCCACATTGAAGAACTTGCGTGCCGGTGATGAGGATGAAATGATGATGAGAACAATACAACACCCAGTCGACGAGCGAGAAAATCTCCAACCCTACCGGGAATTGAACCCGGGCCCGCTTGCATAGGAGGCAAGCTCGGTACCATCCAGTTTTTTTTTTTGTTTAAAAAACTCATTTTGTTCGATTTCGTTCGTTGTATCTGCTCGGGGCGGACGTCGTAAGGCACCCATTTCAGTTCGTCGTTGATCCATTAACTCAGTTTTTTTTTTTATTACCGAACACGCTGAGTTACCATGCCGGCGTTAAGCTCGCGTACTATCTTTCATAACAATATACTTCTCAATTAGGTGCTGCTGTACCAAGTGTAGAAGTATGAAACCGGAATTTGGTTGCAATAATGAAACGTCTGTTGTTTGAAACTGATAAACAATATTTTATTCAAAATAATCTCCATTGCTAATTGATACATTTCTCTTACGTCTCCGGCAGACTATGAATGCCACGCAGAAAGACACTTCTTCTTTTGAAGCGAAGAAGTCAGCGAGCCATTTTTGTTCATTTTCATACGAAGTGAAGCGTTGTTCAGCGAGAGAATGTCCCAGTTCTAATGTAACGGACTACTGAAACTACCGATACCACCGGCTTGGCGAGGTGTACGGTGCCGTCAATCAGCGTGAAGGAGCAAGTGAACTTTAACTACGTGAACATAGAGTGAAATATTATTATTTTGTTACAAAACTGTTAAAACACTTTTCATTTTTTATACTATTTTTTCATGTATGTATACGTGCGATGTGTAAAATATCGATATACGACCAAGGTTGGCAGTACAGCACAGTTTGGAAGCTCTGTGAACAGGAGCCGGTTTTTGGGGTGTAGAGACAATGGGCAGTTGGTGTTGAGACGTTTTGTAATACGCATGCTTTGAGAAGGTCAAAGATAGAGGGAACGAAATGATGTATTGGAAAAGCTGTTACACTGAAAATTATTGAATATCTTCATGATCAGCATTTATAAAATAAAAGTTGGAAGTTTAACAATGTGTCAGTTCTTACGCAGCAAAATACGCACCCTGGACCTCAAATTGATTTAACAAACAGCGGATGGCGAGATTCATCACTGCTGACGAGCGTGCAACAACGACCAATAAAAGTAGGAAAGTTATTTTACTGTAAATTCAAATTGAGATGTTACCTATCTTTCTCCATGTTTTCAACCCTGTATGTACTTGTTGTTAGAGTCAACAGCGTGACGGGGACTGGTGGTCGACTAGACCCATCAGGGAGACCACACAGGCTTAAAATGATAATTTGTAACTTAATATAGTACTACTGATAATAATTAATATTTGTCCCCCGGAGAAAAAAGGTGCATTACACAGTGATGCAAATAGATGATAATCGAACGGAGGCAAGTCTGGAGAATGGGCCACATGTCTTAGTGTTTCCCAACTGAAGGCCTAGATTGTTTCCCTGACCCGTTTTGTGTGTGTGACGGGGCTTTATCATTGAGCAATACGACTTTGTGTTGCCTTTTTCCATATTCCTGTAGTTTTTCACGTAATGCTCGATTTAAATCGATCATTTTCTATTGGTACCGATCACTGTTAACGATTTCACTATGTTTCTGCAGCTCGTAATAGATCACACCCTTCTGATCCCACCAAGAGCATTGTCTTGTTTCCAAAGTGATTTCGTCTTGCAGTGGATGTCGATGGTTTGCCTGGATTCAACCATGATTTACGACGCATAGGATTCTCAAAATATATCTCTTTTTTATCACCTGTCACTGTTCGATGGAAAAACGAATTTCTTTTGTATCTGGCGAGCAGCATTTCACAAGTGGTCTTCCATATGCTTGCTGTATATCCTTCAGTTCATGGGGAACCCATTTTCCCACTTTCTGCATCTTTTCTCATAGCTTTCAGCCGAAGAGAAACGGCTTTCTGCGTCACATTCAATTGTTCCGCTAGTTCCTGTTGTGTTTGAGTATCATCTTCATCGTATAAAGCCTGCAATTCGTTGTCTTCGAACTTTTTTCGGTGCTGTCCGGCGATCATCGTTTCTTACGTCAAAATCACCACTTTTAAATTCTTTGAACCACCCGAAACATTGTGTTTTCCCAAGAGCATGATCGCCGAAAGCTTCGTCAAGCGTTCGATGCGATTCTATGGATGTTATCTGCAAGTGATAACAGAAAACCAATGCTGTCCGGAAATCATAGTTCGTAGGCACAAAACTCGACTTGTTTATAGGTTTGAAACAGATACAGATGTAAGGAACTTGGTCTACTGTGTGTTGACATTCGTCGTCAGCCGGTACAGGAAGTAGATGCCGCTGCAGGCGCGGCCTCACGGGCCCTATGCTGACGGCTAGCACCATCTGCAGGGAAATGTTGGTTTCGTACTTCTACATCTGGTATAAGTAGGTCCATAACGTGGTAATTTCTTCCAGCACAAGCTTAGCAGTGCCAACACATTGACCGTAATGTGCACACCGAGCGGAGGGATACTTCATGACTATCACAAAAAATTTTTAAAAATATACATTTCATTGACTATCGCTGACTTTTATTCACAACATACTTTTTAAAGATGTATATATTCATATGAAGGGTCCTGAACCTGATACTGTAAATATGACAATTGTTGTGAACCCGATAATATGAATATGACAATTGTTGTGAAAAGTCACGATCACTACTAACAATTAGATTTTACTGAAAAATGTCAAACAATTGCCGAATCTCGTGTAAGGTAACATTAACAATAATAAATAATTTTTCAATATTTTCAACTCTATTACGAGGGTTAATGTGTAAATGCAGTTTGAGTTGCCGATAAAAAAGACATTTTAATCAAGCTTTACATTGTTGCACCTTCAGTTCTCTTACGCCAATTTATTCGTTCATTTTGTGTCTCTTACGAAGGGTATACAACGGAGCCGCTCTCCACTATACACATATTTGAGGTGCTATTTTGGGACCCTGTTCAACTCTCAGCAACTCTCATGGTTGTGACAAACAGTGTTCTTTTCACTTGCTCATTATTAGCTATGCAAGTCCTGTTTGTTGTGTTAAGTTCTTGTACTTCGTTCATTAAGTTGTGTCATTGGTCAGGACATAACAGATTTTCCTCTTAAAATTGTAATTTTCTTCGGCGCTGATTTAAAGAGTATTTCCGACCCTGAAATGCTCCATTAACCAACAATTTGTGTTGTTACTCAAAACAAAAATGAACGCTTTCTACAAACAGTGTTCGATCATTTCTTGCACTAAATGAAAATACTGGGGTTTCAAGCACAAATGCTTGTGGAACTCTCGGTACACTCATGTTTCTGGCAGCCCCATAGAGCTTCTTGTAGTCACGTGTGGCTTTTGTGAGCAACAGACAAGTGCATGTTCCCGGTCGCTTCAGATTGTTTAGAGTTGTCTAAATGCCACTCGATTTTCGCATTTCCGTTCGCTCAGCCACAAAGTTTATCCAAACTGTTTACACGACACGCGAATTGAATTGTCACAATGCAGCCTCTTATCGAGTTTGGCACAATATGCGCATCGCACAACTACTGTGTTGACTCGCCCGAATGAAATTCCGATGCAGCTTTCAGCGAAGCCATGAGGTACGACACAAACTGCAGCCAAACAGTGAAGCAACAGAGTTCTGTCATTCTTTCCTTCTTTCTTCCTTATAATTGCTAACTGAATTCTCAACACAGTTGCGTGACTTATTATTGTAGCTGATATTTAACTAGTCGCGGTATTAAGTTACATTTTTCGATTTAATTTTTTCTGCGACTTTCCCATCACATAACAGTTCTTAACCAAACTTAAACTGCAGCGAACATGATCAAGAATTTAGATGATACTTAAAGTGTTTGTCCAGCTTTAAACTAAAGTCCATTAATTCGAACAAAATATCTGTGATTTTGGATTCATTGCATCAAACCAGTCTCAGGACTGAAGACGACAATAACAACCATTATCGTGTCCTTGCAATACTTATCCAGAACCGTCTCAGAAACGAATAGAAATTATTACTGAATTTATGACATAACTGATATTCTACGGCATCCTAATTGTGTTAGACAACAGACTCCCCGTGACGAGAACTTAATGCGCTTCAGTATTGATTTTAACTAACACTAACAAATTCACATGATTGCAGAAATGATTTTCAGGTTTTCCATGAGCCTTCGCTTCCGCTCATATATACACTTTCTGTATATCGATTTCTTTGGCCCAGTGTAATTTCATACCGCCACACACCTACATAATATTTATTTTTTCGGTTATGATTTATCGCACAGCTCATAAAAATTTCTGTATTTTGCAACTGAATGTTTTATTTATGTTAATCACACATGTCTCACTTATTAATACTAGACATCCTCAGTGGTCTGATCTGCAAAACAGAAATATTTATTTCTGTATATGTTGTATAGAGAGCGTTCTCTTTCTTGTGTTGTTATGGCATAAGATTGCCATGTCTGTATCCCAGTGTGTTGGTGACTTTCTTTTATTAGATGTTCTTGATACATTAATTCGTCAGTGCCTTATAAGTTCTTTGTAACTGGTATTAAAATTTCTTGCCCACATCCCACTATATATGAGGTTATAGCTACAGCATGTTAATGCCCCATACTCTCCCATACGAATCAGTTAGCTCTGCAACGTGTGCAAGGATTCATTAAACTGGTCTTCTGAGGGTGTGGCCTGGTCCAAACTAACAACTTAAGTCTACACTGAGTGATGGGTCAAGGAAGAGTAACCCACACCTTAACCTAATTGGCTTACTTTCGAAGAAAACTGGGATACCTGATACTATTATTGATACGAAAACGCTATCACTTCAAACGACCCATCAGTACTATCGTTACTACCACTATATGCTTCAAGACAGGGTCTGGCTAAACTTCAAAGACATATTCCACATAGTTAGAAGAAGTCTGCCAACCCATTAATTACGCGTTAGGATTCGTTTTCTACAGTTATTCACTGTAAGTCAGTCGTGGAAAGCAGGAGGGAATAGAAAATGAAAATCGTTCTTACAGAAAAATTTTAAATTGCCTTCCGCTTGCATTGACACATGTGTCAATCCGCCGCATTGGATTCCAGACGCACTGATCTATCCCTGGAATATTCCGTGTGGATTTGCAGCCCTCCACAATACGAGCACGAAGATTTCCTGCACCTTGTACCGGGATGCGATACGTAAAGGGGGAGGGGGGGGAGGGGTTAGGTCGTTTGGGGCATGAGACCAAACAGCCAGGCCATCGCTCTCATCGGATTAGGGAAGGACGGGAAAGGATGTCAGTCGTGCCCTTACAAAGATACCATCCCGGCATTTACCTAGAGCGATTTAGGGAAATCACGGAAAACCTAATCAGGGTAGCCGGACGCGGGATTGAACCGTCGTCCTCCCGAATGCGAGTCCAGTGGGCTAAGAAGCTTAGAACACTTATACTGCTCACATTACTGGACTGAAAATAAAATAATCCCGTCGGCTCCTCTTAAACAGACTTGTTTCAGCAGCTAAACTTTCCATGGCTTCTATCTATGTACGTAAAACGTGTGTTCCTGAATAATGAACATATTTCTGCACAACGTAAGTGACTTTAAATCTTTCTGTAGTTATCTTTATTATTGACTATCTCCATCACGCATTTTACCCTAGGTTAAATTATCATTTGTTAAAAAAGTACCCTCATGTATTTGTTTCAGTTTTCTAGTAGTTCATCTTCTCCTTTCACCTCTCTCTGCCCATTCCCTCCACCCCGCGCTCTCTCTCGATCTCTTCCTTCCCCCTCACTCTGTCCATGGTCTCTTACCCCCTCCCCACTGTCCATCTCGCTGTTCATCTCTTCCTCCCTCCTGCTCCTGTCCGTCTCCTCTCTTTCCTTTTTCAGTCATTTCTTCTTCCTTTCCTTCTCTGTCCATTTCTGCCTCCCCTTCTCTGTCCATTTCTGCCTCCCCTTCTCTGTCCATTTCTTCCTCCCTTCTCCCAGTCCATCTGCTCCTTCACCCTCTCTATCTGTCCATCTTCTCCTCCGTTCTTCCACCCACGTTACCACCTCTACCCGAAAATGAGGCTGGTTATTCTTACTCCAACAGTTTTTTTTTTCCTGATAGTAATTAATATGTATACCAAATTTTACTGAAATCGTTCCAGATTTTTAGGTTGAGCTTTTTACCTGTGGCTTTATTTGCATATGCACATGTCAAATATATTTTATATGCATTTTACATATTTCACAAATATTTGTTGTGCACATGCTCGTATTTCGCGTACGCCTCTAGCGAATTTCGCCCTGCAATTTCATTTCCACGCAGCTCAATGTTAATGATGTGTCCCCTGAACTTTGTGTCGTACAATTATATAATTTTGGTGGTACTTTCTGTGGTGTAGGTGGTTACTGCCTGCGAAATGTGTAACGAGTACAGTTAGTAGTAAGGAAATAATAAATTAATACGTCATATTTCATGCGGCAGTTCTCAGCATGAACGGCAAAAATATAGTAAGCGATAACCTTTTTCACTTTCATAATTATGTGGAGAGTTGTCAGCAAGAGAAAGTTTCATAAAGGTTCGATGCCATGTGTAAAGTTTATTGAATGTTACAATGTGCCCTCATTCATAAATATTGGATTAATAAAGTATGGGTATTCACGAGTTGTGAGCTACTCTTCTATTTTTATCACCCCTTTGACAGATAGGTACACACATTTTGTCATGCATAATTACATATGAATCGCAAACTGCAGAAAGGTAGCTATTCTGAAATTTATAAATTTCCTCTCAGTGGATCAATGCATTGTTTACCACAAAAAGGAATCCTGTTTCCACGATAAGACAGGCCTGGCAACGCCGTCAGTTTTCTGTTAACAGCAGTTGGCGAACTAATTCGGGGAATGTTGGTAGGAGAAGGAAAGTGGATGACGATGTTGAATTCATAAAAAAAAATTCTCAGGAAACAGTAACAAGTTTTCCATTGTTCAAATGAGGATAGATTCTTTATCAACTAAACCCACGTAGCCTAAATTATGCTCTGCTGAAGCGATGTTTCTTATGGTAAAGTCGTTTATAGCACCCGAAAGAGTTTATCACTATATGAAGATGCCACGAGATGACCTTTGGAGCTGAAAATCCGCATAGTGCGACATTAATACTGCTGGTTCGATGAAGGACATTTTTATGCTGAGAGAAGCTCTACAACCTTTGAAACTGTCACTAAAGAAAGGCCATATATCTGTTCTGCTTATAAATAACAACAAAAGCCATCTAGAAATTTTTCCTCTACATCTCTCAAGACACGATACAATTTTGAAATTCAGTCACCTCACCACTGACAACAACGGCATCTAGTGAGGTAGATGGAGATAACTGAGTAATGCAAACAAGAAAAATGTCAAATATTATTCAGAAACACGTAATAAACAATTTTTATTATAATGAAAGGTATTTATACGTAAAATTTTATTTCAAAACACGTAACGTAACCCTAGCATGAATTTGAAAATCCCTTTTACTGCAGAAAGGGAACATGTCCAACGCCAACAAAGTGTCTCCCTCTTTCCATTTATATCATACTTGACTTTTAGCTGTATATAATGAGAGAATACCTACACCAAAAAACCTGAAATACATGGCAGGAGATAAATTGCATTAAACATGTTTATTCAGTTTTTTTGTCTCTACTATTAAAGTAGAATACGTGGGCTTGTTGCCTTTCCGCAGGAAACGTTTCGTCTAAGATTCCATGAACTAAGCCGCTTGTTTGAGAAAAGAGATTCATGACAAATTCCGTTATGGAACAAATATACTGGGAAGAAGTTTCAACATCAATAGTTGCATTAACAGGGCATTGAAGGACGTGCATGAGTTCACACCACTAATAATTCGTTTTAAGAGCTTTTGTACTCTTAAAATTTTAATTTGTATTCGTGAGTTAGCCCGAAAAATGATCCTCTAGGGCATTATGGAATGAAAGTAAGGGAAATGTGTTACCAATTTCTGTTTTTGTATCACCTATCTGTCACAACATCTACATTGAAAATCAAGATTCCCTTTGGCGCTTCAGTAGTTCGGCAGTATGTTCCTTTGGGCTGAATTTTTTATTAACTTTACGGGTTTAACGACGAAAACAAAGCACAAAGGCGGTGTGAACGTTGTGGAACGAAATAGACCGTATTCTTTTCAGAGGAATTATCCCTGTTTCTGGATTATCTGTTTAGGATGTCTTGATGGGTTTTTGAGCCACTGTCCTCCGTGATGCAAATGCAGTTTCTGACCATTGTAAAACATGATCTTTCGGATAGGGTGGATAGCAATGTGCGGCTGTTTGCTGATGATGCTGTGCTGTACGGGAAAGTGTCGTCGTTGAGTGACTGTTGGAGGATACAAGATGACGTGTACAGGATTTGTGATTGGTGTAAAGAATGGCAGCTAACTCTAAATATAGATAAATGTAAATTAATGCAGATGAATAGGAGAAACAATTCCGTAATGTTTGAATACTCCATTAGTAGTGTAGCGCTTGACACAGTCACGTCAATTAAATATTTGGGCGTAACATTGCAGAGCGATATGAAGTGGGACAAGCATGTAATGGCAGTTGTGGGGAAGACGGATAGTCGTCTTCGGTTCACTGGTAGAATTTTGGGAAGATGTGGTTCATCTGTAAAGGAGATCGCTTATAAAACACTAATACGACCTATTCTTGAGTACTGATCGAGCGTTTGGGATACCTATCTGGTCGGATTGAGGGAGGACATAGAAGCAATTCAGAGGCGGGCTGCTAGATTTGTTACCGGTAGGTTTGATCATCACGCGAGTGTTACGGAAATGCTTCAGGAACTCGGATGGGAGTCTCTAGAGGAAAGGAGGCGTTCTTTTCGTGAATCGCTACTGAGGAAATTTAGAGAACCAGCATTTGAGGCTGACTGCAGTACAATTTTACTGCCGCCAACTTACATTTCGCGGAAAGACCACAAAGATAGGATAAGAGTGATTAGGGCTCGTACAGAGGCATATAGACAGTCATTTTTCCCTCGCTCTGTTTGGGAGTGGAACAGGGAGAGAAGATGCTAGTTGTGGTACGAGGTACCCTCCGCCACGCACCGTATGGTGGATTGCGGATTATGTATGTAGATGTAGATGTAGATGGTAGGCGTGAACTATCGACGTTTCGCAAGTTGGTAACATCAAAGGAAAATATTTGGTTTTTGATCACTGGCATGTATTGGTACATTTTAACGTTAGTGGTGAGCTGGCTCGCATACCTTGGAAGGAGAACCAGAGGTTGACAAGGAAGGGATGCTCCAGCGAGGCGAGGATGTCCACCTCTCGCAGCACGTTGCGCAGCGCGTCCCTCTCCACGCAGGCGCTCTTGTTCATGTACTTCATGGCGAACATGCGTTTACAGTCCTTCTTCTGCACGATGCACACCTGTAGACACAACACCAGTAACACACGTAAGCAAAGCAGAGTTACAGTTGAAGACCGGGTCCCCCCCCCCTCTTCCCCCCCTTCCCCCCCCCCATACTCTAGACGCACAAGTCCACGACGCAATGTAGTTACCGAACACCATGATAGCATTTAATCATAAAGCTTATTATTGACTCACTGCTTCTCATAATAACAACACGTATCTTCACCCACTGCCTGACCACTAATGCTTTCGCCGGCCGCGGTGGTCTCGCGGTTCTAGGCGCGCAGTCCGGAACCGCGCGACTGCTACGGTCGCAGGTTCGAATCCTGCCTCGGGCATGGATGTGTGTGATGTCCTTAGGCTAGTTAGGTTTAAGTAGTTCTAAGTTGTAGGGGACTGATGACCACAGCTGTTAAGTCCCATAGTGCTCAGAGCCATTTGAACCACTAATGCTTTCCTTGTGCCATGGAACAGGAAATTATCAAGATTCCATCCACGAAGAATACCACAGTACCCTCTACCTTCCCATCTGTATTCTTCCGTCACTGTCGAAAGCATTAGAACATACACTATCTGATAAAAGTATCCAGATGTCACGAGAGACCAACGCGCCAGTATAAAAGGATGAGGAAGTATTGTGTTGTCAGCAGAGCAGCAGTATCAGCAGAATGGATCGGTCAGGAGAGTTCATTAACTTCGAACGTAGAATAATCACTGCAAGTCACCTGAGTAACAGATCCACAGGACATTTCAAAGCCTCTAAAGCAGCCCAAGTGGACTGTTTGTGATGTGATTCTGAAGCGAAAAGGCGAAAGAAACAACAAGAGCTAAACCAACGCTAGGCAGAGTTCATGTAGTGACAGATCGATCACTGCGGAGGGTGCCTGTAACAAATCGCGTGAAATTGGCGGATGGAGTCAAGCGTGACATTCAAAGTGCTACCAGCAGTCCAGCAAGTACAGTGACTGGGCGTTCGGAGTTAAAAATAATGGAAAACAGTCATCGAGCGGCTCCTCATTAGTCATTCGTTTCTGTAGTTAGTGAAAAACGAGCCTTGATGTGATGTAAACAGCTACTCCACTGGACTGGGAACGAATAATTAGGAATGATGAATCACGGTACCCCATGTGGCAATCTAATAGAAGTATTTTGGTTTGGAGATTGCCTGGATAAGCGGGAAATGTGCGTATATTTTAATCAGTTACGTAGACTCTTTTAGAAAAGAAAAAATGCGTGGTTTAAAGGACCACAAAGATTGCAAGTGTATAAACACTGTATGTCGTTCAGCAGTTTAATCGATATATCCCCTAACAAAACATACTTTATTCCATCCATCCTTCCTAAAAATTGTTTATTAGATATTGGAGTAGTTGACTAAGGGTTATTAACGAGTATTAGTTTTGAATACAGCAGTATTTTAAGTAATACTTGTCATCGTATGTACTGCCAACAGTAAGGTACGGAGGTGTCGATGTTACGGTATGAGAGCGATTCTTTGTGACTACATTGTGCTCTCCTTACTGTGTTCAACAGAACGCTAAATGAGGAACGATATGAACACAGTTTGAATCATTGTGTACTAGGTACAGTAGAAGAACATCCACATGACGGCGCACACTGTCACATAATGGTTTATGGGCAGTAACATCCTTCGAATGGTGTTGTCTGCCCCTAGTTCTACTTGAACCAGATGGAACAACTTTGGGATGAGTTACATTGTCGACTTCGCGCCGGACGCTATTGCTCTAAATCGCTACATTCTTTGGTTTCAGATCTTGATGCAGAATAGTGCTACTCCTCCAAAGATACCTCACTAAATGTTTCCGACCAGCCTACCTACTACTTAATTACAAACAGCGTACTATGAGAAACAGTTATAAGGTTTTAAATATTAACTGGAAATTACAATGCACTTACAACTATTACGCAGTTAATAAAGCAACTAATAAATAAATACCATTAACAAATAATTATAAATAATTAATGAATTAAATTTAATTTGAAATACGTGTCTATTGTCGCAGTAGTAGTCAAATCATTATGACACACTACTACGTACGCCACTAGAGGAGCGAAAACAAAGTGCTACATTCCACTGATAACGTAAAATATCTTCCTGTAAGTCGTTTCCTTCATTGAAAGGAGGACAATGGTGGAAGTGTATGGCCACAATGCACTGCCCTGTAACAGAGTGGTTGGTTGGCGTATACTAAACCAGTGTAGGCAGACAAGTCTTCACGAAGAAGAGCGCTGTGACAGAACCTCTTCCTGAGCAGAACTGGGTGTGGCAAAAGAAGTAGAGGCACCAGTGCCGTATACAGAGTAGAAATGCTATGGCGGCTTCCTTGACAAGACCTTCAAGGTGACCACGTAATAGTACGTGATCCTGGACGTAATGCATGGCGTTATCAGTGACCTTGAGCTCATGAAGTCACCACACTTATCAGTGACATCATCAAAAAATATTATCAATCAATCAGTAATTGCAAATGGAAATTCCTTACTCCCGCTCCTCTCCTCCCCTTCTCTTCTCGCCCCCTTATCCCCAGACAACCATAATGCAGTATTAACAATGAAACAAGGCTCAAATTAAATATTTTACCTCATCTACGATGTTTCTCAATTCCAAAATGCAGTAGTGATGCAAGAAAAGGTGATCTTTGCATTGCAGCAGTTACTAAATATGTGTACTGTCATCGCCTTACGTTTCTTTCGCAACCAGCTTAGGAGCGGAGCAAAGAGTCTACACCACAAGAAATAATACAATCGGTGACAAATACTACTTAAAATACTGCTGTATTCAGAACTAAGACTCGCTAAAATCCCGTGATCAACTACGCCAACGTCTAAAAAAAGTACAACTATACTTAAAACACGATTTTAAGGAAACGATGGATGGAATAAAGCATTTGTTTTCTGGAAATATTAAGGTGTTTCATTACGATATATCGATTAAACTGCAGAACGGCAAACGATGTTTATACACAAACTCACGAGACGACCAAAGACTGTAACAGAGTGATGTCACATATCCAGAGACAATGTCAGGGTCGGTGTCTTTAAGATAAATATATAATTACTTACCGTTTATTGTAAGTTACCACGCTGTTGGAGAGCAAATTAAAGTTTTCGCATCTAATTCGTTTGTATCACTTACTGAAATTTATTTAGCTTGCATTTAGCGCTACTGATACTTCTATTAGGTTAAGGAGTACTCGCTTACGAAGAAACCTCTATACGCGCACTAGATCTGCATGCTCTCTTGGCCCTTAAACGAAGTATTTTTTCGCTTCTAAAAGTGTCTACATAACTTACTAAAACACACGGACGTTGCATGCTCATCGTTTTTTTTTTCAAGATCTCTATTAAAATACGATCATTCCATGATACACGACACCTGTTCTCTGCCTACTCAATGGCGGCTTTCAGTGTCGAACAAGTATGAGACTCACAAGCTAGCTAAAGAAGGGCCCCATGGCTGCAGCAAATAACAGGTCTCCCTCACCTCAATAAGAGGAAACGAGAAGAAGAAGTAAATAGAATCGCAATGATTGGTAGTAGTGAATATTATCTACAGTTTTTATGCAGCGTTAAAAAATTGACTATCCTGACTACTGGGATGTGTACGTTACATTATAAAAAAGGTTTCATGGCTGTTTCTACGTAAACTGCTACGAAATAGCTAGCGGACAAATGTAGGTTTATAGAGGCATGCATTGGTTCAAATGGCTCTGAGCACTATGGGACTTAACATCTACGGTCATCAGTCCCCTAGAACTTAGAAATACTTAAACCTAACTAAGGACATCACACACATCCATGCCCGAGGCAGGATTTGAACCTGCGACCGTAGCGGTCACGCGGTTCCAGACTGAAGCGCCTAGAACCGCACGGCCACACCGGCCGGACAGGCATGTATAACTGGGTGAAAATTAGATAGCACCTACAAAAAAATTAAAGAGAAAATATAATATCAAGACTTCAGACGGAAAACCAGTACTGAACAAAGATGGGAAATGTGGAAAGAGTATATAGAGGGTCTGTACAAGGGAAATGTCCTTGAAGGCAATATTACTGAAATGGTAGGGGACGTGGATGAAGTTGAGATGGGACATATGATACTGCTAGAAGAATTTGACAGAGCAATGAAATATTTAATTTGAAAATGGCCGCAGGAGTAGAGGATATTTCCAGATAAGTACTGTTAGTCTTGGGAGAACCTCCCGTGACAAAACTCTCCCATCTGGTGTGCAAGATGTATGAGACAGGCGAAATAGTCTCAGACTTCAAGAACAATATAATAATACCAATTCCAAAGGAATAAAGTTGTGACGGGTGTGGATATTACCGAAAGATCAGTTTAATAAGTCAAGGTTGCAAAATACTAACAAGAATTCCTTACAGAAGAAAGGAAAAAATGGTAGAAGCCAACCTCACGAAGAACAGTCTGAATTTCAGAGAAATGTACAAACATGTGAGGCAATACTAACCCTACGACTTCTCTTAAAAGACAGGTCCAGGAATGGCAAACTTATGTTTATTGCATTTGCAGACGTAGGTAAATGTTCTGATAATGTTGATTGGAAATTATGAAGGTCGCGTTGGTAGACTACAGAACCGGGAGGCTATTTACAACTTGTACAGAAACCAGACGGCAGTTATAACAGTCGAGGGGCAGGACAGGGAAGCTGTTGTTGAAAGGAGTGAGAGAGAATTGTAGCCTATCGCAGATGTTATTAAATTTGTGGCACTGAGCGAGCAGCAAAGGAAACTGCAGAAAAATTTGGAGTAGGAAATAAAGTCCACGAAAAATAAAAAAATAAAAAATTGAGGTTTACTAATGCCATTGTAATTATCTCGCAGACAGCAAAGGACTGGGAAGACTGTTGAAAGGAATGGACAGTGTCTTGTAAGGATGATATAACACGAACATCAAAAAATCAAAACAAAGGTAATGAAATGTATTCGAATTAAATCAGGTGACGCTGAGGAAATTAGATTAGAAAACGAGACACCTGAGTTAGTAGATAAGTTCTCATATTTCACCAGCAAAGTAACTGATGATAGCCGAAGTAAATATATAAAATGTAAATTGGCAACGGCAAGAAGAGCCTTTCTGAAGAAGAGAAAATTGCTAACATCGAATTACGCATTTTCTTTTCGGAAGGTATTTGTCTGAAGTATATCCAAATGTGGAAGTGAAACAGGACGAATAACATTTCAGAGACGAAAGGAATTGAGGTTTTGGAAATGTAGTGCTACAGACGAAAGCTGAAGATTAGATGGGGAGAGCGCATATGTGTTGACGAAGTAGTGAACAGAATTTGGGATATAAGAAATTTGTGTCAAAACCTTACCATAAAGGGATCGGTTGATAGGACACATTCTGAGTCATCAAGTGATTACCAGTTTAGTACAGGAGGGAAGTGTGTGTGGGTGTGCGTGTGTGGGTGTGGGTCTGTGGGTGTGTGGGGAGGGTGCGGAGAGAGACACCAAGAGAAGAACACAGAAAGCAGATTCAGAGAACGTAGGCTTTAATAGTTATTCGGAGATGAAGGGCCTTGCACAAGATAGAGCAGCGCGAAGAACTGCAACAAACCAGCTTACAGACATTAAGAACAACACCGACAACAACAACAGCATGGAGAAGGAAAGAGAAAGCAGGGATGAAAAGATTCAGAACCCGGACGATGTGCTCAGTGGATGTGGAGTACAACAGTCTGATCAACGGAACGATGTCCGTCCCCGGTAGTTGAGTGGTCATCGTGACAGAATGTCAATCCGAAGGGCCCGGGTTCGATTCCCGGCCGGGTCGGAGATTTTCTCCGCTCAGGGAGTGGTGTTGTGTATTCCTAATCATCATCATTTCATCCCCATCGACGCGCATGTCGCCGACGTGGCGTCAAATCGAAAGACTTGCAGCCGGCGAACGGTCTACCCGACGGGAGGCCAGTCACACGACATTTATTTAAGGGAACGATCATCTGCAAAATGTGATGACAACAATGACCAGTCCAGAGGCAAGAAAACTGACGATTCTACTGAAGTCACTAGCCCAGTAGAGCCTGACGACCAGCTGATAAATAAACCAAGCTCAGATAATATTTCTGGTACATATATTTCGTTTTCAAAACCTAATCTTTTCTTGTGACGAAGTACGTAATCTTCAATGGAAGATTCTAGTTTCTTAAATCACAAGAGATGTGGCTTGTGGGCCAACAATGTACGGAATGTTAGAATGTAAATAATGTGGAAAACAGTCGTTAATATTTCAATGTCACATAAATTACGCTAAAACTATCTTGTAATTCACTTTTGATTTGCGTTAGTGAATTTTCCTAAAAATGAGGAATATTAAATTAGACAATTGATTGGAAGCTAAGTATCTTGTACATACAGCGACAATTCTTAGCAAAACGTTCCCCGGCTAGAAGGAGATTCCTACAGAAAGTGAGCCATCCTTCTATTCGGAGGAGATCTGATAGTTAGCCGCCCCTCGGAAACTGCGGCGAAGCGCTGCTGCGAAGAGAGTGGGCAGCCGCTATCAGTAAATGCGTCTCGCCAAACCACAGTCCGGCTATCGACCTCCCCCCCCCCCCCCCCTGCCGCTGCCTAATGCGGCGTGCAGCCTATCTCGATGAAAGAGACAAACACGCTGTCTGGAATTGGGGTCCCGGCCCCCGGCCCCCGGCCCCCGGCCCCCGGCCCCAGACGCCTTTCATCCGACGCCACAGCGTGGTTCCCAGCTCCAGGCCACCGCCTCCGTCCGTAGCGGTTTTCCGCCGTTTTTGCTGAGCGATGCAGGCAGCCCCATCCGTTGTTTTGAAACTTTTTGAGCCTTGAGGATATTTTCAACACTCCCGTCGCCAGTACTCCCGTCTCTTACAACATCTGCTCGTGCGATTTTATTACAATTTTTTCGAAGAATCAACAAATCAAAATGGTCGGATACGAAAAATCGAGGTCTCCATGAATGTTCCCCAGTATGTCACCTTAACGTCCTTCAGATGAAATGAACTTCCTGTACATCCAGAAGTAACATCCACGCTACATACCGCTCTAAACTTCTACTTTTTTATAATGTATGACGTTACCTTCTAAGCTCTGGAAAACAACTTCAAATAATTCTTGACTTTTTCCATAAACGTGTACCAAATGGTTCAAATGGCTCTGAGCGCTATGGGACTTAACATCTGAGGTCATCAGTCCCCTAGAACTTCGAACTACTTAAACCTAACTAACCTAAGGATATCACACACATCCATGCCGAGGTAGGATTCGAACCAGCGACCGTAGCTGTCCCGCGGTTCCAGACTGAAGCGCCTAGAACCGCTCGGCCACACCAGCCGGCAAACGTGTATGCTATGTGCATTACTGTTTATATTTCGGTTACATGGACAAATATACTGAAATAATGCAACTAGCAATGAATGCCTCCTATGTACAGATTTCATATAAATGTTTCCCGACGTTAAGAAAGAAACCAAACAGATCTGAATCTAAATCCACATGATTACAGTGCAATTTAAACTTAGGTTCCTGGCAGAAGGTTTGTTAGTAGGCTGTTTAGGTTTTTGTATTGGTAACGCCACGTAGCGCTCCGTACGAAAATCACTGGCTGTGCTGTGTGTAGTCTATGGCTGGTTGACATTGTTGAAATTTCGCTATTCTAGTGTTGGGCAGTTGGATGTGAACAGCGCGTAGCGTTGCGCAGCTGGAGGTGAGTCGCCAGCAATGGTGGATGTGGGGAGTGAGATGGCGGAGTTTTGAGAGCGGATGATGTGGACGTGTGTCCGCCAGAAAGAGTAAATTAGTAAGTCTGGATGTCATGAACTGATATGACTTTGAGCATTACTAAGGTAAATACATTGTTTGTTCTCTATCAAAATCTTTCATTTGCTAATTATGCCTATCAGTAGTTAGTGCCTTCAGTAGTTAGAATCTTTTATTTAGCTGGCAGTAGTGGCGCTCGCTATATTGCGGTAGTTCGAGTAACGAAGTAAGTGATTCATCAAAGGTGTAGGTTATTGTTAGTCAGGGCCATTCATTTGTAGGGATTTTTGAAAGACTGCGTTGCGCAAAAAATATTGTGTGTCAGTTTAGTGTTGATCAGAATAAGTAAAGAGAATAATGTCTGAGTACGTTCAGTTTTGCTCAGTTGCTTGAAAATCAAATAACGTAGAGGTTTATCAGCACAGTAATTCATTAATTTTTTTAAGGCGACGTTTCAGGTTCATCGAATGACCGTCAAGCTATTTCTCTACCATTCCACTCTTGAACAGCGCGCGGGGAAACGAATACGTAAATCTCTCCGTGCAAGCTCTGACTTCTCGTATTTTTTTATTATGATCATCTATACCTACACAAGTGGGCGCCAACAAAAAATTTTTACATTCCGACAAGAATTTCGATGATTGAAATTCCATGATAAGACCTTGCCGCAAGGAAAATCGTCTTCGTTTTGATGATTGATACCCCAATTCCCATATCATATTCGAGTCCATTGCCACTTTTAGCAAAGCATAGATATCTTGTCTAAATCGTTTTCCAATTGGTTTTGATCATCTGATGACGTTAAACCACTGTCAATGACCACATCATCTGCAGACAATCTATGTGGAGTACTCATATTGCCTCCTAAATTGTTCATGTAAATCGGGAACAGCAGTGTTTATACCGTCCCTTTACCTTATTACACCGTCCAGTCACGTTAATGTGAACACCGCATATGTTAGACGTCAGCGTACAACCACCACTCAGAGACGGCAGATGACATGGTATATAAAGCGTGTCGACGGTACGCGGATAGCAGTCCAAAAGGGCATGAACTTTGGTTCCCGGACCAAAGCCAAAATTCGGAACTTTTTGTTTTGTGAGAAACCTATAGACGGAAATGTGAAAGAAAAGTTTCTAGAGCACTATGCACTTTCTCTGTAGTCGGTACGGTAAACGAATGACCAGAATGCTGTAGTTTGGTAAACTATTCTCACAAAACAGTAGAGAACAATTAAATATTGAAAACTGAACCAGTGCCGCAGTTCGTTCGAGTAAATTTTCAGTATGACTATCACCAACTTCGTTACATAATGTGCGACGACAAACACTGCGTTGTCTATTTCTCTGTAAGGGTCCACGCCTTTTTCTGACGGTATAAAATGCTGTAATGGTCCGCTCGAGAAGCTCAGGTATTGTCCCTAAAGAATATTACATAACCATAGAGAAAAAGGTCAACGGGAGTGAAGTCAGGAGAGCGTACAGGGCAAGGAACTGAACGTCCCCACCCAATCACCCTGCCTGACGTAGTCTGTCAGAACAATCGTTCTCGAACCACAAAATAGTGCGCACTTGCAACGAAACGTTTTCCAAACGTTCAAGCAAAGCACTATCCGTAAAGAACAAGTACCATGCCCCATTCAAACAATTTGGTACGATGTGTGTTCCAATAATGTCACCTCCAAGAAATGCATCCCAAATGTTTACTGCGAGTCTCACCTGGTATTTCACGTACAGGTAGTGCGTAGGTTTCCATAGCCCATTGGTGGTTGTAGGAACTTTATTTCACATTTCCGGCTATAGGTCCCTCGTATCAAAACGTTCCGAATTTCATCCTCTGCAATCTCCTAAATTTTTGAAACGACGTTAATGTACAACATCTCTATCAATGTAACTGTCTACGGCCCACCTTCCTCCTTCGCTCCGTCTATAATAAATTTGCTGTTGAGTGGTCAATGAACTCTAGCTAAGAGGTTTTATGTTTCCTAGACTGGAACTAGAGCGTAAAAGTTAGTTTTGATTTCTTAAGATCGAATCCTCTCACCGATGGTGACCTCATTAGCGGCGCGGAACATTTGCCCGGAGTTTACAGCAGCTAATGGCTTTTGTTCCGGCGATGGAGAGCGGCCAACTTTCAGACCGGAAAACTAAGGCTGATCCTCTGTTTCGAAATTCCCATTACGAGCAGAAAAAACTTACTGCGAATATCGTGTCAGGTCTTTGCGTCAGTTGTATGAGTATTTTGTGCCGAATCGTAAAGAATTCAGTCATGTTTTTTCTGTCAGCTGTCAGCAGGTTTTTTCTCTTCAGCTGATCAATGCAGTTCTACAGTTGCTGACCCCGACGTAATGGGAATGGAAAATAATAATAATAAAATAAATAATGCAATAATAATAATAGAAATGGCTTGCGGTTTTATAACGTTGTGTCGTCTATTGAGACAAATAATAAACCAGAATCCTTAATATCTATGCACTGACCTGCCCCTGTTGCGTAACACACAGCGCCCTTGTTTCTGAAACAGGGAACATGAGCCAGACCCAGAGGAGGTCTATGCTGCTGGGTAATTAGCACAAGTCTGTTACAGCGCTTAATGGTAATCAGCACTTCCGTTATAATCGCTTATATTTTAAACTGGCCACCCGTTGCTGTGACTCAATCTGATTAAATGGAAAAAGAAAGAAAAGAGGAAGCACACGTTTCTGACGTCTATGAGAATTGGATATGCATCCTAATGTCCTTCTCCCCCCCCCCCTCCCTCCCTATCTCTGTTCATCTCCTCCTCCACCATTTTTTGCCCTACTCCTCCTACCTCCCTTCTCTTTTCCATAACTCTTTCTCTGTATGCATTTTCTCTTGCGCCCTCTTCCCCATCTCCTCCTGCCCCCTCCCCTCACTGTCCATCTCCTTTTTTCCGCTCTCTATGTCCATTTCCTTCCACCCCTCTGTACGAGTCGTCCCCTCCCCTCTTTCCTCTGACATTTATTGTAATTGGAAATTCATATTCTGTAGTTAGTATTCCAATTATAAACCAGAAATACGAGTTTCCTGTTTTCTGTGAAAACCGTCAAGAAGGAAGAAAACAAAACAGCACATTTTTGTGTATACAATTTTTCTTTGAAAATATATACAGTGAGAGAGAGAATATATATGGGAGAATTAACCTGTCTAACGGTATACATGATCTGCTAACGGTGTTAAGACTGGCTGGGACAAAGAAAACAAAACCGCACATCTTTAAGCAGTTGATTTTAATAGAAATATGTACATTGTTGTTTTAAAAAATATGTAAGCTATGTCTGTCTGAATATTTAATAGGTAATTGTTTAAAATTTGAAGTGCGTAAGCTGGACAAGAAATTTCAAGATTTTTGTTGACAGTGTTTCACTAACACATATATTCGTCCAAACTTCTATTATAGTAATTTGTAAAGTTTTGAAGTAAATAATTAAAATATTTTTTGTGGTTTTTGATAACGATGATTCCCTTTTATATATTATACACATATTTAGATATCATGCATATTAAGAAATATGTAGCCTACTGCCTGTCTGTTTGCTTATTAGAGTATCGTGTACAATTTTAGGTTAATGCGTCAATATCGCTTCGACATTTCTGGTGACAATGTTTCCATTTTATACATGACACATACAAGGGTTATTCTAAATGACGGACCCATTTTCAAATTCTTATGTATTCAAGTACAAATCCAAAATAAACAAGCTTTAGACCAATGAAAAGAGGAAGTTTCAAAGTTTTTTTCATAAATTTTGATATCAATTTAATAAATTTAATAATTTGGAATGAATTAGTTTTTAATAATTATTTAATAATTAGAACTGTAATAAATCTTATAAATATTCAATGTGGCCACCATTGGCTGCACGGCAAACATTGACGCAGTAGTTAAACTCTTCCCACACACGCGAAAGCGTATCTGCTATTACTGAGTGCATGGCAACAGTGATACGATTCCGCAGATCTCTCAGATTAATTACAAATTATTAAATTTATTAAACTGAATCAAAAATTATGAAGATAACCTTTGAAACTTCCTCTTTTCATTGATATAAAGCTTGTTCATTTTGGATTTGTACTTGAATAAATACGAAGTTTTGAAAATGGGTCCATCAGTTAGAATAACTCTGTATTTATATACTACATATACAGCTTACGTCTGTCTGAATATTCATTAGAGTACCGTGTAAAAATTTTAAATATGTCGGTCAGGAATTTTCTAGGTTTTTGGTAAGAACTTTTCCCACTTGTGTATGCTTATTTACTATTTATGTATTGTATATATTAATATAGTAGGTGTATAAAAAGACGGGCGTTTGGGCGTGCAACATTGTGTCAAAATTTCAAAGGAATCGACAGACTACTTTTCGAGTTCTGCGAGCACAAAGCACATCACACTCTTCATATGTTCCACCAATGACAGACCACACATTCTGTCCTCTTACTGGCTGGAAGAGATCACCGTGTATATGGCACAAAACAGGTAAATGTCGACAAAAAATAACCTCCAGACACTGGAAATAGATACGACGACAGAAAAAAGCGGAGAAACCGCATGCAGGGAAATTGTGACAAATCTCATAGACTGCGAGAGACTTCATCAATACCAACAAGAAAGAATTTTGCACACAACGCGATAGAGGTGCTTACAAAAACGATATGAGCATAAACTTTGTGAAAAGTCAGTGCACTGGCTATAATAATTAACTTACAGATAAGGCAATGAAGATTTTTCATCATTACTGACACTGAATACTTATTAAATAATTTTTGATCACAGACGTTCATGTTTGTCAAAAAAAAATTGATAGCTTATGCAGCGAATTAAACAGGGTGGACAGAAAAAGTCTCCAAACTGTAGGTTGTGCTGGGAAATAATTGTTACGATAAAAGGTCGATACGTTGGGTAATTTCCGAGTTAATTAGCATTTAAGTTAGCCAATCACTCTGTTGAGCGCAATTCAAACGGCTTGCCTCAGACGGTGACACCAAACGTGTTCTTTGTTTGCTTTCCTAAAAGCAAACTAGAGAACGACACAAAAATTGGACACGAGACGGTAGCAAAAATCGAACCCGAGACAAAGGCTGGGAATCTTGTGCGCTATCATGCACGCTATGAAAACAGTTGGCACTAACTGTGTCTCGCGGCTCGCTTGAATTTGCGCGCAACGGCCTGATTAGGTAACTACAATACCAGTTAACTCTGGAACGTCGCAGCTTATAGAACTTTTTTCTTAGCCAGTACTGCACAGCACAGCTTTCCTGCAATACCCTTAAAAGTATGCAAATTGTTTCTGGCCATCTTGAACACAATTCGTGCTTTTAATTACTTATCGGTGGCAGTTAAGATTTTATATCGGGTATCGCACTTCCTACAACTTTACTACAACATACCGTTCCAAAACGACGTGTTTTGGAAATATTTTTAACAACGTGTAGCGATAGAAGTACATATCGCCGTAATATGCAAGCGCAAACACGAAATCCATCAAAAAAGGCACTTTAGCTTCGAAAGCACAGGAATCATGATTTCGCTGTGCCATTTACTTTTGTCAGCCAAGCAGAGCATACGCCACGTCATCTGGTCAACCAGCCACATCACAAGACAGGAGATCTAGTCAGACATTTGAAACATCATTTTTCGTCACATGAACATAGAAATAGGAAATGGTTAATGTTTTTAATGAATACATGTACAATATAGTAACAGGTGAAACTAAGCCTTACATATAGTCTTGTTTGTCACAAAAATTTGGCTCCTTTTATCCAAGGATGTGTTTCAGCAGGTGCGGAAGGGCATAGCTTAAATTGCTGCGAATGAAATGACTGTGTATTAAACGAAATGTATATTAATATATAATACATAATTGCTGATTATGTAGAAACATTACGTGATGAAACAATGAATGGCACAAATAAACAAAAGAAAAATATAAGTGCTGCAAGTACACTGTTTGAAGTATACTATGGAAAATTGTATGCAACGGATGCCTTCTTGGTACATTGGCATTATACACACCCAATAAAACCGACTTATAGTCGTGGATGGTGGAGAAAAATCTAGTCCCACGGTCAGTGGAGTGCCCCAAATGTCTTACTCCACGTAACGTCATGCCAAATGAAGATCTGTTCCGTCGTTGGCGCCTACAGAAGTTGCGGAAGGATAGTTGCAGGGAAAATGTGCTGTCATATTCAAGCGGAATAACAGCATCGGTACTTGGTTCGGCATTTCGCTAATGACTGTCAGAAAAATCACTGACTTTTCCGCCATTTTGGCCTCCATGTGTTGTCCAGAGATGAAGAGTCTTATCACAGATTTTGGAAATGTTCAAATGTGTGTGAAATCTTATGAGACTTAACTGCTAAGGTCATCAGTACCTAAGCTTACACACTACATAAACTAAATTATCCTAAGGACAAACACACACACCCATGCCCGAGGGAGGACTCGAACCTCCGCCGGGACGAGCCGCACAGTCCATGACTAGCGCCTAAGACCGCTCGGCTAATCCGGCGCGGCACAGATTTTGGCTTCTCTAATCGTATGGTAACGGACTGGTCTTCCAAAAGAACAGTTACTGCTGACGATTGACAGCCGTATTAAATTATTTTATTGTGTGCGAGCGCTATCGGAAACAGAAACTACGACACTTGTATTTTTGACTCGATCCTGTCGGCATTCTCGGATGACAGATGGTTAAGCGACCGCTCGCTTAAAGCGGGAAATCCGGGCTCGAGTACCGATCTGGCACAAATTATCAAAAACGAGCACTTAAATTTTCTGTGCGAGCCCAGATTTTTTCTTATTTTATCGTGATGATCATTTCTCCCTATGTAGGTGGGTTCCAACAGAATGTTTTCCCAATCGTAGGAGAAAACTGGTGATTGAAATTTCATGAGAAGATCCCGTCGCAACGATAAACGCCTTTGTTTTAATGATTGTCACTCCAATTCGCGTATCATGTCTGTGACACTATCTCTCCTATTTCGCGATAATACAAAAGGAGCTGCCCTTCTTTATATTTTTTCGATGTCATGCGTCAGTCCCACATGATGCGGATCCCACACAGAACAGCAATACTCCAGAGTAGGGCGGACAAGCGTGGTGTAAGCTATCTCTTTAGTAGATCCCTTGCACCTTCTAAGTGTTCTGCCAATGAGTCGCAGTCTTTGGTTTGCTGTATGTGATCGTTACAATTTATGTTATTTGTGATTGTAATCCCTAAGTGTTTAGCTGAACTTACAGCCTTCAGATTTGTGTGACTTATCACGTAATCGAAATTTAGCTGATTTCTTTTAGTACTAATGTGAATAACTTCACACTTTTCCTTATTGAGGGTCAACTGCCACTTTTCGCACCATACAGATATCTTATCTAAATCATTTTGCAAGTAGTTTTGATCATCTGATGACTTTACAAGACAGTAAATGAGAGCATCATCTACAAACAATCTAATACGGCTACTCAGATTGTCTCCTATGTCGTTAATATAGATCAGGAACAATAGGGGACCTGTAACACTTTCTTGGGGAACGCCGCTATTACTTCTGTTTTACTCGATGACTTTCCGTCTATTACTACGAACTGTGACGTTTCTGACAGGAAATCACGAATCCAGTCGCACAACTGACGCGATACTCCGTAAGCACTCAGTTTGGTTAGAAGACGCTTGTCAGGAACGGTGTCGAAAGCCTTCTGGAAATCTAAAAATATGAAATCAATTTGACATCTCCTGTCGATAGCACTTATTAATTCATGAGTATAAAGAGCCAGTTGTGTTTCATAATAACGATATTTTCTGAAACCGTGCTGACTATGTGTCAATAAATCGTTTTCTTCGAGGTACTTCATAATGTTCGAATACAGTATATGTTCCAAAACCCTACTACAAATCGACGTTAGTGATATAGGCCTGTAATTCAGCGGATTACTCCTATTTCCCTTTTTGGGTATTGGTGTGACTTGAGAAATTTTCCAGTCTTTAGGTACGGATCTTTCTGTAAGCTAGTGGTTGTATATAATTGCTGAATATGGAACTATTTTATCAGCCTACTCTGAGAGGAACCTGACTGGTATACAATCTGGACAGGAGGCCTTGCCTTTATTAAGTGATTTAAACTGCTTCGTTACTCCGAGGATATCTACTTTTATGTTTCTCATCTTGGCAGTTGTTTTTGATTGGAATTCAGGAATATTTACTTCGTCTTCTTTGGTGAAGGAGTTTCGGAAAACCGTGTTTAATAACTCTTCTTTAGTGACACTGTCATCTGTGACTTCACCGTTGTTATCCCGCGGTGAAGGTATTTATTACGTCTGGCCACTGGTGTGCTTTATGTATGACCAATAATCTCTTTGGGTTTTCTGCCAGATCTCGAGACAGAATTTCGTTGTGGCAATTATTAAAAGCATCTCGCATTGAAGTACGCGCCATATAGTGTGTAACGTCGTGTGAACTTCGTATAACCGACAGGTCGTTTTGTTAACACAAGAACGTGGAGAGATTGCAGCGAGATGTCAGATGTGCCAGCCCATGATATGGAAGGAAGGCCGCACGTTTTGTGGGCTCCTACATGAGTACATGTTCCGTAAAACATATCGCTCGAAAGGACTTTTTCCTTGAGGCGGGTAAGAATGCACGATTAACGACTACAATTCCGTGCCTTTTAGAGAAACAGGCGTCTTCAGTGTCCTGATCATTAAGGGTATGTAAAAGCATAGCCTTGCTTATAATAATTACGCAGTTCCTATAGAGGGAAAGCCCCCCCCCCCTCCTGACCCAAAAGCCATTCAACCGGACCTGCAGGTTCTTGTAGATGCATTGTCCTAAAACCAATGTCAATACAGTAGTTTATTTATTTATTCAACCTGATCTGACAGGACCATCAGGCCCTGTCTTACATCGGAGCAGGGCTTCACACATACAGTTCCTTCTTTACACCATCATTACCTAAGTAATAACAATTTTAAGATCGTCTTCTACCGCTCAGTAGCGGAGTACGCAGGTCACCTGGTTCACGTGTTACTTTTCACCAAATTGCATTGCACCTGTTATGAAGACGTACGATGCAATGTTCCTTAAACAGGCGCTACAGAGAATACAACTGCTATGGATGGTTGGTTGATTTGGGGTAGGGACAAAACAATGAGCCGGCCGCTGGTGGCCGAGCGGTTCTGGCGCTACAGTCTGGAACCGCGCTGCTGCTACGGTCGCAGGTTCGAATCCTGCCTCGGGCATGGATGTGTGTGTTGTCCTTAGGTTAGTTAGGTTTAAGTAGTTCTAAGTCCTAGGGGACTTATGACCTCAGCAGTTGAGTCCCATAGTGCTCAGAGCCATTTGAACCATAGCCAAAACAATGAGGTCATCGGTCCCATCGGACTAGGAAAGGAAGTTGGCCATGTCCTTCCAAAGGAACCATCCCAGCATTTCCCTGAAGCGATTTAGAAAAATCGTGGAAAACTTAAATCAGGATAGTCGGACGCAGGTTTGAACCGCCGTCTTCCCGAATACGAGTCCAGTGTGCTAACCACTGCGCCACCTAGCTCGGTCAGCTGCTATGAAAGAAATGAAATGTATTCGCACTTGCGGAAATGAACACCTCCAGCTGTTTCATGGCACGACAACAATGAACATTTGTACCGGACATAGACTCGAACCCGGACTTTCCACATTACGCGAGAGGTCACCTTAACAGGATTTTCAAGCACTTCTTTTATCACAAATACAAAAATTTCACAATAATGACAAGGTGGAAAATATACTGCACACTTTGACCAAGAAAATTTTCACTACAATTTTTCCTCTTGCTTGTGGTCCGAATGATAGTGAATATAACAAAATTACAGTACAAAAGGATACCTGCGTGACAGTGTTCCATTTTATTTTAACAATACTAAAAAGAATACAACCTGGTATACCTTTCTGGTAGCTGAACATAAGAGCTACAACCACTCGAAACGTCAGAAAATAAACGCTATCCAGTCGGAACCCTCCACAGCAGAGACCCATTCGGGTGTGTCTTCCTGGAGTTCATTCCTGTTCAGCGCTCCATTGCTAGATGCACAGCTAGTTGTCCACCACAATGAACTTCTCTTAACCGAGGGGATCCACGAATAGACTGCTTAAGCAGTTACCAAAATCTGACGATATCTAGAAGAGTACTGTAATTCATCCTGTATTTAGTGTCGGGAAGTCCGAACCTCAAGCATATGTTTGAGACCGTCTGGCAACGGTGCTACACACAAAGTTTTTCGATCCAGTTCATCGCATTTGTCTTTGATGGAGGGAACAAGGTCTAGGTCGAGTGAAGGAGTGTTCCGGGATAGATAATGAGGGACGGCACTCGGAGATAGAAGGCAAGCATATTTCGAATTAGAAATTACAAATCCCCTGGAAGTCCTTTTTCCTAGGTGATCTTCGTCTATGTCAGTCCCACGACAGTGTATGCACATTTGGAATTGGCCGGAGCAATGCTGTGCAGTCTATGACTTTTCGTTGAGCACCAGGTACCAGGTGGCGCGGACATCAGTCGCAAGATGTGTTCGCTGTACCGCTCATCTCACAGCAGGCCACGCCACTCCTGGGTGACGTCTCTCGGCCAGAATGCGAGGGTTAGTCTTTATCAACAAGTCGTATACATCGCCGTAGTTACCCTGGTATGGGGGGAATTCGTATGCACGTTAGCTATAATCGAGAAAATATGTTTTGATGTGAGAAAGCGTGGGCGTGACGTGAAAGAGTACATCAGAGGGCAGGCAAGACGAAGATGGTAGTTCATCAGCGAGGACAGCGGTCAGGCTGTCCCGACGATGGGTCCACATTCTGAGCTTGTTGTTGATATAAAGGGCCGCCGCACGCGCACGAAAGTTGAAAAGTTGCTGCCCTGTGCTGTGAAGGGAGGAGGTTGAGATTATTGTGTTGTATCTTGAAGAGAAGTCCATTACTAACGAATTATCCGATGGCTGCCTGAATCGGCTAGTGTCATTGGTAGCATCTACCCAATGTGGTCTCCAGGACGCTATGTGAGTCTTTACGAAGGCTACCCAGAGGACTAAATCTAAAACTCTGAGGAGGCGGCTTCGGACGCCCGTGTGAAGTGCTTGTAAAGGCGTTTATTGTTCAGCGCCGTTGTATGGCAGATATTTTGGAGCAAAATACGATGTTCCAACACCGAAGGGTATCCATCGTCTGTAGCGGGGTCACACTTCCCTCCAGGAACCCTCTCCCGATTTCCGTGGTACGTGACTTAACCATGGTCACGCTACTGTCTGCCGCATTCCCATACCACTCGATCCATCTTAGCGCCATCCGGATCTCCTCTTCAGGACGTGCAAAAAAGGCTAGATCATCTGTATAAGCGCAGCATTGGAAACTTCTCTTTCAAAGAGATCCCGAAAAGATGTTGTTGCAACACATGTAGCAGTGGCTTTGCCGTAATTGCATAGAGTATAATTGAGAGGAGACTGCCCTTTCAGACCGAATGTAAGATTGGGACGTGTACTTCCAGCTGGCCATTAATCACAATATTAGACAAGACACCATGGAGAACGCGCATGATTACGCGGGTAAAGGAGACAGTGAAAGCCATACGATCAAGCACGGCGGCCAAGAAGGAATGACTCACTTTAGCAAATGCACGTTCAAAGTCCACGATACCAGAGCACCATCCAAGCGACAGGCTGATGCAGGGCGATCACATCTCGATAGGCTCCAACCCCCAAAGACTTTTTACTCGCATGAAATACACTCCAAGACAACAAGAACGGAAACATGAATAAATTATCCAAATGGGAGGGAAAGTGATAGGTGTGATGTACATGTACAGGCAGACACTGATTTTACTATAAGGAAAGTTGGATGATTTATTCAAGGGAAAGAACTTCACAGAATGATCAATTTGGTAATGTGTTGGTCCCACTCCGCCCCTTACGCAAGCAGCTATTGGGTTTGGCATTGACTGATAGAGTTCTTGGATGTCCTCCTGAGGGATACCGTACCAAATTCTGTCCAGCTGACACATTATATCGTCAAAATCCCGAGATGATTAACGAGCCCTGTCCTTAATACCGCAAACGTTCGCAATTGGGGAGAGAGCCGGCGAATTTTCCCGCCAATGTACAGTTTGGCAAACACGAAGACAGAAGAACAGGAACTCTTGTCACGTGCGGGCGGGCTTTATCTTGCTGAAATGTAAACCTAAGATGGCTTGCCATGCAGGGCCACTAAACAGGGCGTAGAATAAGAAATGTCACCGTAGACCATTATTCCTGGCTGGTGACAGTTAGAATGGATGGCGACAGTTAGGATGGCATTCCAACAGTGTCCAGGGCGTCTCCAGACACGTCTTCGGCCTGGAATCTCGTTGACTGGAGTAGAATTGTCTTCATTGATGAGTTCCACCTCGAACTGAGCAACAATGACCAGCGAAGACATATCTGGAGATGCCCCAAACTACGGTGGAGTGATGGCCTAGGGTGCCATTTCTCTTCATAGCGGGACCACTTTGGTTGTCACCCACAGCACCCATACAGCACAGCAGTACGTCGACGATGTTCTAGGTCTTGTTTCTTTTGCCTTTGATGGCAAGCAATTCTGGCTTATATTTCAGCAAGATAATATATGCCGTCTCATGGAGAGGGTTTCTATTGCTTGTTTTCATGCTTGCCAAACCCTACTTTAGTCAGCAGAGACGGCAGATCTTACCCAAATTGAGAACGTTAAGAATTTTATAGTCAGAGTCCTCCAACAAGTTCGAGATTCTCACAATCCAACGCTCCAACTGAACAGAATTTCGCACGAAATCCTTCAGGAGGACCTCCAACAACTCTGTCAATCAGTGCCATGCTGAGTAATTTCTTTGTTAATTGCCAGATGTGGACCAATGTGTTACTAACTTACTCAATTAAAGGAACTCTTTCTCTTTAATAAATCATTCAATTTTCCCGATTTTCTAATAAGTTTTTTTATCTCTACATGTACATCATGTTTACCGATTTCCCTGTCATTTGGAATATTTCAGTGGTGCGTCTCTCTCTCTATCTCTCTCTCTCTCTCTCCCTCTCTCTCTCAATTTCCTTTTGTCTTTCTCTCTCTCTCTCTCTCTTGTCTTAGGCTGTAAATTGGCGCAATACTAGCTTAAGGTGCATAGCCAATATTCTTGTGAAGTCCTTGAAATGACAGTTGAGGAGGGTGATAAGGCGGTAACATTCAGTAAGTGTGTGTCCAGTTGGCTTGGGCATCAAAATAATGAGGCCCTCCATAAAAGCAAGTAGTTTGGAAACTGCTAATGACAGCATCTCTTGGTGCATCTCCTTTCACCGTGGGGCCATGATATTCTTCAAGGTCCAGCATAATTCCAATGGGAAACCATCTGAACCAGGTGATTTATTAACTACTCCTCTTGGCCATGGCGTCCACAGTTTCATCACTCGTCATCTCCTCCAAAAGAAATGCTGACAGCCCATCATCGTGTATGGCAGTGAGGGTCTGGAGAACTGCTACCAAGACCACATAGTTATGACACACCTCAATTTAACGTGGGTGATGGTGATTATTGAACACGCATTTGGTGTCTGCCTTACTCATCACCCTGCAACCGTCCACGAGATTCAAAGCGTGCACCTGTGTTCGTCGTCTTTGTCGTAGTTTAGAGATAATGTGGGGCATAGAGGGAGATTCTTCGCTGAACCAGTCCTGACATCTCGTTCGCACCACGACACCTTCTAGCCTATGGTTGGAAAGGGTGAGAATCTTCGCTTTGGCATGATGGATATCCACCTCATGAAACGGGGATGGTGGAAGCACTGGAAGCTCTCAGAGAAGTGGGTAAAACAAGTCCATCATTTGTTGGTGCAAGAGCGATCTTTCCCTATTCTAACAAAACAATGCAAATTTTAAAGCTAATTTGACACATTTGAGCCACCATAGAAACGTCAACAGATACTTCAACAACTGACATTCACATAAGGCCCGTGTACTCGCTATTAGTTGCCTATATTCCTGACCCTATATGAGTGCCACATTCATTTACCACGATCCCCAACCTCTCCACATCGTCTGTCTCTGGAGGGTAACTTTTCAGATATATGCACTATGGTCCGAGAAATCCATTGGCCAGCATTCCACTTCCAGAATCGATGTCACATGGTCAGAAGAGACATAGAGTATATGCGACCAAGTTTGCTGGTGGAATGACTAGTTCCATAAGTAAAGGTAATGTGAAAACTATATGACAAATTCCAATCCCGGGTTCGACTCCCGGCGGGGTCAGGGATTTTCTCTGCCTCGTGATGACTGGGTGTTGTGTGATGTCCTTAGCTTAGTTAGGTCTAAGTAGTTCTAAGTTCTAGGGGACTGATGACCATGGATGTTAAGTCCCATAGTGCTCAGAGCCATTTGAACCATTTTGAACAAATTCCAAGTATCAACCACACTCAGGTGTCGTACCACGATAAGCAGTCTGGGGCACATAGTTTGGTTGTTGGTCTTTCTGAGATAGTTCATTATTAAAGTCTCCGCCACTGACTATGTGGTCATAGCAACCCAAGAAGAGAGGTGTAATTTCTTGTCGTGAAACCATGAGTGGTCCAGCCTTTTATTTGTTCCAAAGGGAACACAGACATTAGTAACTCGAGTCCCCTGCATATCGAACGTCAGTCCCGATGATGACAGCAAAACCAAGAATGAATACTAACAGTGGAAGACCAAGAACGAATTGCACATATTAAAAAGGGTGTAAGACAGGGGTGTAGTATTTTGCCCCATGTCGTCAATCTATACATCGAGAAAGCAATGATGGAAATAAAAGAAAGGTTCAAGAGTGGAATTAAAATTCAAGGTGAAACGATATTAGGTAAAAGGTTCGCTGATGTCACAGGATTTGCTGAATGGCATGAACAGTCTAATGAGTACAGGATATGGATTGAGAGTGAGTCGAAGAAAGACCAAGGTCATAAGAAGTAGCAGAAATGAGAACTGCGAGAAGCTTAACATCAGGATTGATGGTCACATAGTACATTAAGTTAAGGAATTCTGCTGCCTAGGCACCAAAATAACCAATGACGGACAGAGTAAGGAGGACATCGAAAGCAGACTAGCACTGGTAAAAAGTGCATTCCTGGCCAAGAGTTGTCTACTAGTATCAAACATATGCCTTAATGTGAGGAAGAAATTTCTGAGAACGTAAGTTTGGAGCTCTGCATTGTGTGGTAGTGAAATGTGGACTGTGGCAAAACTGGAACAGAAGAGAATCGAAGCATTTGAGATTTGGTATTAAAGACGAATGTTGAATATTAGGTGGACTGATAAAGTAACGAATGAGGAGATTCTGTGCAGAATCGGAGAGGAAAGGAATCTATAGAAGACACTAACAAGAATAAGGGACAGGACAGGATGATAGGACATCTTTAAGCCATCAGGGAATAACTTTCATGATACTAGTAGGAGTTGCAAATGGTGAAAACTGTAGAGCAAGACAAAGATTGGAATTCATCGAGCAAGTAATTGAGGATGTAGGTTGCAAATGCTAGTTTGAGATGAAGAGTTTGGCACAGAAGAAGAATTCGTGGAGGGCCACTTCAAACCAGTCTGAAGACTGAGTGTCGAAAAGAAAAAGCAAGAAAAAAGTGTGTATGACGTTGTCTAGTATTTATACAGCAAAAGGAAAGACGAAGACATCTGTGATAGGTACTGAGGTCCTTAGAAGATAACAGAAACAAAACATCACCAGTCAACATTAGGCTATAGTTGCTGTTGAGGCCAACAATATTGCATGTTGGACACCTGTGACCATCCAGAGGCACTCCAGGTATTGAAGAGGTGGAAATACAGGAAAAAGCAAAAATATGGCAGTGTAGTGTACAGGAAAGTGTCCATGACCCTGTGCAAGAAGTGCAACATGATCTGACATGAAGGAAGTAGCAGATGTGTTTTTATTGTGATTGTGATCATTTAGGATGTTATGTACATGGTGCAGGTAGTAGTATATTAAGGGTGAATGTATGGATATTTTATTACAATACCTTTTCTTTAGTTTCACTTTTGTGAAATATGCTGACCAGTGACAGCACATATCTTAGGTGGAAGGGAAGGTGATGCTGGTTCCTGCCTCAGGTTACTGATATCAATAATTGGGATAGGAATGGTGCTAATCTTGTAAGTGCTCTACAGCGTCACCATCGGTGGAGTCTGTGTGTTGCGGAACTAGCGTCTGGAGGGAGGAGAGAGGAATAGACGCTGAGTTTAATGTTTAACACATGAGAATACCAGAATGAAATAAAGTGCTGGAGGAGATGTATTGTGGTTTGCGACAGCCAACATCAGGTGAGTACGTGGGGAAGTTTTCGGGGAAGTGTGAAAAACTGTCTAAATATTATGAGCAGTTAAAGGAAAGATGCAGCAAGTAGTGGAGGTGGTGACGCCTACACTACCATGGCAGAAGAGAGGTTGGATAAACGCTGGGAGAGGATTTTGGAGACTCTGTCTGGATTATGTTAAGATATCATTTAACTTTAAGAACAGGAACCAGTCACTCATGAAAACCGCATAGAAGTACTGGGTGTAAGAGTCACAATAACAAGACTACCGCAATCGCTAATGGGTAGCATCTGGGATATGTGAGTGAAGACGACAGGTTTCCAAGACGTGTCAGAGGAGTCACTTTCCATGAACATAGTTGATGTGCCTCTTGCCGCTCACCTTGGCTATGTTTCATTCATCGAAAGGGGATAGCTCATGCAAGAATCCACTACACATTGCTGATGACAGTGCTGTGGCTCAGTCAGTCGCGCGACAGGCCCAGCACTGAGTACACCTGTCAGCAAAGCAGGCCAACACTATGAGTTGCAGCCAACTGGATGGGCGCTAGCTGCCGGCTGACTGACAACCAGACTACTACTATTGGACAGGAGTACGATTGCGTCCCCACCACGCCACAGAACCGGTGTATAGGTTGGAAGTAAAGTGCCATCCACTCTCCACAATCGACCACAAAGCCTTCTGACAATGTAGCTGCCCCACGCCATCCCTAGAGCCGGCTATGTTATGAAATAAATGCTACATGCTCTAAAAACATAGACATTTCCTATTGCCTGTTTATAAAAATTAAAAACGAAGTGCGAGGTGTCTGCGTTTGGGCGGTTCCCTCTATTACTCTGCGACATTAAACATTCCTATTTTATTCGTACTGCATGCTTTATGTTTTTCGCGTCGTTTGTGTGTTCACTCAAAGAAAATGGGTTGTCGAAATTAGTTGACTAGATCTGGTGTCCTGTGCTCTGCTTGCCTGATATAAGTGCATCGATTTCAGTGTTTCTGAAGATACTTTGCTGTATTTGGTGGGTGTCGTATATATATTTGCGTAATACGAAACTATACAGTTTAAATGAAACACTGCATTAAAGATCTCTCTCCAAAACACATCGCTTTTGGTATGGTTTCTTTGTCTGAATTGGCTATGAGTCCGATACCAGTATACGGTAACGTTAATAGTACAGCAGTGCAGGTTCAACCCAAGACAACGACCGTATTTCAAGGTCACTGGATCCCCTCCCATCTGCCCTTTCCTTCCCTTCCCCTACCACATGGCGAGGTCACCAAAACACATTGATGGAATAAAATGACCATGACCCCATGGTGTGGCGACTCTCTGGGACATTATGAATTTAGTTCCCATTCTCTTCCCAATTACTCATCATAAATCCAGTTATCTGTTGCACTCTGTGCACTGTTGTGAAATGAACGTCTTTGTTTGGGTCAGGAGTAGGTAGTTCTTATAACTCATAATAACGACTTAATGTCAGGTTTAATATTAAGAATAATTTTTCAATCCTGCCTCGGGCATGGATGTGTGTGACGTCCTTAGGTTAGTTAGGTTTAAGTAGTTCTAAGTCCAGGGGACTGATGACCACAGCAGTTAAGTCCCATAGTGCTCAGAGCCAATAATTTTTTCAGGGCGTTATTTAATAGCGCCTTCTCACCACAGTGAAAGAAAGCAGTTCACCTATCCTACACAGAAAATGGCGGTAAATATTACTATAAATGCTGAGATCAAACACTTTGGCATTTTGAAATTCTGTAATCAAGTTATCCTACCTCACATTGCTATATACTAGAATTTCCCCAAATACCCTTGCCTTCAGTCTAAGGTGTATCTAATAATTTTAATCAGTGCTGTAGTGCATTATCTTCCCAGCCAGGTGAGTCAGTAGCCCTCACTTACAGCAGCTCTGTGCAATTACAAGCAATGTAATACCCAAGATTTTGTACTCGTACAATGTTTAGGGGTCTTGTGAAATCATATATTCCTATAGTTTACAACAAATAATTAAAACTATAGGCAGACATTGTGTAATTTATAACCTTTCTCTCTGTTCTGACTACCTAGCAATTGTATCTACGTTCTATGTCTCTGTACATGAATAAAAGAGGTCGTTTACACGTTCACACTATTATCAACTTTTGCGATGTTATTTACAGGCGAAGATTTGAAGGAAGTTTAATAGTAGTTATATCCCCTGCAGTAACTGTCACATCTCTGATGTGACAATTATTATCTCCAAAATCATTACACATCACAACATCCTTACGCTTGTTTTTTTTTTCTTTCCTTCACTGTAACTTGAGAAATAAGGTAGATATCCTCCATCCCATTCCCGCTGCAGGGCCATCAAGTCATATCGTCAGGTGATATTCGTACCCGAGTTTTGATTTTTTAAAGTTCAGAGAGCATATATAGACTTTCCCGTGACATTAACGTGACCACATGTTAAGGGCATGAATAACCACGTTTAGCAGTATGGACCGCTGCGAGACATGCAGGAAGAGACTCAGTGGGGTTCTGGAAGGTACCAACAGAGATATGGAGTCATGTTGACTCCTGTGACGTAGACAGATGCGCGGTGTTTCTCTGTTGAGGATCAACGGCGGGAACAGCCCGACCGAGGCGGTCCCATAGATTCTCGATTGGGATTGAAATAGCGGAGTTTGGTGGCAAGGGGGGTATAGTAAACTGACACTGATGCACTTCAAACCATCCACGTACACTGCAAGCTGTGTGAGATATTACATTGTAATGCTGGTAGATACCGTCGTGGCGAGGAAATCAAAGTGCATGTAAGGGTGAATGGGGTCTCCAAGCATAGATGTACACTTGTGTTGATCCATTGTACCTTAGAGAAGGATGAGATCACCCAGGGAAAGCCACTAAAACATTCCTCAAGTGAAAACGCCCCCTCCTTCGGCCTGAAACTGTCCAACGATCGAACCGTCATTTGTCCAATGGAGCATGAAATGTGATTTGTCTGAAAAGGACACCTGTCACCACTCAGTGGACGTCCAGTTGCGTTAATGGCGTGCAAACTCCAGCCTTCGTCGCCGACGAACAGCAGTCAGCATGGGTGCACGAACCAGGTGCCTGCTGTGGAGGCCCATCCGGAGCAACGTTCGATGAACGGTCGTTGAGCTGATACCGTTGGTAGGCCCTTGGTTCATCTTGTTGGCCAATTACTCAACACTTGCAGTTCTTTGCAAAAACAGACATAATGTCTGATGGGACAGCGCACTCACTGATTATACAATGTTACTTATAATCCATCTTGATTGAAAAAGTGTTTATTCACATGACCGGTTTCGGTTTCTCTAGAACCATCTTCAGATCTGCAATTTCGGTTACAGGAGTAGCCCGTCCACACACACCAACATTCACATGCTGCGTCACTTGAAGTTCTGTTTGTCTGTATGCATCTCTGCAACCCGTACACATCTCCGCAGCCATCGTTAACTCCTGTGGTCTATGGCCTGTGGTGCATCACAGTTGCCTCGGTGCTGGTTTTGGATAGCGCCACTTTGTCTTGCATGATCCTTTAACCATGGCGGCATGCGAATGGTTTGTAAACTTAGCCGATTCGGAACTGCGTCCAACCTTGACATGAAATGCAACGATCATGCCCTTCTGGACGTTAGACAAATCACTTCCTTTTGGCATTATGACAACGAGTGCACTGCTTTCATCGTCTCCACGATTCGCTTTATATACCCTCCGCTACTAGTGCTGGCACCTACCATCTGTGAGTGTTTATTGTACGCTAACGTGGACAACATTCCATTAGAACTACTGACGACATTAGGAGAGGCAGTCCTGACAAAACTCTACCATCTGGCGAGCAAGAGACAGGTGAAATACCCTCACACTTCAAGAAGAATATAATAATTCCAATCCCAAAGAAAGCAGGTGTTGACAGATGTGAAAATTACCGAACTATCAGTTCAATAAGTCACAGCTGCAAAATACTAACGCGAATTCTTTACAGAAGAATGGAAAAACTGGTAGAAGCCGACCTCGGGGAAGATCAGTTTGGATTCCATAGAAACATTGGAACACGTGAGGCAATACCCACTCTACGACTTATCTTAGAAGAAAGATTAAGGAAAGGCAAACCTACGTTACTAGCATTTGTAGACTTAGAGAAAGCTTTTGGAAATGTTGATTGGAATACTCTCTTTCAAATTCTAAATGTGGCAGGGGTAAAATACAGGGAGCGAAAGGCTATTTACAATTTGTATAGAAGCCAGATGGCAATTATAAGAGTCAAGGGGCATGAAAGGGAAGCAGTGGTTGGGAAGGAAGTGAGACAGGGTTGTAGCCTCTCCCCGATGTTATTCAATCTGTATATTGAGCAAGCAGTAAAGGAAACAAAAGAAAAATTCGGAGTAGGTATTAAAATCCACGGAGAAGAAATAAAAACTTTGAGGTTCGCCGATGACATTGTAATTCTGTCAGAGACAGCAGAGGACTTGGAAGAGCAGTTGAACGGAATGGGCAGTGTCTTGAAGTGAGGATATAAGATGAACATCAACACAAGTAAAACGAGGATAATGGAATGCAGTCGAATTAAGTCGGCTGATGGTGCGGGAATTAAATTAGGAAATGAGATGCTTAAAGTAGTAAAGTGTTTCGCTATTTGGGGAGCAAAATAACAGATGATGGTCGAAGTAGAGAGGATATAAAATGAAGACTGGCAATGGCAAGGAAAGCGTTTCTTAAGAAGAGAAATTTGTTAACATCGAGTATAGATTTAAGTGACAGGAAGTCGTTTCTGAAAGTATTTGTATGGAGTGTAGCCATGTATGGGAGTGACACGTGGACGATAAATAGTTTGGACAAGAAGAAAATATAAGCTTTCGAAATGTGGTGCTACAGAAGAATGCTGAAGATTTGATGGGTAGATCAAAAAATGGTTCAAATGGCTCTGAGCACTATGGGAATTAACATCTGAGGTCATCAGTCCCCTAGAACGTAGAACTACTTAAACCTAACTAACCTAAAACACACATCCATGCCCGAGGCAGGATTCGAACATGCGATCGTAGCTGTCGCCCGCCTCCGGACTGAAGCGCCTAGAACCGCTCGGCCACCACAGCCGGCGGGGGGAGGGGGCGGGGGCTCAGATCACATAACTAATGAGGAGGTATTGAATAGAGTTCGGGAGAAGAGGAGTTTGTGGCACAACTTGACAAGAAGAAGGGGCCGGTTGGTAGGACATGTTCTGAGGCATCAAGGGATCACAAATTTAGCATTGGACTGCAGCGTGGAGGGTAAAAATCGTAGAGGGAGACCAAGAGACGAATACACTAAGCAGATTCAGTAGTGACCAAGAGATGAATACACAAAGCAGATTCAGAAGGATGTAGGTTACAGTAAGTACTGGGAGATGAAGAAGCTTGCACAGGATAGAGTAGCATGGAGAGCTGCCTCAAACCAGTCTCAGGACTGAAGACCACAACAACAACAACGTCAAACATCGGCGGTGGTCACTTTAGTATGACTGGACGATATATAAAGAACGTAGATAGCGATACTATTACGTACTTCGTGCGGTTGTGCTGAAATGATAAGCATTTGTACGAGTAAGCGTGTAGTGTAATCATGGATGTTTGATATTTGCAGCATTTTTAATTTCAATGGACAGCGGTTTAGTTATCAGACAGCCTGGCTAGATACCTCCCAGAAACGTACTGAATCTGACATTGCGCATTTACTACATTACCTACAAGGTAAATTCTTTGAATCATTTAAAGAGTTGCCTTTTCCCATAAGCTATCCGAAAAAGCAGGTCTCTATTTTTCAACAGACTGCACTCAAATCTTCAATAATGCCAAGCAATACAGGATTGAACCACTTGTTTCATAAATTACCGACAAAAAGAGTAAGTACTAGGAGGCGTATTTTCCACTGACTACAGCAAAGAGTCAGGGTAATCTTTGGAAAAGACTGCAAGCCGTCTCAGAGTCACAAAGTGTTGTTACTGAGCCGATAACTTCTTTGAGAATTAGACTTAAGAAGGAAACTCGGCTCACGTCTTCCTTCTGTATAATCTTCCTTCTGTATAATCGCCACGTTGGAAGCCCAAAGGGAGAAAAATTCCTACCTCTAAAATGAAGATATGTATTCCGCGGTAACAGCAATTTGTTTGGGCCCGAGTGCCCACAGCGTCGCTCCGAGAAACGCGCAGAACTTTCCGCAGTAATTTCTCCAACGCCGCCTGCGCCTTTGTGGAGCTGCGCAGCGCTATTTGTGAAGAACAAAGCCCTCTTCTGGCAGCGAGCGTGCGCTGTAAGGGCGCCACTATCGCCTGCCAGCTACTCTTAACACGGGTTTACGCAGAAACCTCGTTACGGCGGAGATATACGGCGAGAAAACGACGCCAGTACGACAAAAGGTGCCCTCCGCAGTTTTTGGCCCTGCGCGCACAGAAGCGGAAATGATTACAGTAAGCCACTTTCGTAGAAGTAGAGATGCTCGGGAGGAATTTGTGGTTCGTGCAACATCTGCTAAGCGTATTATAATTACTCTTCGTGTTTACACACAACGTGAGTGGGCCAAATGAGAGAGAGATTTTTTTTCTCTCTCTCTTCCCGTAGTCCACTCGGTTCGAAGGTCATTTCTCTAACATACAGACAGAAACTCGCAGCAACTTCCATAGCTTGCGTTTTCACAATTCGTATTCGAAATGAAGTCCCATGCTAATTGACGGAGCGTAGGGGAACGATGCCGGAGACCCGCACCGCCGTACTAGGCTACGTCCGAATGGAGGTGGTTTGCCGTTGTCTTCCTCCGACCGTAATGGGGATGAATGATGATGATGATGAAGACGACAACAACACCCAATCATCTCGGGGCAAGTGAAAATCCCTGACACCACCGGGAATCGAACCCAGGACCCCTGCTCGGGAAGCGAGAACGCTACTATGAGACCACGAGCTGCAGACACAATTCGTATTAAAGTGTCAAAATATAAATTGATCCTGAATGCCTACACGGCTTTACTTAAGACAAGGAAATTGAACTTGCCTCTATGCTGAGTTCGCAGTACTGGCAAAGTCATCATATTCTTTAATTATCCACTGAGTACAAAGGCTACAGACGGCCATAGACTTGAAGCAAAACAAATTTACTAATGTCACCGCTGCTAAACGCCGCTTGGCAATACTGGGCTACCTGAAGCATAAAACACATTGTATAAGAATGCCACGGCACATTAAGATGCTCACCAAGGAAGTCTATATGTCTCAGCCATTCCACTTTGCCTAGAATTTCCGTAGATGGCAAACAGCAGACGTAGTACTAAGGCGTCTTACACCAGTTTCGAGCGTCGTCTTCCTCAGGTATGTAAACTGACAGATTGGCATGCAGACTTTCGCTCAAAGTGCTATTCAGTACCAGCAGTGGATTGCAACGTTAGTGTCTGACATAACCGCCGGCCGATGCCGATATCGGACGGCAACAACTGTGACGAACTGATCCGCGTAGGTGCCCTCTGGACTGACGGTAAGTAAGCCGTTCCTTAACTACAGGCAAAGGGCCCAGCATTGGCCCCTGTATTTCCATGAATAATATTTATGAGAGGCATTTTGGTGCTTGACACAGGCCGCCAAGAACGTATTTTAGTCGGAATGAGTACAGTTCGTGATTTAACTCAGGTCAGTCTCGTTTTCGGCTTTTGATCAATGTCTCCACCTATTTTTCATTTCAGTTGCTGTATCACTGTTTTTCAATTAAGGATCAGTTCTGATTCCCAACTGCATTCTTTCGTTTTAGACATGACTTTCATCATAGACGATGAAGAGTGCTGTAATCATCACCCAGCCACGCCAAATGTTACACTGCGGCATTCTGTAACCTATGACATACCATTAGTAAGTACTTCCCTTTAGTATGAAATTACAAGTTGCATTTATTAACGATACGGGATGTTTCCGTAAGTGCGTGCGAAAAGGACGTAGAGGATGCTCCACTAAACAATTTGAGGTGTGGAACCTGAGGTCAGAGAAACCAGGTTAAGGAGATAACAGGAATAAAATTCAATTAGTTACAGGTAACTGTAAATGCCATCATTGACACAATGAACATACCATTTGTACTATACCTTATAAAATTTGCTGAAACTGACGGCCATCAACCTCAATGCAAGCATGACACCGGCGAATAAGATTCTGGCGCACCCTGACAAATATCCCTGGTGTGTTTCAAATCACTCACAGGCAGCTACAGTTTTGGCAATTAATGTAACCTCCGTGACCACTGGGGTCTCATACACAAGTGACTTTAGATACCCCCATAGGAAATAATCATGGGGATTCAGGTCAGGTGACCTCGCAGACCATGCAATAGGACCTCCCCTTCCAATCCAGCTACCAGGAAATACTTCTCAATAATCAGTCAACCAACCCAGAATCTCATTTCCCCTATTATCACCGTATCTACCTCTTCAGCTTAACATGCGAGTCATTCTGAACAGTCTCCAACCACAAAGACCTGAAAAATCTCAGCCTGACCTTGCGACCAAGCAGCCGCTCACGTATCAAGAAATGGGTAACCTGACAACCCCACGTCACCTCTGATCTGATAGCGACGTTCTGAAGTAAGTATGCCGCAACCCATGCCAGTTTACGCTAGCATGTTATCAACAGTTGTACTTTTATGACATCAGCACAACTAGTGAAATTTCGACCACGGGCAACACAAGTAATAATAATTTCGTGCACTTCAGTGGCACTGTGCAAAGTCTTTCTATTGGACCCCAGTCACGCATCGGGGAAAGGTCCTCTATAGATTGTTATTTTCATGAACTCCATCAAAAAAGAACCGTGTGTTCCTAGGTACACTATTTTTTACGTACGTCACCCTCCCTTACTCTTCTAAAATCTTTTGAAAATAAAAACTTTATATTCCTACATATAATTTACCTTAATGGCTGTCCTCATTCATATAAAGAAGGAAGGTCTCATCTACACTGAAGTCGAGAGATACTAAATGCTTTTGGCTTCACCCCTTATTTTCTTTAATTGGTTTCTTGGGGGATGACGATAGGAAGGTCATTGGGTATTAAGCGCTTTAAATACTCTTCGCTCGAATTAAGTCAGTTGATGGCTCTTACTCCAATTGCTATACTTTTCAAGATCTCTTGGTGGACGTTTTGCGTGGGCGAGGCACACGGTACAGGGAAATTGTGTGTGGCCATGTCTACCATGTGGCACAAAGGCCGGTCCTAGGTAACAATGGCGGTGGTCAGGGCGCTCTCTTTCAAAGGTACTCCTGGCTTTCTCTTGACCAGAGATAAGGCAACGAGGATTCCGTGAAATCTGCCAGAGCGACGCCATAGTGTGTGGAACAGGGCAGTCAGGCATTGTACTGTTGTGTTCTTCGAATTGGGGTTCAATGACAGTGCGGCATCTGCCAAGCCAGCATCTGACGTAGGCACAGTACTTTACTATGTGGTTACTCCACCTTGACTGCGGTCTTCCTGTAGCATTCTGATTGGTGGACTGCTGGTGATGCTTTCTGACTTAACAAGGTGCCTTAGTTTTGGCGGAAGGGCATTCAGTAGGAGTAGGCTTTTTGTGGTGTTTTGGAGGGATTGTGCATAGCCATGTGTACACTGGTCTTGATTGGCGCTATGGACTGTGACCGGCCGCTATTGGCAGCTAAGTGGCTTGGTGGGCGCATCTTAATTTTTTCAGAGTCTGTGCAGAGAACGGAACCCTATTCCAGATTGCAGGAAAGAGAGAAAACGAGAAGGGGTGAGCGAAGGTGTGTGGAGTTGAGAGTATTCACTGTCTTGGTAGCCGGGACAGAGTTTTTGTAAGCGCTGATCCAGAATGCCAGTCAGCATAACTTGGGTCCAGTTCGCGACTTGTCGGAATGTTGCCCATAGGCGCACCTCGTGATGGTGATCAAATTCAAATGGCTCTAAGCACTGTGGGACTTAACATCTGAGGTCATCAGTGCCCTGGACTTACAACTACTTAAACCTAACCAACCCAAGGACATCACACACATCCATGCCCGAGGTAGGATCGGAACCTGCGACAGTAGCAGCAGCAGCGGTTCCGGACTGAAACGCCTAGAACCGCTCGGCCACAGCTTGACGGTGATCAGCAGTCCTGACTGCAGTCTGCAGCACAACCTCATCGATGAAATCTGACTCCAAATAGGGACTTAGTTAGGTATTTGGACTCTCCAAACACCGCCCGTGCCTAAACAGTGTCCACAGTAGATCTAATGTACATGAGGGATTCTATATAAGAGTACTATTACTCGATCCCTGTACCACAAGTTAGTGAAGTGGCAATCTATTAGGATAATCAGTACACTCACTATAGAGGAAAGGGAACTGCTATCATTTGATAGATTACCCACTAGAACTTTGCCAACTAATTATTCACGGTAATTTACTGCCCTTGTCACGTATTTGAATAGGCACATATTGCCATAATATATGAAGACTGAATAAATTTTTGCTTTAAACCAATAAATCTCACTGTGATACTAAAGTCTGCTATTATTTTAGTAATTAGAGAGCCACATTAGAATATCTCACACTTAATCACATTTTTGGGGGTGATTATTCAACAAATTGTAAATTATGTAAAGCAGGCAAACCATGAAGTGTCATAAACAACAGGGCCAAATAGAATCATTTACATTTAGACATCCCTGGACATAATAGGGGGACTGGCAGCTCTTGGGCTTTTTCTTTTTTCTTTTTTTTTCTTTTTTTTTTCTTCTTCTTTTGCGGTGCAAAAACAACCGAGGTAAAAGCGCCCATGTCATAATCTCAGCACAACAAGAAATAAAAGATGTTAAAATGACTATACGTTAAGCCCAATCGACTGAAGGACTCCTCCCTGGGAGAATGATCCACAAAATAAGCCGTAAAGACAGCGAAGTTCCCGAATAAAATATTAAAAATGTCGTTCGCCATATTACTATGACGGATAAAAAGTAAAACACGGTCGACGCACCACATATCGTTCGCTAAAGCGGCCGATAACTCAAAACAGTTAAAAAAGGTGTTTTCGGTAAGCCAACGGAGAAACGACAAAGGTTGGTGACCATGAGCATAAACGGTTGGGGTATCACTATGTAGCAAATGACGATGGCAAAAACGACAGTGCCCAATACACAAACGAGATAAAATGATCTCACGACGAAAAGGCCGAGAAGAGGTCGATTAAGCCGTTGGGAGAGGTTAGATTCACGTGATCTTGTTCCCATGCCCAAGTGACATCATTTGCCGACTGACGGCATGAAGGAGATCATCCGAAGGAATGGAAGAGTTAGCTGTTCGTGGAAGGAGGTCTGTGGACTTGGCAGCAGCGTCAGTAGCCTCATTTCTCATCATACTGACGTGACCAGGAACCCACATGAACATCATGGTGGCTCCCCTCAACAGCGAGCAAGTGGACGCTTTCTTGCACGCGTTGCACTAAGGGATAGACTGTGTACAGCACACAGCGGCTCTGAAGGGCACAAAGAGAATCGGAGTAGATGACACGACTGAAGAGCGTGTGTCGCCGTATGAACTGCGTGGCCTGATACAGGGCGAAGAGCTCTACTCTAAATAGTGAGCAATGTTCCGGAAGCTGAACCCGAAAATCGTCGGTGCTAATCACGAAGGCACACCCGATATCACGATCAGTCCGAGAGCCATCAATCTACACAAAGGTACTACTGCTAAGTTGCATGCGAAGGTCGAGTTCGAGAAACTTACAGCAATAGGTCGAATCTGGTTTCCGTAGGAAGCGATTGAAGCCTAAAATGAACACGGGCTGCCGCACGACGCCAAGGCGGTGAATGTTTCACACCCGTCGGTAACGTGGTAGGTAGCGTGAAGTTAAACTGCCAGAGCAGTAGCCGAAAGCAAAGTCTGGGACATAACAGAGAAGAAGAACGCGCCCCATACTGTCGGTCAAGAGAGTCATCGAAAATGAGGGCATTGAATGAGTGGCCGGTCATGCTAGACCAGGGCCGGCCAGAAATTCTGCACGCGTGCGGTGCTCTTACACATGTGCAACTTCCGGCTCACAGCGTGCACGCCGCAGCCGTCAGCGTTCATGTAGTGCATGTTTCTACGCACAGATGTCGCTCCTCTGTTACACAAAGTGCGTTATCGACACCTCGTATGTATATCACAACCTGGGCTGTAAGATCTGTTGCTTCATCGAGCGCAACAGAGAAAGCAAAAAAGTATTTTACCTTATTTATTAGCCGCCTGTGCAGATCGCCGGCCGTAGCACTGATTCGTCTTGTCACTATTTGTTTGGATAGACTGATTTCTTGAAACCTGCTGACGTTCGTGGATCACACAAGTAGACACCCTTTCAGAAACTCTCCTTCGGAAAAGGGTTTCCCAGATTGTGCAATTCTTAATGCGATTAAAACTTGCTCGCAGTGAAGATTTAGTGTGGTTGTCATTGTGTAAAATTGAAAACACTACATTGTACAGCGTACAGTAAAACAGACATAAATGTAACACAAGAAACTAAAACTTCAAGAAGTACCAGTTACTTTGACGTACAGTAAAATCGAGTTGTGTGTCTCATCCATTTTCTTAAGGACATTTAATTTTGCTTTCCGTTCTTCACTGTTGAGTACACTACACTCGTCTTTGTGATATGTATTGTGATGTCTTTCAATTGAAAACTTACGCTGGACGCCTATTATTCGGCGGCACAGCAAACACTGTGAGTTTTCATCAACGGCTACAAAAAAGAATTGCAGTTCCCAGTCATTTTTAAACGACTGAGAACATAGATCTTCCGTCCTTTGCTTTTTCACAGTACTTGCCATTTCTCAGTACTTCTCTGTTAAGCTTACGGTCACCAGGGGTAAACGAAACTGCATATGTTGCGCTCTTCCTTGTACCACAGGGAAGTGGAGCCGCTGCCGTTCATTTAAGACACACGTCTACTAACAGATGTCGCTGTCGCACACGTGCGCACATGTGCAGCACTTCCGCACGTCTGCACACTGTGCAGCGTTTGGCCGGCCCTGTGCTAGACGAATGGCACGCGTATCCACTGATGAGGACATCACGCCGATATCACAGTGGTAGTTCGGCAGCTTCTGCATAGAGACTCTCAACTGGGCAAGTGAAAACGGCGCTAGTGGCCGAAAGTATTCCACGATGGTGGATTTTGTTAAGACTGCGTAATATGGACGGACACGCAGAGGAATAAATGAAACACACATAGACTAGTTAGGAAAGGACAAGGGACCGGTACAAACGGAGGAGGGTGGTCCGATCCGCCCCCAGGATGTACGGCTTAGAACACGTAGCAAACTGAGCAACCGGGTACAGCATGTGGCCAGGTAAGACACGTGGGAGGACCAAGAAGTTCCCTATCAAGCACGAGCCCCAGGAATGCCGTAGTTTCAGCGAACGGAAGAGCGACAAGCCCAAGATGTACAGACGATCAAGAAACCCATTGCGCAAACAGAAATTCATACAAACGGTTTTGTCAATGGAAAAGCGAAAACTATTGTCGCTGCTTCAAGAGTAAAGACGATCAAGACTTCAATGAAGACGTCGCTCAAGAAGAAAAGTCAGTGGAGAACTGCAATAGATCACAAAGTCGTCTACGAAAAGGGAACCGGAGATATCTGGCGGGAGACAGTCCATAATAGGATTAATAGCCATAGCAAAGAGGACGACGCTGAGAACGGAGCCTTGAGTCAACCTGTTCGGCTGGATAAAGGTGTCCGACAAGGCCGAATCCACACGTACCTTGACAACTCCGTCTCTTAAAAATTCCTATAGGAAATGGGGCAGACGGCCTCGGAAGCGTCACGTGTATAGAGTACGGAGGATATCAGTCCACCAGTGGGTGTCGTACGCTTTTTCGAAATCAGAAAACACGGCCACAGTCTGGTATTTCAGCAGCAAACCGTCCATGACATGGATTGCCAAAGCGACGAAATGGTCAACTGCTGAACAGCGCTGACGAAATGCACACTGTGCAGCGTTAAGTATATTGCGAGACTCGGTCCACTATACCTGTCGGCGGTGAATCACACGTTTCGTCTCCTAGCAAACACAGCTGGTGAGAGAAATGGGGCGATACCTAACAGGGAGTGTTCCTTGGAGTGGTGTGTATCTTCAAAACACTGAGGTGCAGGTTTTACACGAACCAGGGGACTGGTCTCACCTTACCACCAGACACCCTTCGTTATCATTAGAGGTGGAGCACAAGATGGAATCAGGAAATGAGGGGGTGGAAATACGCCATGGTTTTCCAAAGGAAATATGCATGCATCGCGCCCAAGTAACTAAAGGAAATCTCGGATAAACTTAATATGTACATCTGGACAGGGATTTGAACCGTAGCGCTCCCAAATGCGCGTCAAGTGAGCTAATCAGTGCGTCACCTCGCTTGGCTGAACTCGTGTTAAGTGTATAATATAAATATTTTGTAGAGGTAACGTGACAACCAACGAGAACTCCCATTTACAAAGTTAGTGGCTCAGGGAATATTTACTAAGTGCCATGATAGATGTACCTGAGTATTAAGTCCACCAGAAACATCAAGAGCTAGCAGAAATTCTTAGTGGCTATTTCGTCACAAGTTCTTTTTGTGCGGCGGGTAAAGTCCTGTTAATGGTGTAATTAATCATTATTCATGTGTATATTTACAGATCGGCCTATATAAAAATTTTATCACTTCTTTTTTAAGCTTTTCATTTCCCTGTCTACTGTAATACGTTAAGTGCATTTGCTTCCCAAGCCGTCCATACCATTTGCCGATTTAGTGCTATCCACCTTCGCATTGCACTGCTTGTTTTCCTGGTTTGTTTGAATTTGAAAATAATTTAATTATTATATTACGGTATTACGGTTACTATACTTCTTTTTCTGCGTACGGTACTCTTGTGATTCAGTCAAGCTACGGCGTCTCATTCAGAGGATTGTAAGTTCCATAAAGTATACATTACTCTTTTTTCTAAAAATGCTGAGAGCCAGAAATAGGAGAGTTCTGAAAAAAAATGCCGTACTTTTATCAAGCTCAAGACCGTATACAATTGTGTCACAGTCTATGCAGGAACTACAGAACAGCATTTTAGTACGTGCTCCAGCGATCTCAATGTAGTTAGTCGTTTAGACAGCTCAACGAATCAGAGGTTGTATTAAACGATTCAGAATTAAAGAATAGAACATGAAGTTTCTTCAGGTTGAAATTATAACTAGTGACATAATCACAGGAATCTCACGTGCAAGCGATGAGAACACCGCAAATTAGTCACGCTGCAACATATGACTTGACTGGAAGTTTTACTCATACATGTACCTCATTCATATACGCAAAGTTGTTACCTGTTTAATATGGATGTATGCGGAATTAGCTGTTTATTCATATACTACACTCACCCTTCCATCTTGTCGCGCCCCCAGCCAAACCTACACCTGCACACACCAGTCAAAAAGGAAAAATTTCATCCAGCTTTCCCCACTGAAATACTTCATCGTAATAGATACATGGCCACTACCGACAGTGGCAAATTTATTGTTCTTTTAAAAAAGGAAGAGCCAACGGCCTTGCCGCAGTGGTAACACTGGTACCCGTCAGATGGCTGAAGGTAACCGCTGTCTGGCTTGGCTAGTCCTGGAATGGGTATTCGTCCGGGACACCCGTGCGCTGTTGGCAAGCGGAGTGCTCTCAGCCCTTGTGAGGTCAATTGAGGAGCTAAATGACTGTGGAGTGGCGGCTCCGGTCACGAAAGCTGATGGCGGCCGGGAGAGCGATACGCTGACAGCATGTCCCTCCATTTCCGGATTCCAGTGACGCCTGACGGCTGAGGACGACACGGCTGTCGGTTGGAGTCGTTGAGGATTCCGAGGACTGTTCAGGCGCAGTTTAGTTGAGGAACAGGAAATTTGTATAACAATAATATGGTTATCGGTACAGAGGCCGTTATTAGGCTACTAATAAATTTCGGCGATAAAGAAAATTTATTAACAACATCGTCAATTACATACATTCGTGTTATGTTTCTGTTCAGCTGTGGATAAAAGTGAATCATCTATCACACGTTTCGATCGGTTGGATTCCCTCAGAGTAACATTCTGCCACATGAGGCACAACCAATCGACAACAGCGTCGTAAGGTGCGTTTTTGGAGCCAAAGGATTAAAACTCAATTTTTCATAACTACGACGAGAAGGAAATCACTTCGAGCCGAGAACGATCTACACACTGAACGTTTAAAACCGTCCCTTGTAAGCCAAAGCAACTTTAAATTACCTACAGAGAACATTAAAACGCTAAATGAGACTGTCAGGCTGCATAATTTATTGCAGACATGAGTTAAAGGACACGTGACACATAGCTAAGCCTGAATAATGGTTACGTAGATAAGTAACACAAAATTATAGGTTTAAAATTATCTGTAATTTTACTGTGGCTTTTCCAATATTTTATTTATAGCGCACAGCTCTCTAACAGAAGTGTGTAATCTAGCAGATTATCATTTTCATGATCTCATACGCTGACGAAAAGAATCTACCATAGTGTCAGAAGAACCAAAACGCTGATTGAAATAAAGAACACTGGGCTCCTTTATGCCTAGACTCTTCTTGTTCGTTTTTCTTTTTCGTTCTTATCTTGAAGTCACCTTGCGAGGTGCCGGGGCTAGTAGTGTATTTATCACTAAATTCTACTAGAATCCACATGTGTAAATCATGCTCTAAGCCCCCCCTATTCTAACTCCGACTTTTGCTGTTGCACAAGGATAAAACAAATACGCGAACTGACTCTAATCAACCCTGCTAGTGGAGTAGAAGAGAGTTTGGCACCTGCAATAATTTAATTTGATAAATAAGTTAAATAAACAAAGGTTTCATTAGCATAGTGAGGAATGATAGGGTTGCTCCATTGATTAACAGAAAGAAAGTTCTGTCCAAAATAACAATATGATTTATTAAGATTAAACGCAGAATAGTAAAAGAGACACAGGAAATATAAAACATCAAATTGGCTAAAATTGGAGATTCATACAAACACAGTAAAGGTGAAGTTGTCCCTAACTTAGATCGTGAGGTTTAAGACGAAGTGGTATGTGGAGCCAATTCCTTTCCACTCAAATCTCAAGAGAGACACACAGCTAACCCAATAGTAATTGCTGCTACTCGAAACTGAACAAAGTTAGAAAAGGATGAACAGGCGCGCTCGGCTGAGCTCTGATTATCACCTAGGAAAATCCCTATCTGCCGGTGCTGCGGACGTACATTACCAACAGTCTTCTTATCTCCCAGAACACGATCTGGCGTACCGCAGGCGAGGGCTGGTTGCTCCGACGTCCTCGACCGAAAGGCGACTGCCGACTACCCAGAGCACCCGTACAGGCCGAACACCGAACATTCCCGCCCCCACGACAGTGGCCGTGGTTACGTTCCAATCAGCAACTCGAAAACCGGCGGAAATTCCACTCCATTGCCGGAGCACTACCATTCCACCAATGGAGATTCTTGGCGCCAATTTCTGTGCTGATTTTGCAGAAAGTGCGGGAATTTTCCCGCCACAACTGCGTGGGTACACAAGTCATTCCCACGCCTCGCTGGTAGCCCGCCAGAACGTGTTTTCGCAAAGTTACTCTGAAGTAACGGAACCTCTAGCCCAGCCGCTACTTCACACCCCAGCGGGCGTGTCTCTTGACAATGTCGGCGTCTGAAAAGCATTCACTCGACTGCCTCACACACGTCGGCTTAACTCTCTCCAGTTCCACAGAGCCCGCCTGTCACCGGCCCACCCGGGTGACGAGAGACGCTGCGTGGGAAGTACGCGTGTTAAGGAAAAGCAACCCTCCACCGCATGCAACTAGAGAGGAGAATCGTAAGATAGAAATATGAGAGGGGGCTCATGCCACCTCTCATTGCCCCTACGCCATTTTAGATTGTAATTGGTGAGCGGTTGGCTCACTTAGGAGCAAGGTAGTGAGTCAATCGCCCAAGAACAATCTTACAAAGTGACTCCACATACCGCACTCTATAAAAAAGATCATTGCAACTGAAAAATGCAACTCATAGAGGGAGGATTATTTATGATGTAGCCAACTTCACCTTCTTAATATGGAACACTAACACTCACATCACACATCCATACCCAGGGAGCCCCTTCCAAACACCGATTCACGCAGACATTCACGCTCTAAACATGGCCCGGGCATCTGAGCCAAATATGGAGCAGTTTATTCTTTACAATCAGAGTTGGAGTGCTCCGCAATTAAATGCCCAAGATGTTACAACAATTTTAATCATTAAACTAACCTGACCTCACTCACACATGATAATATTTAAGTTAACAATCTCTTTGTGAGTTTTCAGAATCTAGTTACAACCTCCGATTCATTCTGTCTCCCTGCAGCAAGAATAACCTTTACAAAATGTTCCCTGAACTGATGGTCCATTCACAATGACAGTGGTGGTATCTGCTTCAGTTTATGGGGACTTCAGGCACACTGTTAGCATACACACAACAATAAACACAAAATACAAAAAAAACATGATGTGAAGAACAATACAGTAATCTGTAATAAGAATTACAGTGTAAAACACAAACGCATACAAGGTATGACATACATTACAGAAACAACATAAGAGAAAGAAATTTAAGAAAAACAAAAAAAACAAGGTTCATGGGGCATCAAATTGTGCGTGCACATTGCACAAAGTTCACGACTGTGCTGAGAATGAGGCACTAAATCACATTGTTAGAAATATCCGTGGCACTTCACTGATTCCACTGTACTGACATCACATAAGGCTAAACGTCGGTTGTAGTTGCTACGTTGTGGCAACAGCAATAGGGAGTTCTGGAGTGTCTGCAGTACGCTGTTGAGATTGTAGTCAGACCCACGCATATGATCACGGCCGTATGGTAGGAAGACACAGTGATAGGCTCTCCTCACGTCGATTAATTGTCTCTGAGGTCTACTCGTTGGGATACATCACTAGTCTAGGTCTCTTCTCTCGCTGGACAGAACTTTATGTTTCCCAATATTGCAGTTCGACGAGGGATGATGGCACGTGGAGTGACTCCACAAGTGTGTGAGGTCATCCATACAGGATCGAACTAGGAGCGACTATTGTTAAAAACTGCTCTCTAATAGAGAGGAGAAGTAAGACATGAGACTGGCAGGGTCGCCATATTATGCGAGGTGCCGGGGCTAGTAGTGTATTTATCACTAAATTCTACTAGAATCCACATGTGTAAATCATGCTCTAAGCCCCCCCTATTCTAACTCCGACTTTTGCTGTTGCACAAGGATAAAACAAATACGCGAACTGACTCTAATCAACCCTGCTAGTGGAGTAGAAGAGAGTTTGGCACCTGCAATAATTTAATTTGATAAATAAGTTAAATAAACAAAGGTTTCATTAGCATAGTGAGGAATGATAGGGTTGCTCTATTGATTAACAGAAAGAAAGTTCTGTCCAAAATAACAATATGATTTATTAAGATTAAACGCAGAATAGTAAAAGAGACACAGGAAATATAAAACATCAAATTGGCTAAAATTGGAGATTCATACAAACACAGTAAAGGTGAAGTTGTCCCTAACTTAGATCGTGAGGTTTAAGACGAAGTGGTATGTGGAGCCAATTCCTTTCCACTCAAATCTCAAGAGAGACACACAGCTAACCCAATAGTAATTGCTGCTACTCGAAACTGAACAAAGTTAGAAAAGGATGAACAGGCGCGCTCGGCTGAGCTCTGATTATCACCTAGGAAAATCCCTATCTGCCGGTGCTGCGGACGTACATTACCAACAGTCTTCTTATCTCCCAGAACACGATCTGGCGTACCGCAGGCGAGGGCTGGTTGCTCCGACGTCCTCGACCGAAAGGCGACTGCCGACTACCCAGAGCACCCGTACAGGCCGAACACCGAACATTCCCGCCCCCACGACAGTGGCCGTGGTTACGTTCCAATCAGCAACTCGAAAACCGGCGGAAATTCCACTCCATTGCCGGAGCACTACCATTCCACCAATGGAGATTCTTGGCGCCAATTTCTGTGCTGATTTTGCAGAAAGTGCGGGAATTTTCCCGCCACAACTGCGTGGGTACACAAGTCATTCCCACGCCTCGCTGGTAGCCCGCCAGAACGTGTTTTCGCAAAGTTACTCTGAAGTAACGGAACCTCTAGCCCAGCCGCTACTTCACACCCCAGCGGGCGTGTCTCTTGACAATGTCGGCGTCTGAAAAGCATTCACTCGACTGCCTCACACACGTCGGCTTAACTCTCTCCAGTTCCACAGAGCCCGCCTGTCACCGGCCCACCCGGGTGACGAGAGACGCTGCGTGGGAAGTACGCGTGTTAAGGAAAAGCAACCCTCCACCGCATGCAACTAGAGAGGAGAATCGTAAGATAGAAATATGAGAGGGGGCTCATGCCACCTCTCAACCTTGTGTACAAATGAAACCCAACGTACAACAAGGGATTCTTGCCATCTGAAAGAATTTGAACAATCAGTGGATGATGACAGTGCAAGAAAGTTTGACGGTTTAAGGATCCATTAACAATGAAATAGTTGCGCGCAAAGCATAAACTCGGATTGGCGGGGAACAGGATGTGTACTTTTTAAACTTGATATCCCAGCATTCCTCTGATGTGATTCACGCTGACCACGAATAACTTAAACCTAGGTATTCCGTCGTGGATTTTAAGACTGCTACTTCCGACACCTAGTTCACTGAGTACCACGGCCACATTATAATTGAACTTTTCTTCGCGGAGTATCACAGTAACGTAGAATTTTTTTGAAAGAAATTTTCGCCATTTGACTGTAAATTGTTTGTTTATTTCACATAATCATGATTCCGTCATTATAACCGTTCTCAAGTGCATTCTGAACTGAAAATTAATAAAGCGTGCATAGCATACAGTGCAGGGTATAGGAACAGGAAGTCGTTACAAGTTGAAACAATTATTTACATGTTGCAATATATCTGACAAATCATCATCGTAAATACGTGTTTCTGGTCTTGTAGACCAGTTGTGGTATTACAGGATATGAGTACATATCGAAGATACATAATAAAAATGACTGACATTGTGCACAGTGAGTAACCATTAATATAGAATACGACGCATTTAACAGCCAAAGCCTTCGCCTGACCAGCATTCACCACATCTGTACACCAACTGACATTAACGTTTTTCAGAACAGTGGCAGAGATCGTAACATAGCCGCGCCACTGTGTGACCCAAATGATCTTTGGATTACCAGAGACATTACAAGGGAAGAGAAGCTGGATATTTATTTGTCTAATTGTTTACCATGTCCTTGAAGTACATGTTCATAGCACCCTGTTACAGAGGTGCAATGTAATACTCCACACACTACAATCTCAAAAATGATCGCGTGCCTGCAGTATTATAAAATCTTAATTCACTGGTTCCTGGAGACTTAGCATAAAATAAGTCACACTTATGCTACAAATTCCACGACTCATGTAAAATGGTGGAAGTGCAGCAAAACTAAGAAACAGAAAGATCTTAAGATTGAACCTGCTCAATGGCATTGTCTACACATTCTTAATAGACGATAACGACTGTAACGGCACAATGAAAAACTACTTTACAATGAAAAGAGGCGTGGGGGGGGGGGGGGTGTTGGAATGTGTGGTACGGGAAAGAGGGCTGCGGGGAGGGGGTGAAGTGGAAAGGACAGTTGAAGGGGAGTCGCCAGTGCTATTAAGTTTTAGTTCAACAAGCACTAGAGACTGACTGTGTAGCCGAAATAATGACTGTGCGAAATAAATATATAATTTACGGCCGAATGGCTAAAACTGTTATAGAAAAACAGCTCATCACAATTGATTTTTGACAGCGCTTGTATTTAGCAATCAACTGGAGTGGATAGTTGATCTGAAACAGACAACCGCTTTACATTCTGAACAAGGAGCGGTTATGACGAAGCTAATTGAGTGACCATTAACAAATATTGAATTACTAGGCAATCGATGAACACCAAATCATGTACTCGTAGAAACTGAAATTATGTGGTTGCATGTTTCTACGCTGGAGCAGAAAAATATATAATTAGCATGAGAGATCCATTCGACGTTTGTAATTCACAGGTGATCTTTCAATCTGCACAAAATACAGTCCTAATTAAGAGTTCATTGGCCATGTGAAAACTGTGTGTTTCTTTTCACAACGCAAAATTTGTTGAGGACAGCTCACTGAGTGCATAAAGTTTCTGTTGGATCAAGCGTGTCCTTGACCAGATCCAGTAATTTCTGTGTTCTCTTATTCTCAAAACATACAGACTCATGATGAGACAATACCATGACCACCTGCTTAATTGCGTGTTGCTCGACCACTGGGTGGAATGCAAAAGCGATTCTCCTTGGTGTGTATATTGCAAGTCCTTTGCAGGTTTCTGGGAGTTTCGGCACCATATCTCTATCCATATGTCATGCCATTGCCGTAAACTACCTGTCGGGGATTTGTGGGCACAAAGCTAGCGCTTGATAGCTTACCAGATGTGCTCCACATGTTTCAGATCAGAAGATTTTGGTGGCCAAGTCATCAACATTAGTTCACTATAACGCTCCTCAAACTGTTGTTGTTGTTACGGTCTTCAGTCCTGAGACTGGTTTGATGCAGCTCTCCATGCTACTCTATCCTGTGCAAGCTTCTTCATCTCGCAGTACCTACTGCAACTTACATCCTTCTGAATCTGCTTAGTGTATTGATCTCTTGGTCTCCATCTATCATTTTTACCCTCCACGTTGCCCTCCAATGCTAAATTTGTGATCCCTAAACGCCTCAAAACATGTCCTACCAACCGATCCCTTCTTCTAGTCAAGTTGTGCCACAAACTTCTCTTCTCCCCAATCCTATTCAGTACCTCCTCATTAGTTACGTGATCTACCCACCTTATCTTCAGCATTCTTCTGTAGCACCACATTTCGAAAGCTTCTATTCTCTTCTTGTCCAAACTGGTTATCGTCCATGTTTCACTTCCATACATGGCTACGCTCCACACAAATACTTTCAGAAACGACTTCCTGACACTTAAATCTATACTCGATGTTAACAAATTTCTCTTCTTCAGAAACGATTTCCTTGCCATTGCCAGTCTACATTTTATATCCTCTCTACTTCGACCATCATCAGTTATTTTACTCCCTAAATAGCAAAACTCCTTTACTAATTTAAGTGTCTCATTTCCTAATCTAATCCCCTCAGCATCACCCGATTTAATTTGACTACATTCCATTATCCTCGTTTTGCTTTTGTCGATGTTCATCTTATATCCTCCTTTCAAGACACTGTCCATTCCGTTCAACTGCTCTTCCAAGTCCTTTGCTGTCTCTGACAGAATTACAATGTCATCGGCGAAACTCAAAGTTTTTACTTCTTCTCCATGAATTTTAATACCTACCCCGAATTTTTCTTTTGTTTCCTTTACTGCTTGCTCAATATACAGATTGAATAACATCGGGGAGAGCTACAACCCTGTCTCACTCCTTTCCCAACAACTGCTTCCCTTTCATGCCCCTCGACTCTTATAACTGCCATCTGGTTTCTGTACAAATTGTAAATATCCTTTCGCTCCCTGTATTTTACCCCTGCACCCTCAGAACTTGAAAGAGAGTATTCCAGTTAACGTTGTCAAAAGCTTTCTCTACGTCTACAAATGCTAGAAACGTAGGTTTGCCTTTTCTTAATCTTTCTTCTAAGATAAGTCGTAAGGTTAGTATTGCCTCACGTGTTCCTACATTTCTACGGAATCCAAACTGATCTTCCCCGAGGTCGGCTTCTACCAGTTTTTCCATTCGTCTGTAAAGAATTCGCGTTAGTATTTTGCAGCTGTGACTTATTAAACTGATAGTTCGGTAATTTTCACATCTGTCAACACCTGCTTAATTTGGGATTGGAATTATTATATTCTTCTTGAAGTCTGTGGGTATTTCGCCTGTCTCATACATCTTGCTCACCAGATGGTAGAGTTTTGTCATGACTGGCTCTCCCAAGGTCATCAGTAGTTCTAATGGAATGTGGTCTACTCCCGGGGCCTTGTTTCGACTCAGGTCTTTCAGTGCTGTGTCAAACTCTTCACGCAGTATCTTATCTCCCATTTCATCTTCATCTACATCCTCTTCCACTTCCATAATATTGTCCTCAAGTACATGGCCCTTGTATAAACCCTCTATATACTCCTTCCACCTTTCTGCCTTCCCTTCTTTGCGTAGAACTGGGTTGCCATCTGAGCTCTTGATATTCATACAAGTGGTTCTCTTCTCTCCAAATGTCTCTTTAATTTTTCTGTAGGCAGTATCTATCTTACCCCTAGTGAGACAAGCCTCTACATCCTTACATTTGTCCTCTAGCCATTCCTGCTTAGCCATTTTGCACTTCCTGTCGATCTCATATTTGAGACGTTTGTATTCCTTTTTGCCCGCCTCATTTACTGCATTTTTATATTTTTTCCTTTCATCAATTAAATTCAATATTTCTTCTGTTACCCAAGGATTTCTATTAGCCCTCGTCTTTTTACCTACTTGATCCTCTGCTGCCTTCACTACTTCATCCCTCAGAGCTACCCATTCTTCTTCTACTGTATTTCTTTCCCCCATTCCTGTCAATTGTTCCCTTATGCTCTCCCTGAAACTCTCTACAACCTCTGGTTCTTTCAGTTTATCCAGGTCCCATCTCCTTAAATTCCCACCTTTTTGCAGTTTCTTCAGTTTCAATCTGCAGTTCATAACCAATAGATTGTGGCCAGAATCCACATCTGCCCCTGGAAATGTCTTACAATTTAAAACCTGGTTCCTAAATCTCTGTCTTACCATTATATAATCTATCTGATACCTTTTAGTATCCCCAGGATTCTTCCAGGTATACAACCTTCTTTTATGATTCTTGAACCAAGTGTTAGCTATGATTATGTTATGCTCTGTGCAAAATTCTACCAGGCGGCTTCCTCTTTCATTTCTTCCCCCCAATCCATATTCACCTATTATGTTTCCTTCTCTCCCTTTTCCTACTGACGAATTCCAGTCACCCATGACTATTAAATTTTCGTCTCCCTTCACTACCTGAATAATTTCTTTTATCTCGTCATACATTTCATCAATTTCTTCATCATCTGCAGAGCTAGTTGGCATATAAACTTGTACTACTGTAGTAGGCATGGCCTTTGTGTCTATCTTGGCCACAATAATGCGTTCACTGTGCTGTTTGTAGTAGCTAACCCGCACTCCTATTTTTTTATTCATTATTAAACCTACTCCTGCATTATCCCTATTTGATTTTGTATTTATAACCCTGCAATCACCTGACCAAAAGTCTTATTCCTCTTGCCACCGAACTTCACTAATTCCCACTATATCTAACTTTAACCTATCCATTTCCCTTTTTAAATTTTCTGACCTACCTGCCCGATTAAGGGATCTGACATTCCACGCTCCGATCCGTAGAATGCCAGTTTTCTTTCTCCTGATAACGACGTCCTCTGGAGTAGTCCCCGCCCGGAGATCCGAATGGGGGACTATTTTACCTCCGGAATATTTTACCCAAGAGGACGCCATCATCATTTAATCATAGAGTAAAGCTGCATGTCCTCGGGAAAAATTTCGGCTGTAGTTTCCCCTTGCTTTCAGCCGTTCGCACTACCAGCACAGCAAGGCCGTTTTGGTTAATGTTACAAGGCCAGATCAGTCAATCATCCAGACTGTTGCCCCTGCAACTACTGAAAAGGCTGCTGCCCCTCTTCAGGAACCACATGTTTGTCCCGCCTCTCAACAGATACCCCTCCGTTGTGGTTGCACCTACGGTACGGCCATCTGTATCGCTGAGGCACGCAAGCCTCCCCACCAACGGCAAGGTCCATGGTTCATGGGCGAACTATTATATCCGGAAGCGATCATCGACCTGATTCATCTGACTAGACGAGACATTTCCATTGATCTACGATCTAATCTCTTTGTTTCCATGCCATCGGTAATCGTAATGAACGATGTAGTTTGAATCAAAATGGGAACACATAGATATCGTCTGTTGCCGAGCCCCATGTTCAACTATATGCGCTAAACAATGGTCTCAGAAACACGTGTGTCTGCCCCATGATTTTACTCTGACGTCAAATTATCGCAGATCGCCGCCTGTCCTGTTTTACACTGCGGCTAACCGTACGACTCCATGTTCTTTGACGAGGAGTGGACATCCCACACCTTGTCGTCTACTTGTGGTGTCGTCATTCTTCCATCATTTTGAACAGATACTCACTACAGAAGCACGCTAACAGCCGACCAGCATCTCTGTTTCCTAGACGCTCGTTCCGAGACGTCGGACTATAACAAGCTCCCATTTGTCAAAGCCGCTTACGTCGGTGGATTTCTCCGTTTGCGACCCATACCGCCGCTGCTGCTCCCAACGTAAGTACACGATTTACGAGACAATCTCGACAGCTCTCTCTGATTATTTACCGATGAATCTGTCGTTTACGATCTAGTGAAGTCATCAGAAGATCAAAATGAATTGCGAAGAGGTTTAGAACGTTATCAGTATGATAAGAAAACTGGGGACTGGTTATAAATTATAAAATGTCTGAGGTAACCCACATGAGTACTGAAGCGAATAGGCTAAATTTCGGTTACACGATAAATCGCACAAATCTAAAGGCTGTCAATTCAATTAATTAACTAGGGGGTTACAGCTACGAACAGTTTAAATTGGAACTATCACATTGATAATGAAAGCGAACCAAGGACAGCATATTATTGGCAGAACGCTTAGCAGATGCAACAGACCTACACGGTAGTTATAATTTAACTTTAGCTGCATGAGAGGGTCACCGTAACAAACGAGTGATCATGGGATAACGAAACTTTGTGGAACGGCATGCGGAAGAGAATTAACGAATAAATTATTGAAAGAAATACGTTTTAATTTCCACATCAAGGGGTAACATTTGTTAACTGCGTGCCATGTTTACGTACCAGGTTACAAACATTGCTCAATGTAACAGCCACCTGCGTCGCCGTACCAGTACCGGGCATAACGGCAAGTCATGACATTGCCACTACTAACAATGCATATCCTACAGCGCACAGTCGGATCTTCATTCCTATGAAGAACGCAACTCAAACGGTGATTAGGTTTCCGTCTACACTGCCTCAAATAGCCAAAATTTAGATATAAACACCCTGACAAATGACACTGGCTACTCCACGCTTACCCATGCTCTTGGGGAGCACCGAGCGATGTGGCGGAGTGGGTAGCACGCTGGACTCGCATTCGGGAGGACGACGGTTCAATCCCTCTTCAGCCGGCCGGAGTGGCCGTGCGGTTCTAGGCGCTGCAGTCTGGAACCGCGAGACCGCTACTGTCGCAGGTTCGAATCCTTCCGCGGGCATGGATGTGTGTGATGTCCTTAGGTTAGTTAGGTTTAAGTAGTTCTAAGTTCTAGGGGTCTGATGACCTCAGAAGTTCAGTCCCATTGTGCTCAGAGCCATTTGAACCATTTTTGCCAATACCTCTTCCGGCCATCCTGATTTAGGTTTTCCGTGATTTCCCTGAATCGCTTTAGGCAAATGCCGGGATGGTTCCTTTGACACGGTACGGCTGACTTCCTTCCCTAATCCAATGAGACCGATTACCTCGTTCTTTGGTCTCTTTTCCCAAATCAATCCAATCTTGTGGAGTATTGAAGCGCGGTATGGGATCTTTACCATACAGGACTGACTGCGAGCATCGAAAAAGTTCAATGAAGGGGCAGCTTGTTTTGTACTATCGAAATGTAGGGGAGAGAGTGTCATGGATATGACACACAAGTTGGGATGCCAATCATCTGGAAAGAAAAGAAAAGCGTTTCTCGATGCGGCGAGAACTTTCCATGAAATTTGAAACAGAAATTTTCTCCTCCGGATGCGGAAGTATTTGGTTAACATCCACCTACTTAGGAAGAAATGATCATCGTAATACAATAAGAATAATTAGAGCTCCCGCGTAAAAAATCTAAGTGTTCGTTTTTTTTTTCTGCGCGATGCTCGAGAATAGAACGATACCGAAGCAGCTTAAAGGTGGTTCTATGAACCCTCTTCTTAAGTATGAACTGTAGAGTAGATGCAAATATGGAAGGCTTCCCCATTGTCATTGCTTCGCTTATATTCCATGGGTGACAGCAAGTAGCAAACCAATTAAAACGAAATATATCGAGTAAAATGCATATCTTAAGAGCTATGCGCACTTGTTAATCATCGCTACCGTGAAACCCACCTCTTCTGCTGAAAAACTGTCCATAGATCTTAAAGTATACGTTTTAGAGCCCATGGTTTCTAAACACTTTTATCTTGTTTTGGTCCATTCCACTTCCTCTCCAAATATGGAGAAGAGATGTGTTTCAAACTACTGATGATGACCAAGTGATCATAGCTCTTAAGGTATGCTTTTTATAGACCGTGTTTGCTGGGCATTTCCTTCCTATTTTGTTCCATACTACCACCTCTCTAAATATGGATGACTTCCTATGTAAGACTCTGCTTTCTTTCTTTACCGCGTCACGTGCGCACAACGCCATCAGAAGACATTCAGTCCCACGGTTCTCTCTGATCGTAATGCCTTGGCTCATCATTGTGTTGTCACTACACACACCACACTCACAGCTTGTTATTTAGTCACAATCCTGGCATTATATTCGCAAGAATCGTATATGGATAAATTCCGTACATTGTTGCTTAACGAAACATTTCCAGTGCTTCAGTAAATCCTTAGAATTCTCTCGTATACAAAGAACATCATGGGATTAACGGTTCTCTCTCTCAAGTAATTAAAGTTTCTGCCTATAATACGCTGATAGTATCTTAACGTCATGAAAACTAGAAATCCTTGATTCGCACTATCGTGTCTTTTTTTTTTCATAATATATAAAGAGTGCAAAATTAACTGCGGCACGTGTAGTCGATGCCAACGCCAAAGCTTGGAAAATTTAGAATCTGATGTTTAGTGCCGTCATCATCGATCAGTTTTACAAGTGTGCTTGACTAAAATGCTTCTTGCAACAATGGGAGGAAAACATCTTTTTAATTAGTGTGGCAGAATGTGTGTCGAGAACAATCACGATATCATATTTATTTCACTTGTAGTCTGTGTGTGTCCATACAGTCGTTTACGTAGTGCGATATTTCGCTTTATTTATTTATTTATTTATTTTTCAGCCAAGGAAAACTTCCAGAATCCGCTCGAGAATCCGGCCACAGCCGCTGGTGTTGCCATCTGTTTTGTCGCCGTACTGAAGTGGTTCACAAACTTTCATAGACCATTACTCCTGAGTGTAACCAGACATTAGTTACTATCTCTGCATCCCCCCCCCCCCCCTCCCCTTTCTACCACATTATCACTAAGTTCAGCACGTAACTAAACAGCAGAATTAAAGACTTATTTTGGAACACATTCATTTTTAAAATGATGGAAGTTGTGAAAGATGAATGATATTTATTGTGTGTGTGTGTGTGTGTGTGTGTGTGTGTGTGTGTGTGTGTGCGCGTGTGTTAGAATGAATGATGAAGCAATTTACGGTATCGCAAGTGCTACCCACAACTTCTTCTCAGATAAGAAAGCTAACTAGCCATAGTTGGGGTAGACATGTGCTATGAAACAGACTTCCCCTGCATTACTCCTCTCCATTGTGGAATTCGCTTGACCTGTACACTGCAACCACATTTAAAATGAAACAAGTTCAGATGTGTGCACTTACTGATTGCTGGAGACATGATTTCTGAACTGGCAGAAATTGGGCGATTTGTATCTAGCCAGTCTAATAATAATAATACTAATAATAATAATATTATCACGACATATTTTTGTCAACGCCATTCGAAAGCTCCTGGAAATATAAGTACCAGCGCGTAACTGTTCGGTTATGTCGATGTTTGTACGTCATTGTAGTACTCGTGAAAATCCTTATGATGGCAAAATGAACTGAACAGGACTGCTAAGCGGCACACATGTAGGTGATGTGTCATGTGCCAACGTATTGCAAAACTGTTGTCGAAAAAATACTGCGGCGACGTTCAGTATCCACACGCGCCGCGGGAAACGTACAGTAGTATCTACATCTACATCTACTTCTACATCTACATTTATACTCCACAAGCCACCCAACGGTGTGTGGCGGAGGGCACTTTAGGTGCCACTGTCATTACCTCCCTTTTCTGTTCCAGTCGCGTATGGTTCGCCGGAAGAACGACTGTCTGAAAGCCTCCGTACGCGCTCGAATCTCTCTAATTTTACATTCGTGATCTCCTCGGGAGGTATAAGTTGTGGGAAGCAATATATTCGATACCTCATCCAGAAACGCACCCTCTCGAAACCTGGCGAGCAAGCTACACCGCGATGCAGAGCGCCTCTCTTGCAGAGTCTGCCACTTGAGTTTGCTAAACATCTCCGTAACGCTATCACGGTTACCAAATAACCCTGTGACGAAACGCGCCGCTCTTCTTTGGATCTTCTCTATCTCCTCCGTCAACCCGATCTGGTACGGATCCCACACTGTTGAGCAATACTCAAGTATAGGTCGAACGAGTGTTTTGTAAGCCACCTCCTTTGTTGATGGACTACATTTTCTAAGGACTCTCCCAATGAATCTCAACTTGGTACCCGCCTTACCAACAATTAATTTTATATGATCATTCCACTTCAAATCGTTCCGCACGCATACTCCCAGATATTTTACAGAAGTAACTGCTACCAGTGTTTGTTCCGCTATCATATAATCATACAATAAAGGATCCTTCTTTCTATGTATTCGCAATACATTACATTTGTCTATGTTAAGGGTCAGTTGCCACTCCCTGCACCAAGTGCCTATCCGCTGCAGATCTTCCTGCATTTCGCTACAATTTTCTAATGCTGCAACTTCTCTGTCCCGGGCTGCTTGCCCATCGACAGCAGGAAGACGATTCTCCGAGAGCAATGGTACGTCGGGATGCCAGTGTTGCTGCACAAGAAGTACGAAGTTAAAGTATCCACCGTCTGCCCTGCGTTTGTATTCCTGATCGATTGACGTGAATTATATGTATTGCACCAGGCCAAGACTCTTACTACAATTAATGTTGAATCTAATTTGAACAGAAGCACTGAAGATAGATTAGGAAGGATGCGACGCATTGTGTTTAACGCTTCCTGGAATAATAAATGGAAATTACATTACAGAAAAATTTAGTTGTGTGATAGTAAGGAAATGTGATTATTGATCTGAAGTTTGATATGCAGTGCAAGATTTTTATTTACACTAAATGTATGCGCAATTGTGAATATGGACAATCATCAGCTGTAGAACAGAATGACGACAACCAAAATTTGTGCCGGGCCGGGACTCGAAACCGGATCTCCCGCTTATCGCGAGGGGTCGCTTTACCATTTGGCTATCCGCGCAAGACTCACAGCCACACTCAAACTTCCAAATTCGCAATTGTGCAGCGTCAGTACGTACGCCATTTTAATCTGTTTCTTTAAATTACTTATGGTACGCTGAAAATTAGCATATACACTGCCCGACGAAAAAAAATTGTGAAGCAGCTAGACAAACACGCTATCGATGGGTATGAAAACGATTATAATTGAAATTCTCTGTGGCAGGTAGAACGGCCACCACGGTGCATTAGTGATGTTGGATTTAGTGTTGTTACGAGGCTTGGTAGGGCATGTAAGGGACGTGAATGGCATCAAATGTTGATTAAACACTGTAGAGGGTACGGAACTGTCTCATAGTCGTGTGAGACAGCGTTATCAGCGCCTGACACAGTTCGAAACGGATCTCGTGCATGTCTCCGTTTGGCTGGTTGGTCGAATCGTGCAACATCCAGGCATGGGGAGCCAGTCGTATGCGAAAGTGGTCTGATGACAGACTGCATGGAAACGTGAAAGCTGTCATACTCTTCGTCAAGTTTCCGGTCGACTACATCTGACCACCACAAGAGAGTTTCGCCATAATGTGCAACAAGCGAGTCGTAACCCCTTCACATATGTGCCTGCTATTCGTGAAGAAGTAATCGAGTCCGTGCAACATTTTGTATCCTCTTGCGCCATTTGTTGGATCGTAGCAGCAGCTGGGTTGGGGTTGGGTTGATTCGGGAAGGAGACCAGACAGCGAGGTCATCGGTCTCATCGGATTAGGGAAGGATGGGGAAGGAAGTCGGCCGTCCCCTTTCAGAGGAACCATCCCGGCATTTGCCTGGAGTGATTTGTGATTTAGGGAAATCACGAAAAACCTAAATCAGGATGGCCGGACGCGCGATTGAACCGTCGTCCACCCGAATGCGAGCCCAGTGTCTAACCACTGCGCCACCTCGCTCGGTAACAGCAGCTGGACTACGAACTTACTGTTCCATGCTGTTAACACTACAACGCAAACGGCTGCGTTTATAGTGGTTTCATGCATAGGAGGCATGTACTGCTAATAAACGGTGTCACATTATGTTCAGTGATGTATCTCGTCAGTGAGCATGGGGGTGACCTGTGGAGAAGTCTCATTCTTCCTGTGTTTTGTAGAAGCACGGCGGAGTTACTCTTTGCGCCATGATGTCAGGAGCCATCGGGTATGACGACTAACTGAAGGAAACCCTGACGCTACAATGGTGCTTGACGGAAATTCTGCGACCTCATGTGTTACCTCTCCTACAACAATGTCTTGGTGACATTTTTTCAACAGAATAATACTCCTCCATACATGGAACTTACCTCTATGATGTGTGTGCCTGATGTTCAGATACGTAGCCAACTACATCCCGAGATCCGTCCCTGATAGAACATATGTGGGACCAGCTTGAACATTAACTCCGACTCGTTCCAATATCAAGGATATGAAGAAAGGGTTACAACAGTTCTGTGTCAGCCTGCATCAGCAGATGATGCAACATCTTTGAGAAACTCTTCATAGTCGTATCAATGCTACCATCCAGGCCACGGCAGGTGCAATGTCATACTGATAGGTGGGATCATAGTCCCAAGTTCTTGCCGGCCGCTGTGGTCGAGCGATTCTAGGCGCTTCAGTCCGGAACCGCGCTGCTGCTACGGTCGCAGGTTCGAATCCCGCCTCAGGCATGGATGTGTGTGATGTCCTTAGGTTAGTTGGGTTTAAGTAGTTCTAAGTCTAGAGGACTGATGACCACAGATGTTAAGTCCCATAGTGCTTAGAGCCATTTGAACCACTTTTTTTCCAAGTTCTTCAAAAATTTCCCTCGATATTGTAATCATTGAATTAAGAGCTCACATGGAAACCCAGTTCTAACCAAAGAAGGGAAAGCAGAAAGGTGGAAGGGGTATACAGAGAGTATATACAGGGGCGATGTGCTTGAGAACAATACTTTGGAAATGGAAGAGGATGTAGATGAAGATGAAATAGTAGATACGATACTGCATGAAAAGTTCGACAGAGCCCTGAAAGACCTGAGTCGAAACAAGGCCCCGGGAGTAGACGACATTCCATTAGAACTATTGATAATATTGGGAGAGCCAGTCCTGACAAAACTCTACCATCTGGTGAGCAAGATATATGAGACAGGCGAAATTCCCTCAGATTTCAAGAAGAATGTAATAATTCCAATCCCAAAGAAAGCAGGTGTTGACACATGTGAAAATTACCGAACTATCAGTTTAATAAGTCACAGCTGCAAAATACTAACGCGAATTCTTTACAGACGTATGGAAAAACTGGTAGAAGTCGACCTCGGGGAAGATTACTTTGGATTCCGTACAAATTTTGGAACACGTGTGGCAATACTGACCCTACGACTTATCGTAGAAGAAAGATTAAGGAAAGGCAAACCTACGTTTCTAGCATTTGTAGACTTAGAGAAAGCTTTTGACAATGTTGACTGGTACACTCTCTTTCAAATTCTGAAGGTGGCAGGGGTAAAATACAGGGAGCGAAAGGATATTTACAATTTGTACAGAAATCAGATGGCAGTTATAAGAGTCGAGGGACATGAAAGGGAAGCAGTGGTTGGGAAGGGAGTGAGACAGGGTTGTAGCCTCTCCCCGATGCTATTCAATGTGTATATTGAGCAAGCAGTAAAGGAAACAAAAGAAAAATTCGGAGTAGGTATTAAAATCCATGGAGAAGAAATACAAACTTTGAGGTTCGCCGATGACATTGTAATTCTGTCAGAGACAGCAAAGGACTTGGAAGAGCAGTTGAACGGAATGGACAGTGTGTCGAAAGGAGGCTACAAGATGAACATCAACAAAAGAAAAACTAGGATGATGGAATGTAGTCGAATTAAGTCGGGTGATGCTGAGGGAATTAGATTAGGAAATGAGACACTTAAAGTAGTAAAGGAGTATTGCTATTTGGGGAGCAAAATAACTAATGGTAGTCGAAGTAGAGAGGATATAAAATGTAGACTGGCAATGGCAAAGAAAGCGTTTCTTAAGAAGAGAAATTTGTTAACATCGAGTATAGATTTAATTGTCAGTTTGTCGTTTCTGAAAGTATTTTTAAGGAGTGTAGCCATGTGTGGAAGTGAAACATGGACGATAAATATTTTAGACAAGAAGAGAATAGAAGCTTTTGAAACGTGTTGCCAGATAAGAATGCTGAAGATTAGATGGGTAGATCACATAACTAATGAGGAGGTATTGAATAGAATTGAGGAGAAGAGGAGTTTGTGGCATAACTTGACTAGAAGAAGGGATCAGTTGGTAGGACATGTTCTGAGGCATCAAGGGATCACCAATTTAGTACTGGAGGGCAGCGTGGAGGGTAAAAATCGTAGAGGGAGACAAAGAGGTGAATACACTAAGCAGATTCAGAAGGATGTAAGTTGCAGTAGGTACTGGGAGATGAAGAAGCGTGCACAGGATAGAGTAGCATGGAGAGCTGCATCAAACCAGTCTCAGGACTGAAGACCAGAACAACAAGAACTCTCTCATCCCCTGGAGTTCCCTCATGTTTCGTTCTCCCCTTTCGGGTGTTCCCATTTTTGTCAAACAGTGTAGTTCCATTATTAACAATCGTTGCTTAACCAGTTTCGGTATCATATAAAATGCGACCAAAATAAAATATGTTATATGGTATTAGCGTAGACCAAGTTTCTTGCTTGCTTAAGGATTACGTGAGGGTCCGCTTACTGGTGTTTAATAAGAAGATTCCATCCACCTTGCCTTTCAGCTTAACAGATTTTTCGGATTATTTCACTAAAAATTTCAGTGCCAACATTAACAACCGTTATATCACAGCACTCAATTTTCAAGAGGTTCTGACTGGAACTGAAAAAGGTTTGGCGTTCTGTTAAATAACATAATATTTACTTCAGTGACGCAAGAGCTGAGATTATTAATCAGCGAGTGAAATCTAGTGTCTCTCTGCTTGCTGTCATTTGCTGAAAACCTTCTTTCGATATCTCAAACCGTTCAGTTCACGAAATAAGAGGGCTGTTGCGTCATACACGACGCAGCCTGTACATCAGAGTGAAGAAGAAAAGGTGTATGATTACTTAGCTAGGGGACTTTCAACGTGTTTTTAATGATTGCATAGACGTCTGCTTGCTCGAAATATTATTTGCTGTTTTTCCCGCTATTTGAAGCAGAATGAGCTCTCAACAAAGACAGCGCATTAATCACTGGCGGAGGTTCCCCCGCCCCTTTGTTACATTCTACTGTGACCATCTGTGCCGATCAGGTACGTCGCGTCGCTGTGAAACGCATTAATCAGTGCGTAGCGGGCGGAAGAATTTATTTGTTATTTTAATGAGTGCTGAGCTAATTAAAAATAATGAAAGACAAAATGAGCGGCGGCCCCGTAATGAAATCATGCGGCGAGCCCAGCCGGAGTCAGTATCATCACAGCTTTGCTGTAACACGCTAACGAACTAGTTAACGGGATCGATATGTTAATGCGGGCGGCCAAAGAGCAGAGCATACATTATACAGCCGAACCGAAAAACGAAGAGCCACTCTCAAACTAATTCCGCAAATCCCAGATCCAAACCACATTCACTAAACAGTGCCATAGTGGGTCGTGTTTCTTTACAGATGCTTTAATTTGCTTGCGAGTGGCTACGAAATGCACATCTGTCGTAGCGGGAAAAGTTCCTAATCCTTCAAATATTGACAGACGATTTGAAAGTTTGGTGCTAACATAAATCTGTGGAATTTGGCGTAGAATGATTGAAACGTCCCCTTGGAAAATTAATGAATTACTGTGCTGATAAACCTCTTACATTATATGATTTTCAAACAGCTGAGCACAACTGAACTTACTCAGACATTTCGCTCTTTACCTATTCTGATCAACACTAAACTGACACACAATATTTTTAGGCCAACGCAATCTGTCTTTCAATAATCCCTACAAAAGAATGGCCCTGACTAACATTAACCTATACCTTTCACAAATCACTTACCTCACAAAAATCTTCGTTACTCGAACTACTGCAACACAGCGAGCGCCACTACTGCCAGCTTAATAAAGGTTTCAAACTACTGAAGGCACTAACTGCTGATAGGCATAGTTAGCAAATGAAAGATTTCGATAGAGAACAAACAATGTATTTACCTTAATAATATTCAAAAGTCATCATATATATATATATATATATATATATATATATATATATATATATATATATATATATATATAAGTTCATGATATCCAGCATTACAAATTTACTGCCTCTGATGGACACACGTCCAGATCATCCGCTCTCAAAACTCCGCCATCTCTCTCCCCACATCCACCACTGCTGGCGGCTCACCTCCAACTGCGCAACGCTACGCGCTGTTCACATCCAACTGCCCAACACTACAATAGCAAATTCCAGAATGCAAACTAGCCACAGACTGTACACAGCACAGTCAGTGATTTTCATACAGAGCGCTACGTGGCGTTACCAACATAAAAACCTAAACAGCCTACTTACATAATGTACAAGTTTCTTTTTATTTATCGCATATGCGACACTCGCATTAAATGTTATCAGAATACTTGATACAGTTTTCTTCAACTCAGAATGGTTATTTCTATGATACAGAAGTCTGTGGGAAACCCAAATTAAGAAAAATTATGAACAGTATAAAACACATTTTATCCCTCTTCTTACGTAGCATTATGTTCCCCCAAGGATGGAGCGGAGCGATTTTAATCCGACATAAGGTAAACCTCTTGTACTGGGGCAAAACTGTCGATATTTAGGAGGGAATAGCCATTTCATAATTGCCTTACGACCAAGCGAACCTGTCGAAAAACGTGGTCGGAGCAGGGAGATAGGGGCATTTGTTCTCCAGGTACTAGAACTACGTGGAACCGTAGTGTACGTAAATTTATTTATGTAAGCGTAAGTAAAGGCATAGATTTGCTCGCCGTGTCTCGATGCAAATGAACGACCAAAGTTCAAGAAAAATACATATCCTATTCACCAGCAACTACATTATCTGATCCAAAGTACCAACGTATCTGGAAACCACCACATATTTGGAATTGACTATTAGACGTCACGAGAGGCAAAACTGCCAGTAGAAAAGGAGGTGGGGCGGTGAGGGAGTACTGTGTAGTCAGTAGAGAAGCACTAACATTAGATCGGATCAGTTAGGAGAGCTCAGTGACGTCACAAGTGGGCTAGTCATTGGATATAAGCCGAGTAATTAATTCCATCAGGGACATTTCACAGTTCTAAAGCTGCCGAATTCCACTGTTGGTGATTTGATTGTGCAGTGAAAACACGAAGTTACAACCACAGTTTAACTAAGACCAGACGTGCCTCAAGTACTGACGGACGGGGACTGCGGAGGGTGGCAGCAAAACGCATGAAACCAGCGGATGGAATCTAGCACAATGACTTTGTGTACGGAGTTAAAAAGAAAGGGGTATCTGCTAGAGTATGGTAGGTGGACAAAACATTCTTGGCCTACTCAGAGTCGAGACCTCAGCCCATTGGTACATCTTTGCGATGAGTTACAACGTCGACTTCACTCCGTACCCCAGCGTCCAGAATCTCTGTGTTACGACTCTTGAGGAATAATGCGCTACCACTCCTCCAGAGACATTCGGACCTCTTTGCACGTGCACCCACAAGGGTTAAGGCAGTCACAAACGCGAAGTATGAACGCAGTCCGTATTAATGTCGACAAATAGGTGATCGAGTACTTTTAATCAAATAGGTGATCGAGTACTTTTAATCAGGTTGTGTACATTTAATCCGTTATCGAGCTAACCTGGGAATGCTATCTCATGGTTTCCGAACAGTGACATTAAAGGTAACTACCGATACTGATTTAGAAGATGAGAAGGAGATGAACGACCTACGGGCGGAAAAGATTTTCGCACTGAAAGATGTTGGAACAGCTAAGTGGCAAGAAATTGACGATACTGAAATCAACGATAGTGTACGAAATGCGGTAGACTTCTCACCTGACTGGCGGCTAAAGCCTTTGAAGCATACCCTGTTCTCTAAGAGCGCTGGCTTATTGGAGTTGCTTCACACGTAACAGGCTGCTAATTGCCTTGGGAAAAGAAGGGGAAGGTGAGAGGATATTAATCATGCGCAGCCACGCGGACTAAACACCGTTTTGGTAAATTAAAATTATGTGTTAGACCTGAACTCGAAACCAGGAACTTGCCTTTCGTGACCAGTACCGGTACTGGCGGAAGTAAAGCTGTAGGGGCAGGTCGTGGGTGTTTCTTGGATAGCTCAGTCGGTAACAGCATTGGCAGCTAACGGAAATGTCCAGTACACAGCTTTAATTTGCCAGCAAGTTGCATAACAGGTGAATTTTAAGTAATCAGTAGTATATATCTCTAAACATGAGCTGAAATTTTGGAAATCTGTGGTACGTTCCTGCGGGACCAAACTGCTGAGGTCATCGGTCCCTGGGCTTACACACTACTTAATCTAACTTAAAGTAATTGACGCTAAGGACAACACACACACCCACGCCCAAAGGAGGATTCTAACCTCCAACGTGGGTAATCGCGCTAACCGTGGCAAGGCGCCCCAGACCGCGTGGCAGCTGCACGCGCCATTGAACTGAGAAACAGAATTTGTACATCTAGTTCTGGCCAAGTACTGCAGTGTGTGGTTCAAAGGAGGAGCTTCTAAAAGAAATTAGTATCTTTGTGTGCGAATGATATGAACGGCACGAACGATACATTCGCCAAATTCTGCACTTAACCCATTACAAACAGTAACAGTTGTTTGACTGTGCATCCGAGGAGCGTTGGACCGGCCATAATGCATTTACATCACAGGTGTTCTTCATGTCAATGGAGATGACTGAACGAGTTGTAATGATGTGTGGTAGCAGCAACTCACAACTATTGGCACTTTATTATAGGTACTTCTCAGCAAATTCCTGTCTCCATATCCATCTTGCAATGTAACTGTCAAGTGGAGTAAGTGTGAAACTCAGTTTTTGTTCTGGATGAAGGAAGAGATTAATTGGCTTGGACCGAACAGTAAAGCTTACTATACGCAACGATCGTTTCACTACTGCAAATCACTTTCACTACATCAGTTGTTGTGCTGCTGCTCAGCAACCACACACTAGAAGAACGAGTTTGCATCGTCCATCACTACGGTACCAACGACATCATTACCGGTATAAGGAAACGTGGAAGACGGTTTCATGAAATAGTGAATCTCAGTAAATCATACAGAACTCAGTGTGTGGACCAGGAGCTCTTCTCGACTCCTGTATTTACCTGAGTGTGTTGTGGCAACGGCAAAATTCAGTCTAAGCTTCTCTGTGGTCTAGAACTGTTGCTCTTTTACAGGCCACGCACCGCCGCTTTTCACTCATGGAAACGCGAAATCTTGTGTTTATGAAATCGTTTTAGACAATATAACGTATTTCAGTGATTCCAAAACGGAGTCCTCGAGTCCAAGCCAATCCCCCCCGCCACGGACTGGATGCATGCACGTAATCGATTAATCGGTTGGAAAGAATGTCATAAGGCTGTCGTATCCTATTCTGAGGCAAGTTGACCCACTGTTGTAACTCGTCCTTGATATCCTGCAATGGAGTTGCCGCCCACTTGGTCCCACACGTCCTATTGCGGACTAATATGGGGATCTCTTGGCCACGCTGACAGTTCATAGAGACCGGTACGATGTGTAGACAGCACTGTCCAGTTGAAAAATGGGACCACGATACTGTCGCGTGAGAGGTAACCCGAGAGGACGCAAGATGACTGCGACATACAGTCATGCCAGGACAGTTCCCTCAATCACTACCAACGGTGATCTGAAGTCATACCTGATGGATCCCCACAACACGACGCCACAAATAACACCGTTATGTCTCTCCAAAAGATTGAAAGAATGGACAGCTTCTCAGATCGCTGCGGTCTTGAAAAACCACGATTAGCCGCTGAACACAAAGCGACGCGTTTCGCCACCAGTCCATGCTAACCGGGCACGGTATCGATGCGGTATGTTGCGGGGACAAATGCAGCCTACACATGGTATGGTAATTCCATAGTCCAGCTGCTGCAGGTCTCCGACAAATGGTGAGGGATGACGCAAAATGTTGCAGGCGGTCCATTACTTGTCTGATGGCAGGTCCAGATATGAATGAGATACGATGCGCTTGATGCACGGTACTGCGATGCTTTCTCGTGGTGGTCAGACTTCGTTGACCGGGACTTTGAAGACGAGTATGCCAGCCCTCACGTTCCCAGTCACTCCAATATAGGACCACCGTCACATTCAAATGCTCCGCAGACACGGACAAAGCACAATTCGATCAGCCGGCCGATGGTGACTCACCATGAGGCAATTTTCAAATTCTGTCAGGTGTTGATAACGCTGTCCCACACGACTACTTGACATCACCGTGTCCCTCGAAGTGAACACTCACCTTCGGACGCTGTTCACGCCACTTATTTACCTTACTAGTCCTGGAAACAACATTAAACACGAACAATATTAAAGCACCCTGGTAGCCGCTCTAAATCTCACAGAGAACTGCAACTCTAATCATTTACACACTGGTCGGTCTACATCTACATCTACGTCTACATGGTTACTCTGCAATTCACACTTAAGTGCCTGGCAGAGAGTTCATTGAACCATTTTCATACTACTTATCTACCATTCCACTCTCGAATGGCACGTGGGAAAAAGGAACACGTAAATCTTTCCATCCGAGCTCTGCTTTATCTTATTTTATAATTATGATCATTTCTCCCTACGCCGCGCGACTGCTACGGTCGCAGGTTCGAATCCTGCCTCGGGCATGGATGTGTGTGATGTCCTTAGGTTAGTTAGGTTTAAGTAGTTCTAAGTTCTAGGGGACTTACGACCTCAGCAGTTGAGTCCCATAGCGCTCAGAGCCATTTGAACCATTTTTTTGTCCCTACGTAGCTGGGTGTCAACAAAACATTTTCGCATTCGGAAGAGAAAGTTAGTGATTGAAATTTCGTAAATAGATCTCGCCGCAAAGAAAACCGCCTTTGATTCAGTGACTGCCATCCCAACTCGCTTATCATATCAGTGACACTCTCACCCCTATTGCGTGATAACACAAAACGAGCTGCCCTTCTTTACTCTCTTTCAATGTCTTCCGTCAACCCCACCTGGTATGGATTCCACACCGCGCAGCAGTATTCCAGCAGAGGACGGACAAGTGTAATGCAGGTTGTCTCTTTAGTGGATTTGTCGCATCTTCTAAATGTTCTGCCAACGAAGCGCAGTCTTTGTTTCGCGTTCCCCACAATATTATCTATGTGGTCTTTCCAATTTAAGTTTCTCGTAATTGTAATTCCTAGGCATTTAGTCAAATTGACAGCCCTTAGATTTGTTCGATTTATCGTGTACCCAAAATTGAACGGATTTCTTTTAGTACCCATGTGGATGACCTCGCACTTTTCTTTGTTTAGGGCAATTGCCACTTTTCGCACCACACAGAAATTCTCTCTAGATCACTTTGTAATTGGAATTGATCGTCTGATGATTTTACTAGACAGTAAATTACAGCGTCATCTGCAAACAGTCTAAGGGGGCTGCCAATATTATCACCTAGATCATTTATGTAAATCAGGAACAGCAGAGGGCCTATGACACTACATTGCGGAACGCGATATCACTTCTGTTCTACCCGATGATTTACCATCTATCACTACGAACTCTGACCTGTCTGAGTGGAAATCACGAATCCAGTCACACAACTGAGACGATCCACCATATGCATGCAATTTGATTAATAGTCGCTTGTGAGGAACGGTATCAAAAGCCTTCTGGAAATCTAGGAATATGGAATCAATCTGAGATCCCTTGTCGACATTACTCACTACTTGGGAATAAAGAGCTAGCTGTGTTGCACAAGAACGATATTTTCTGAATCCGTGTTGGTTATGCATTGATAAGTCATATTCTTCAAGTGAGTGATATGGGTCTATTTGTACGATGAAACATTGACATCCTACTACATCTTTTGGGTATTCCACTTTTATTGCCAGGCGGAGTATATCATTTTGGTATCAGCGTGATGACCCGTCTGGCCAGAAAGCGGAACGAAGAAAATAATCTTCGGGTGCCAGTATGTTTCCTAGTAGCCCCATCCTACGATCCAAATCTCATTACCCAACAACGTAGAAATGGAGTACCACCATGTTCCGCATCGTTGAGGAAACATCCCTGAAAATCAGTACTGTAACACTAACTCTTAGACCCTATGGGTGTCTTCGAAATGAATAGCTACGGGTGTTCCGAGATTTTCAGCAATGTAGTATAACATAATATCGGAAAGGACTAGACCTCCATTAGCGAAGGCAAAAGCTTCTGGGTGTTGGCTCCCCAAATCACAGAACTACAAACTCGCAAGTAGTAAAACTCATAGTCTTGTATATTTATCACCTTGTAATATTACAGAATCAAATCACCGAGGTTACGCGCTGTCGGGCTTGGCTAGCACTTTGGTGGATGACCGTCTGGGCCTGCTGACCTCTGTTTGGCAAATGGGGTTCACTCAGCCCTTGTGAGGTCAATTGAGGAGCTATTTGATCAAGAAGTAGTGGCATCGGTCACGAAAACTGAAAATGGCCGGGAGAGCGGTATGCTGACCACATGGCCCTCCATATTCGCATCCTGTGACGCCTAACAGTTGAGGATGACACGGCGGTCGGTCAGTGCCATTGAGCATTCCAAGGCGAGTTCGTAAGAAGTCTATTTTTGTTTTCAGTATTACAGACACTATCAAGGAACTATTGCAGGATTTCGACAAAACTGAAACTCCTAAGAACGGCACAACATTGTGTAGAGACGCTACTGTAAACACGAGTGCTTCAGATGAAATAAATACCACCATCTTGCCATCATATGGCAAGCTCTCATTTATCAACCATGGAAAAGCAGTAATAAAAACATGAGCATTACTACGACTCCAAAAATGGCTCTGAGCACTATGGGACTTAACATCTGAGGTCATCAGTCCCCTAGAACTTAGAACTCCTGAAACCTAACTAACCTAAGGTCATCACACACATCCATGCCCGAGGCAGGATTCGAAGCTACGACCGTAGCGGTCGCGCGGTTCCAGACTGAAGCACCTAGAACCGCTTGCCACACCGACCGGCTACTACGACTTCATTGGGAATAACAGGCAGTAATATATGAAACACGTCTGTAAAATATCTTCGCGCGTCAGATCATTTCAGGCTGACAGCGCAAATCCAAATAAACCTTGTAACGGGTAATTGTCTCGATATCAGAAATCTATGATCACCGCAATGCTGAAAATAAAAACTGAGGAAATATATATCTCAAAAAGTTTCTTGTTTCACAAAGGCATAAGGAATAAATTTTGATAGCACATTTGACACAATTCCATCCATGGGTTAAAATTCCATCCACGGCATCATAAATTCCTCTCCTCGTAGCTCTACTTTTGATGAAGTACAAATAGGAAGATTTCATATTACAAAGTTGTTCGCCTGAAACAGGATCACATGAAGGCAGCAATTGTGTCACGAACGGCCAATAAATAGAACACCGTATCATGTCTAGTTATCAACGAGCCCTAGATACATCATTCCAGGTAGTATGAGTAAGTATACGTCTGGCATCAGTAATGCCATGTTCCTCCGACTAATTAAATTCTCATGTGTAGTATAAGAGTCGATCAAAATGTTTCAGTTCGAAGCACGTGCAGTCCAGAATCGGTATGCCGATCAAGCGAAATGGCCGTGAGTACTGAGACAATCATCCCAACGACGCACCCAGTTGAAGGTATGATGATACTTGTTTGGTAGGACACCGTGTCCCGCTGTGCGGAGGAGTCCGTAACTGTCTGCTGCACACCCTCCTCCGACAGGAATCGTCGACCCTTCAGGACTTTTTTTTTCTTTTTTTTTTTTAAGGAACCGAAGGCTTGATCATTGCATGGAGAGAAATCACAACTGTAGTGCGGGTGCTCGAGCGTCTCCCGATTGAGATGGCGTAATATATGAATTACAATATTTGCGATATGCGGACGTGCGTTATTATGAAGCAGCAGCACCCCTTGTCGCGTACCGTTCCATAACGATGGTTTTCAACAGACATGCTGCCGCATACACATTCTTCATTTACCGATGGATATCTACAGGAGTTTGTTCTTCGGTAGTCAGAAAAAGAGTATGTTGGTCCTGTTTGGGCGCATTTAGTAATAACATGGCCATAGTTCACGTTTTCGCATTTAAGCATTTATCCAGAAGCACCTCGGAAAGAGACGAATGCCACAGTATTGCCTTGCCTATTTGTCGGTGCTTATATACCAGCATCGGAGTCAGGCTACGGTGCTATACGCTGCAGCAACGCCCTCAGACGGGAAGATTTTGATACTTATAGTGATATCTTTAAAAAAAAATATTCAAACAAGTAAAGAAATGGTGGTGAATCGGTGGTGCCTAAATCTGACTCGGTTCGAAACATAATTGTAGATTACTTCGCTAGATGTGAGTTAGTGGCAAGAAGTTCCTAATTCCAAACAATTCCGTACTACCCTTGGAAGCGAGCACTGAATTCACTTACTCGTTAAAATGAAGGTGACGTTAAGCAAGGCAAAGCTGTAACTGCTTTTCCAAGGAAGCTTTGTCGATGGCAGCATAGGATCTCCGAGAAGCAAAACCTATATTCTTCCTTCGTCATACACAATTAAAACGTGACGTCACTCGCAATCATGGTAGTCGCTTTCCGGAACAAAAGCTATTTAGGCACATCTCTCGAACGGTTGACTGCAAACTTTTCCAGTTCGTTCTCAGCAAAGTCGGTTCGGTGAATGGCCAATAACAACAGATTAATACTTCCATTTTGATTATTCATATATCATGCGAAATTATTCTATAAAGTTAGTTGTAAAAAACTGTGGAATATTCTTGAGGAAACAGGTTCACATTGACGCCTACTGGAACTAACAAAAAGGCACGCACAATACTTCAGATAGACCCTTTGAGGGAAAGAATGATTTTACGATGGAAACACGCCTATGACACAAGTATAGTACGTTCTACATTATTTACAATTGGAAAAATGTTCAGATGTGTGTGAAATCTTATGGGACTTAACTGCTAAGGTCATCAGTCCCTAAGCTTACACACTACTTAACCTAAATTATCCTAAGGACAAACACACACACCCATGCCCTAGGGAGGACTCGAACATCCGCCGGGACCAACCGCACAGTCCGTGACTGCAGCGCCTGATACCGCTGGGCTAATCCCGCGCGGCATTTACAATTGGAGTACCTGAGGTGTACCCTTAGGACCGTCAGAACCCTTTCCGCTGGTACTTCGAAAGATTCCTTGAAACTGATTTTTGAAAGTGAGGTAGTTGCATTAGATTACGGTAAGAAACTGTTTACTATTTTTCGATGGACTCAAGAGTTGACAGATGTGCAAAGTGCCTACTGTCATATGCATTAAAATATTTGTAAATCTTCTTTATCGAAAAACGGGAAGAAATAGTTAAATTAGAAAAAAATTAGGAATCTCGAAGTCAAAAGATAAAGATCCTTTTGTGGAAAGAAACAGCGATTAAAATCCACAATTTTAAAGGTGACATTACGGAAGAGTTTTGTGGTTCAGCTGAATTGATTGAGTATTGAACTAAGACGCCTTAGCGAGTGAACGAAAAAGAGGTCCTGGTAAAGAACGTAACAAATCGAAGAGACAGAATGGTTGACTATTCTTTATAAAATGAGTCTTTGTTGAAAATTTTAATTGAAAGAATGGAAGAAATGCTTCTGACAGACCTAAATATGAGTACATAAGACAGATGTTTTATCATGTAAGATGTGTCACTTACACTGAAATGAAGAAAACACTGAAAAATGGCAAGCCATACTGCATGTCTCTTTTCATTCACATTTGATAAAATAATAAACTCCACAGAAGATAATTGCCATGAAACCAATTCCAGGAGCTCCTACAAAGTCTTTTCCGGTGTGGAACCTTTCCAAAAAACGATATCTCGTAAACGACTCTCACTGCAACAAACGCCACTTACATTCTAATTTATCCTGCTTTTAGATTGTCAGTGTCAATAGTCATTTTTCCATTTAAAAGTGTATGTTTGCTAAAACATACACCTTCTAAGAACTATTAAGATCTGTTTATTGGCTAACAGTACGAACCCCTGACTACCAATTGATTCTGTGAAAACCGAACGTCAATAGCACTTTCCACTTCCGTAATTTTTACGGTGCTAGTTTTAGGTGATTCAAACTGCATATCGAACACAGGCGTTCATAACCAATTCCAAGCGTCGTGAACTTTCCTGAGAAGGACATTGCACGATACCATCACTGTAATCAATAATTTAGAGTACAAGTTTTTGTATAAGTTTCTTCCTCAGGTGAACAGAGAACAGAATTTTATATTTGTTGTAGGGATTCGAGAGATACTGATGCCTTCTTCCACACTGCAATTAAGTACTCAGACATTTTCAGATTTTCATGTGCTATTGGTCCTGGACTCTTTGCTGAGAGAGTAGTTGATATTTGACCCATTTAGTATTAAAGGTGGTGGGATTCCCGATATTTCAGACTAATGAGCCTCGAATGACCAAACGTACTACTTATCTTATGGAAGGGTTGAGATTTAACGCTAGATCGTTTGCCCATTTTGATTGTGCACACAGATCGGTGTTTAGATTCTTGTCAGCTATCTTTAAGTTTGTTGGTTTTGCACCTAGATACAACGTGAGGCCTTGGATTAAAAAATTCTGTTATGACTATTACTGTTTTGACAGTGTTGTGTTGTTGAGTTTTCATCTGTACTTCAAGCCTTTGGTCGGTACAGTCAAAGTAGTGCGTGCGTCTTTTCTATGTTCACAGCAGTATGAGTAGGTTTACTGATGCATGTGTTCACTGAATGTACTGGGGGATCAGCACAATGGCTCTTGACAATACTTCCACATCTGTTTAAAGTGCCTACGGGAAAGCGGCCCTACCATGTTACATTGATTGCGTATTATTCCCTTTTTCAATTTTGTTAACATATTTTTGACAGTAACCTTCACAAATGGGGTAACAAGTGGAATACAATTACCTTATCCACAAATGTAAACTGATGTGACTGCTGTTACTGACGGAACAGCTTAGAATTGGTCCGTTACACTAAACCAATTAGAACACTGCTACAGAAGCAAAGAAAAAAGGCATGTCAAATTTCAAAGAACGCAAAACCCACAAGATCGACCAAGTTTTACAGAAGCTCGAAAATTAGCGCGAATGTCAGAGCGGGGTGCTTCCAGTAGCTTCCGTAATGGAAACTTGTGTCGAGATCTGGCAGAAAATGGAAGAGATTCCGGTCGAATGTAAAGTACACCAGCGGAAAGACACATTCAATACCTTCACTGCGCAATTACAACGCTAATGTCACGGATGACAGCGGCGCTAATGCAGAGTTACTAAATACAATTTTCCGAAACTCCATCACCAAAGAAGGCGATGAACGTACTCCAGAATTAGAAACATGAACAACTGCCAACACGAGTAACTTAGAAGTAAATATCCTTGGTGTAACGAAGCAGCTTAAATCACTTAATAAAGGCAAGGTCTCCAGTCCATATTGTACAACAGTTAGGTTCCTCTTAGAGTACGCTAACACAGTAGCTCCATATTTAGCAATCGTATACAATCGCTCGCTCCTCGAAAGATCCGTACCTAAAGACTGGAAAGTTGCACAACTTATACCAATGCTCAAGAAATGAGACAGGATAATCTGCCGAATTACAATTCCATATCACTATCGCCGATTTGCACTAGGATTTTGTAACATATACTGCACACGAACATTACGAATTACCTCTAAGAAAACGATTTACTGACCAACAGCCAGAAAATACCGTTCTTGTGGAACGCCACTAGCTTTTATATTCTCACAAAATAATCAGTGTTATCGAAGGGGGATGTTAAACTTATTCCGTATTTTTAGATTTCCAGGACGCTTCGGACATCGTTCCTCACAAGCGACTTCTAATCATATTGCATGCCTATGAAGTATCGTCTCAGTCACCCGACTAGATTTGTGATTTCCTGTCAGAAATGTTACAGTACCCAGTAATCGATGGAAAATCATCGAGTTGAACGGAAGTCGTATCTGGTGTTCCACAAGGAAGTGTTATTGACCCTCTACTGTTCACGGTATTGATAAACGATCTACGAGACAATCTGAGGACCACCCTTAGACTGTTTGCAGATGATACTGTCTTTTACCGTCTATTAGTCATCAGATGATCAAAACAAATTGCAAAATGATTTACACAAGATATCTGTATGGTACTAAAAATCGGAAATGACTGTAAATAATAAGAGTGTGAAGTCCTCCACATGAATACTTAAAGGAATCCGCCAAATTTCGCTTACAGGATAAAACACATAAACCGAAAGGCCGTAAATTCAACTAAAGACTTAAGTATTATAATTACGAATAACTTACATTGGAACGATAACCTAGATAACGTTGTTTGGAAAGCAAACCAAAAATTGCTGCATATTGGCAGAATACTTAGAAAAATGCAACATGTCTACTAAAGACACTCCTCACACTACGCTTGTCTACCTTCTTCTGGAGTGTTGCTGTGTAGTGTTGAATCAGCATCAGGTGGAGTTGATAGGCGACATCGAAAAAGTTCGAAGAATGGCAGCTCGTTTTATATCATCGCAAAATAGGGGGATCGTGCCACGAATGTAATATGTTAATTGAAGTGGCAATCATTAAAACAAGGGCGTTTCTCATTGCGGCAAGATCTTCTCATGAAATTTCAATCACAAACTTTTTCCCACGAATGTTAAAATATTTTGTTACCCCCATCTACATACGCAGGTTATGGCGTGAAGTCAAGTGCCAGCAAGCCAGTCAGGAACGACAGAGCAGACAGGGCTGTGGAAGGGTTGGGTTGGGTTGTTTGGGGAAGGAGACCAGACAGCAAGGTCATCGGTCTTATCGGATTAGGGAAAGACGGGAAAGGAAGTCGGCCGTACCCTTTCAAAGGAACCATCCCGGCATTTGTCTGGAGCGATTTAGGGAAATCACGGAAAACCTAACTCAGGATGGCCGGACGTGGGATTGAACTGTCGACCTCTCGAATGCGAGTCCAATGGGCTAGCCACTGTTCCACCTCGCTCGGTTCAGGGCTGTGAGAAGAGGTCAGCCAATCGCACGCTGACCGGACCGCCCTCCAGGATGACAACGCGACAGCAAGCGGTATGTATGTGAAGAGGACATAAGCGTCGCGACCAACTGACGACGCCCCAGTTCAACAGCAGCTTCAAGATCAGCGCCTTGGATAGAGGCGTCAACGCTAGATCACTTCGCATGTACACACTATGTAATTCAAACTTGGAACTGTCTATATTGAAGAAGATTTCTTATTCTGTATGTCACCCTTTGTTTGCGACATATCTGTGTAATTGCAAAAGTTAAGTATCGTATGTTTCCATTTTGTAATAACACTCATTAATACGGTATGTTTGAATGTTTGTTAGCGAACCTGGTAAGGAGGCTTCCTTGACACCACAATCATAATAATATAAGAGAAATCAGAGCTCGTACTGAAACATTTAACTGTTCGTTTTTCCCGTGCCTTGTTCGAGAGTAGAACGATAAAGAAACAGTTTGATGGTGGTTCGCCCTCTCTGCAACGCACTTAATTGTGATACGCAGAGTAATGAGGTAGATGTAGATATTCTGATCGCTGTATGTCACTGTTAAGTACAAATAACACCACCAGGAAAACCCACCCGAGACAGAACAGAGCAGTAGAATACTGAACGTAAGTTTGAGGGTGAGAGTAAGGGGTTTCCGGTCAAACCACGCAAACGACATCGACATTTACACAGTTCTTTAGATGTTTTCTGCGCAATAAAGGTATAGAGAGAAATGGGGGTAACAATCCAAAGAAATGCATCACCTTGTAAGGAGCCATCGGAGTCGAAGGGTCTCTGATACCAAAATAACATATAAATAATATCTCTGAACACATCCGAAATTATGTTGGTGCAGTTCGGGTTCACCCATGTCAGTCAAGCCCATATAGATCATTGAGAATGTAAAGGAAACTATAGAAAGATCACTGCTATGAACAACTTCCAACAGATCAACGACGCTAGTCGTGCGTCGTTAAGACAACTTGTGGATACCAAAGCAACGTTGTTTCGACTAACGATCCGGTAATTAGTTTGAAACTAAATCTATAACTCTTCGTATATGTCAGTATTTTAAACATAGCTGCGCTACAGCAACGGTTCCACGTCAAAAGATTAAAAAGACAGCCGACCAGTTGCAAAGGATAAAGTAATCTTTACCTAGGTTTCAATAGATATAAATCTATCTTCTTCAGAAGACGGCAGTATTACATTAACATGGAGTGAAGTATCCTAGTCGATTTTCCAAACATTTACATAACTCAGTTAATCCAAATAAAACATAGCCCTGAGAACAGGGTTTGTCAGACATACAAAAATTAAGAACATAGTAGCTTTACTCAACGCTTACTACGTTGTCATAAGATTCCGCCGTTAACCGAATTTCTTATATGGACCACTTGAAGGAAAATTCCATAAAGCGCAGGTGCCGTAAGTGGAGATAATGAGTGTAAGAAGTAGTTTGGTAAGCAATTTGTGACAGAGAGTTGGCGCAAAATTTTAAGCACTGTACCGTAATTAGAGAAGATTAACTTTCAAGTTCCAGTTCACCTTCCTGGTACAGCTATTACGATCTTCCTAAATCACATCATATAAACAACAGGGCAGCAACGCCACTTTACAACGCTTGAAGCACAGTTTCTAATTTGCACCTCGTTTATAGCGAAGACAAAAAAGAAACTTAGGGAGAGAGGAGAAAAACGACTCATAAGAGAAACAGCCTGAATTCTTTGTCGCGATATCGGATATCAGTGTATCGGAAGAACGAAGAGAAAGATTTTAATAGCTTTTTGCTCCGTCACAACTCGCACGTGAATGGCCTTTGTCTCCGGGGCTATGGCTGCCCTTCCAAGCAACGTGGCCACCACACAGGAACTCGCCTGCAAATTAAAGCTCTGGCCTGGAAACCGCACAGAGTTGAAAGAAGTTCGCTGCCGGTGCAAATTAATCACGCTGTTGTGCTGCAGTCGGGTATTCTTGTTTGCTTGTTTCTTTAATTAAATTTTGGCTTTTGAAAAGCCACTGTAATAGCTGTGCGTTCTTTCTTCTAACGAAGAAGGCGGAAAAAATTTGTTATTTAATCGCCGAGTACAATAGACGTGAAATATGAAGGAAAATGTTCGTTGACCGTAACAATTTTTCAGTCCCAGTTACAGAGGGATTAGAAAGATTGAAGCATATTAAACTGCGGAGACAACACAAAATCTTTCAAAGGTAAAACAAATAATTTTGCTGAAGACATTGCTAATATCACGCAAGGATCGTTTTTTAACTATCTTTCAATAACATACGTAACACCCGCTTCTATGTAAGTGAGCGAGAGGTAGTTACATGTAGATAATATTTACATTGACGCGTTAAGCGTATAATGTAATACAGTCTTGAAGATGGTTTTCAAATTGCCACCATGCATATTTCGATTTATACGACAAATTCTGCCGGCCGGTGTGGCCGAGCGGTTCTAGGCGCTACAGTCTGGAACCGCGCTACCGCTACGGTCGCAGATTCGAATCCTGCCTCGGGTATAGATCTGTGTGATGTCCTCAGGTTAGTTAGGTTTAAGTAGTTCTAAGTTCTAGGGGACTGATGACCCCAAAAGTTAAGTCCTATAGTGCTCAGAGCCATTTGAACCATTTGACAAATTCTGCTGTAGTCCCCTACAAACAGTACGTCATCAGTTATAGAATAACGTGTATTTTAAAATAGGAGAATCAAACACAAGAACGTCAGCAAAATTGGCTTCATCACTTATCGTTTACCATAGCTATAAAGACCCCTCCCCATGAACCATGGACCTTGCCGTTGGTGGGGAGGCTTGCGTGCCTCAGCGATACAGATAGCAGTACCGTAGGTGCAACCACAACGGAAGGAGGAACAAGAGTTCTAGTCAGGCGAATACTGGGTTATAAATACAACATCAAATAAGGGTAATGCAGGAGTAGATTTAATAATGAATAAATAAATAGGAGTGCGGGTAAGCTACTACAAACAGCACAGTGAACGCATTATTATGGCCAAGATAGACACGAAGCCCACGCCTACTATAGTAGTACAAGTTTATATGCCAACTTGCTCCGCAGAAGACGAAGATATTGAGGAAATGTATGATGAGATAAAAGAAATTATTAAATTATTCAGATAGTGAAGGGAGACGAAAATTTAATAGTCATGGGTGACTGGAATTCGATAGTTGGAAAAAGGAGAGAAGGAAATGTAGTAGGTCATTATGGATTGGGGGTAAGAAATAAAAGAGGAAGCCGCCTGGTAGAATTTTGCACAGAGCATAACTTAATCATAGCTAACACTTCGTTCAAGAATCATGAAAGAAGGTTGTATACCTGGAAGAAGCCTGGAGATACTAGAAGGTATCACATAGATTATGTAATGGTAAGACAGAGATTTAGGAACCAGGTTTTAAATTGAAGAGTTTGACAGAGCACTGAAAGACCTGAGTCGAAACAAGACCCGGGGAGTAGACAACATTCCATTAGAACTACTGACAGCCTTGGGAGAGCCAGTCCTGAGAAAACTCTACCATCTGGTGAGCAAGATGTATGAGACAAGCGAAATACCCTCTGACTTCAAGAAGAATGTAATAATTCCAATCCCAAAGAAAGCAGGTGTTGACAGATGTGAAAATTACCGAAGAACTATCAGTTTAATAAGTCACGGCTGGAAAATACTAACACGAATTCTTTACAGACGAATGGAAAAATTGGTAGAAGCCAACCTCGGGGAAGATCGGTTTGGATTCCGCAGAAATATTGAAACACGTGAGGGAATAATGACCCTACGACTTATCTTAGAAGATAGATTAAGGAAAAGCAATCCTACGTTTCTAGCATTTGTAGACTTAGAGAAAGCTTTTTACAATGTTAACTGGAATACCCTCTTTCAAATTCTGAAGGTGGTAGGGGTACAATACAGGGAGCGAAGGCTATTTACAATTTGTACAGAAACCATATGGCTGTTATAAGAGTCGCTGAACATTAAAGGGAAGCAGTGGTTGGAAGGTAGTGAGACAGAGTTGTAGCCTCTCCCCGATGTTATTCAATCTGTATATTGAGCAAGCAGTAAAGGAAACAAAAGAAAAAACCGGAGTAGGTATTAAAATCCATGGAGAAAAAATTAAAACTTTGAGTTTTGCCGATGACACTGCAGTTCTGTCAGAGACAGCAAAGGACTTGGAAGAGCAGGTGAAGGGAATGGAAAGTGTCTTGAAAGGAGGATATAAGATGAACATCAACAAAAGCAAAACGAGGGTAATGAAATGTAGTCGAATTAAGTCGGGTGATGCTGAGTGAATTAGATTAGGAAATGAGACACTTAAAGTAGTAAAGGAGTATTGCTATTTGGGGAACAAAATAACTGATGATGGTCGAAGTAAAGAGGATATAAAATGTGCACTGGCAATGGCAAGGAAACCGTTTCTGAAGAAGTTTGTTAACGTAGAGTATAGATTTAAATACCAGGAAGTTTTTTCTGAAAGTATTTGTGTGGAATGTAGCCCTGTGAGGATGTGAGATATGGACGATAAATAGTTTGGACAAGAAGAGAATAGAAGCTTTCGAAATGTGGTGCTACAGAAGAATGCTGAAGATTAGATGGGTATATCATGTAAGTAATGAGGAGGTATTGAATAGAACTGGGGAGAAGAGGAGTTTGTGACACAGCTTGAGTAGAAAAAGGGATCTGTTTGTAAGACATGTTCTGAGGCATCAAGGGATCACCAATTTAGTATTGGAGGGCAGAGTGGAGGGTAAAAATAGTAGACCGAGACCAAGAGATGAATACACGAACCAGATTGAGAAGGATGTAGTTAGCAGTAGGTACTGGGAGATCAAGAAGCTTGCACAAGATAGAGTAAGACCACAACAACAACAACAGCTAAAAAGAATTGCATTTCTTGTCGGGTCCTGAACACTCGTGTCTTATAGGGTGCCTACGAAGCTGAGCTCTCAGGTAGCTAGACGACATACAATCAAATCACATTAATGGAGTTTATTACAGTAACTGAACTGACAATAGTTAACTTCGATTTACAAGTCGTGTGGCAAGCAATTAGCGACATGCAAATAACCAATGTCTTTCGCTATATACAGTGTCCATGCAAGTAATGGATGTGGATCACAAGTCGCGGCTATGCTAGTGCTCTCTTCTAGTCTGGTCTGCTATTGTCCTCTACTAGTACGCGTCTTCTATTGTCCTGCCGTGGCTGGCAGGAGCGGCGCTTATATCCTCTTCGGATAGAGGGCGCTGGTGTCGTGGTGCGGCCTTGGTCAGCGTACTATTGGCTGACGTCACCTGATAGCCTTCTCTGCGGTTACATTGTTGCTCTTCCTACCGGCGCTTGTCGTTACGCCGCCACATTTCATACTCGTAGTAGTAATGTAGCAAATATTTTTCCTTTTTTCGTACTTTTCACTCTCTGCTGAAACTTGTAGAGTTCTCTGTTTCCGATCCAGGCCTGTCAAACAGCAGACGAACTGGTATTAGGGAAGAAGGATTACCCGTTGGAAATTAGAAACTAGTGATTAAAATGTTACCGTACTTGTCTTAGAATCAAGAGAATACTCGCGAAACCTTGGCCGAAACCATTTATTGCCTGTACTTTTGATTTTGGAGCTAGAGCGGGCTGTTCTAATGCAAGGTACTGGAACTTTTTTGATAAATGACAGACGAGCTGAGGTGATGAGGCTTCCATTTCCGGCATTTCATTACAACCAGGGGAAATTTAATGTTTACTTGTTTGGGATTATACACTATTTGTAGGAGCAGCTAATTTGAAATTCGCGTACATAGTAGCTTTAGTGACAATACGGAAACAGGAGATAGATAGGAAAGATTAGTTATCGCTCTCTACTTCATATATCTGAAAATAAGGGAAACTGAGCATGAGCTGCAGACATATTACGTCACAACATATCCCCTGTATGACGTTCCACCATTTCCATCTCATATTCATTGAGCATATAATAGAGTAATTTATTCTTAGGCATGTTCAGATTCAACTTGAGAAGTATCTAATTCTCAAGATGTAACATTACGCACCCACAAGGAAACATCACGAACTTGACCTCGCATTTAAAGATGAAAAATGCACACAAGCACAATTCCAGCCTCAGAAAGGGATCTATTCGAAAATTTCAGCCGTAATAATTACTATAATAGTACAGAGATATGACCTACTGAACGTACATTTTTTAAACTTCCTCGCGTACCGTTTGTGTGTCGCTAGCTCGGCTTCATTTCCGTCGTCTTGTGCCCGAGCGTCAAGTGAAACCTCCTCGCAGATTAAAACTGTGTGCCGGACCGTAACTCGAACTCGGGACCTTTGCCTTTCGCGGGCAAGTGCTCATTCTACGAGCGTCAAGTGCTGTGCAGCGAAGTCACAACCAGAACCTCCTATCCGCGAGATGTTGAAGGCTAGGGAAGAGGAAGGGGAGGGTAGACAACTGCCCTAAGTATTTTGAGAGCTTGTCCGACAACGAATGATATTCTATGCGAAAAGAATTTAAGTAACATCAGTACGTAATATGACAACCTCACACACATGTAAGTTCAGTATTATATTAACATTACTCTGGTATTGATATTTTGAAACTGTATATATATGATTCAAAATCAAAATGAATAAACGTAAGTAACTGAAAACTTGTTATGAAATGAAGTTAATGATTTTCATTTTACATAGCACATATCCTGCAAATGTATTTCAATTTAACAGTGCTAGCTTTAACATCAAAGAAGGTAACTCACAAGACCGATGTTAATAACTGCATAGCGCTATGTTACTTCATTAATAACACACTCATTCCTTTCAATCATTTACACTGTACTTGTGAATCTCAGTATAGTAATGTTCAAAGCAAAGAAATCTCTGGTACCAGCTGCAGGTTAGAAACTGCGCACTTTGACACAATGAACAAAGCATGTTACCTACGTAGAAACAGTATTTCGCAAACCCTTAAGCCGGATTTTCCTAGGAGCAGGAATTTAGAACCGCATAGTACGTAACGCGCCCGGCGTTCTTCGTCGTCCACACCTAACAGTGACAAAATAGTGAATGCATCTTCCGACAGAGTGCAATGCGTAGTGCGTCAACGCTTTACATAAATCGTGGGAGCCCAACTGGTTCTGAACGAGTCTAATGAGTTGTACGCTGACTTCTACTGAATTAGTGGCAAAGACAGTGGAAGATTGCACGGAACACAGAGAAAAGCAGAAATAGGTGTAACAGTGTCCGCAGTAAAAAAGAATACCGACAGCTGCTGGGGCAAGCTGAGATTTCTAGAATGTTAGGAAAACGATAGGAGCACTCCTTCAGTTGTTGTATCGCTCACTGAAAATGTGGAAGAGTGTCCTAATATTATTCGTCATCGCAGCTCTCATCAGCAACTTTCCCCAGGTCCAACACTGACACACGTATAACACCTCTTACTGACATTGTACTCAAGCAAATTTTATTTTCATTAAGTGACCTTACTGATGATCAGACTAATATGACAAACAATACATAACAAGACACTGTTTTGCGTAATGTTAAATACTTTACCTATTACATACACTCCTGGAAATGGAAAAAAGAACACATTGACACCAGTGTGTCAGACCCACCATACTTGCTCCGGACACTGCGAGAGGGCTGTACAAGCAATGATCACACGCACGGCACAGCGGACACACCAGGAAGCGCGGTGTTGCCGTCGAATGGCGCTAGCTGCACAGCATTTGTGCACCGCCGCCGTCAGTGTCAGCCAGTTTGCCGTGGCATACGGAGCTCCATCGCAGTCTTTAACACTGGTAGCATGCCGCGACAGCGTGGACGTGAACCGTATGTGCAGTTGACGGACTTTGAGCGAGGGCGTATAGTGGGCATGCGGGAGGCCGGGTGGACGTACCGCCGAATTGCTCAACACGTGGGGCGTGAGGTCTCCACAGTACATCGATGTTGTCGCCAGTGGTCGGCGGAAGGTGCACGTGCCCGTCGACCTGGGACCGGACCGCAGCGACGCACGGATGCACGCCAAGACCGTAGGATACTACGCAGTGCCGTAGGGGACCGCACCGCCACTTCCCAGCAAATTAGGGACACTGTTGCTCCTGGGGTATCGGCGAGGACCATTCGCAACCGTCTCCATGAAGCTGGGCTACGGTCCCGCACACCGTTAGGCCGTCTTCCGCTCACGCCCCAACATCGTGCAGCCCGCCTCCAGTGGTGTCGCGACAGGCGTGAATGGAGGGACGAATGGAGACGTGTCGTCTTCAGCAATGAGAGTCGCTTCTGCCTTGGTGCCAATGATGGTCGTATGCGTGTTTGGCGCCGTGCAGGTGAGCGCCACAATCAGGACTGCATACGACCGAGGCACACAGGGCCAACACCCGGCATCATGGTGTGGGGAGCGATCTCCTACACTGGCCGTACACCACTGGTGATCGTCGAGGGGGCACTGAATAGTGCACGGTACATCCAAACCGTCATCGAACCCATCGTTCTACCATTCCTAGACCGGCAAGGGAACTTGCTGTTCCAACAGGACAATGCACGTCCGCACGTATCCCGTGCCACCCAACGTGCTCTAGAAGGTGTAAGTCAACTACCCTGGCCAGCAAGATCTCCGGATCTGTCCCCCATTGAGCATGTTTGGGACTGGATGAAGCGTCGTCTCACGCGGTCTGCACGTCTAGCACGAACGCTGGTCCAACTGAGGCGCCAGGTGGAAATGGCATGGCAATCCGTTCCACAGGACTACATCCAGCATCTCTACGATCGTCTCCATGGGAGAATAGCAGCCTGCATTGCTGCGAAAGGTGGATATACACTGTACTAGTGCCGACATTGTGCATGCCCTGTTGCCTGTGTCTATGTGCCTGTGGTTCTGTCAGTGTGATCATGTGATGTGTCTGACCCCAGGAATGTGTCAATAAAGTTTCCCCTTCCTGGGACAATGAATTCACGGTGTTCTTATTTCAATTTCCAGGAGTGTATTTAAAGCAGGGTGTATATAAGTGTGTCTGCTAACTCCTCTGAAACCCCTCGATCGATTTTAAGCAAAATTGGCCTAATAACATCAGGCTTCATGAATATCAGCACTGTGGGGCTTATAACTTCCTAGCTCCAATAGTAAAAAAATGGCTCTGAGCACTATGGGACTCAACTGCTGTGGTTATCAGTCCCCTAGAACTTAGAACTACTTAAACCTAACTAACCTAAGGACATCATACACATCCATGCCCGAGGCAGGATTCGAACCTGCGACCGTAGCAGTCCCACGGTTCCGGACTGCGCGCCTAGAACCGCGAGACCACCGCGGCCGGCAGCTCCAATAGTAGATCAGGTAATGGCATGTAGGTAATGGCATACAGCCAATGGCATATATGTTACCCTACAAAGAAGCCTTTATTTGGGAGAGTATCAGCCTACCAAATCAACACGCCTTGCAGGGGAGCCTACACGTCATGGGCAAGAAATACTTTCTGTGTCCTGACGTGTAGACTGCCATGCGTAACAGGTATGTTGTGTTCGAGTAGTATCAACCTGATTGAGATTTTCACTCTGCAGCGGAGTGTGCGCTCATATGAAACTTCCTGGCAGATTTAAACTGTGTGCCCGCCAAGACTCGAACTCGGAACCTTTGCCTTTCGCGGGCAAGTACTCTACCAGCTGAGCTACCCAAGCACGACTCACGCCCCGTCCTCTCAGCTTTACTTCTGCCAGTACCTCGTCTCCTATCTTCCAAAATTTACAGAAGCTCTCGTGCGAACCTTGCAGAACTAGCACTCCTGAAAGAAATGACATTGCGGTGACATAGCTTAGGTCCCGAATTCGAGTCTCGGTCCGGCACACAGTTTTAATCTGCCAGGAAGTTTTAGTATCAACCTGTTTTATCACCTTGTTTGCATGGCGGCCTGTATATCAGGTTCAGATAAATGTTTCTCGAGCTCATGGTATGTAGGTGCCATGCATGAACGACATGCTATGGAAGCAATATCGGCCTGCTTTTTTTGAACTGTGTAGTAGGTGCTATACATGCTGATGAGCATGGCTGGGTACAGGTTAAGGTTGATGCGGAGGGGTCAGACAGAGTAAGGTAAATGAGTAAATGGACAGAGAGAGGTTAGGAGGGGAAGATGCATGAAGCAAATGGAAGGTGTAGGGGAGTAGTGGGCAGATAGAAAAAGAAGAGTTGGAGGAGGAGATGGAAAAACAGAGTCGGAAATGCATATGGTCACAGGGAGCGGTGAGGAAGATATGATTAGAGAGAGAGGGTGGACTAAATGGACAAACAGAATGTGGAAGAGGAGTTGGAGAGACAGTGGAGAGGAGGATATAGATAAAGATGGGAGGATGAGGCAGACAGGCAGAGTGAGAAAGAGGAGATCCTAGAGAGGGGGAGGGGGAGGATGTTCAATATATCTATCGAACATATACATGGGCGAAGCTGCAGTGGAAAGCCTAGTTTCCTGTACAAAACTCACTGGAATGTAAGAACATTGTTTTGTGGCAGTGCGCATCTGAGGGTTTGTTCTGTGCTACAAACTCATAAAATGTTTATGTTTTTCATTGAATTACTTGCAGATAATAGAAAAATCATCTGTCAAAAAATTACTTCCACATAATGTACTTCTCAGACAGCACGAGGGAACTAAGTAGGTAATGTGCTTCCAGTTTCGTTTTCTGCGTAAACAGAAACGCAGTAGTTACTTAAGTTTTGCATCGCTGCCGACGCAAAACGTGCTGTCCTCTTCGTGCAACGTAAAATTCCTTCCCCGTAGGAGAACCCGGCTTTACTCACCCCACTGTGTAGTACTTCACCCTGAGGCATTAAGAGGGAGCATTGCGGCAGAGCGACTGGCAAAGAAAGGTTGCGCACAAAAGGTTAAAAGCTGTACTTTAAATAGGTCATAACAGCGTACAGTTGGAATTATGGTCCGAACTTTTGTGCGGGATTGATTGCTGGGGCTGGTCTCTTGCTAGTGGCTTTTTTTCTCTTAAAATATCAGGTCAGTATGGTGATGTTTCGTTGTCACCGTGTCATTCATTTAATTCCATTAACTGAACTGGAATCTGAGAAGGTTTCTTACAGCTACCGTTATTAATCTTACAGCTCATAATGCAATGCAATCAAATGACCACTCTTCATCATGTCTTCAGCTCCACACAGCACTGTACACACTTCATCATTCACATCATACACTGATGAGCCAAAATATTCTAATCATATGCGTAATAGCTGTTCGTCCACATTTGGAACGCAGTATAGCAACGATTATGTGCGGAACTGATTCGAAAAGTCCTGGTAGGTTTTCAGAGGTATGTGGCATTATATTTCTAAGCGCTGGTCACACACTTCCCCTAAATTACGGTTTTTGGGCGTTGAGTTGGAGCCAAACAGTGTCCCAGGTGTGTTCCATCGGATTCAGCTCAGGCGCATTTGGTGGCCAAGATACCAACGTCAGTTCACGATCATGCTCCACTAACACTGCATCACACTTCTATTCTTGTGACATGGACATTTATCCCGACAGCAGCTGCCATCACAGATTGGGAAGACGTCAAGTATGAAGGGATTCGGTTAACACGCAGTAATGTTCAGGTGGTTCACAGTTGTCAAGATGCCTTCTTTTGCTACCACAGGTGTCTCGTAAGCCCAGAGGAATGAGCCATAGTAGAATAATACTGGTCCATTGGCCTTAGCGTTGTGCACGTTTCGCCCGGTTGGCGACGTACCCAGACACGGCAACTGATCAGGCACAGCAAGAAACATGACTCATCCGACCAAGCGACACATTTCCACGGTCTAGTCCCGTTAATTACTCACCCACTGCAATCGTAATTCATGATATCATTAGATCAGTGGTTCCCAAATTATCTGATTGCAGTCGACATTAGCTAGTGCCTGTCCGACCCCCACCCCCTTTCCCCTAACCATCATCAACATTAGAACCCAACTAAACTAATGAGTGGAAAAGGATTTTCTTTAAATACTTTTATTTATACAGTGACGAAGGATAAATGATGCTTGTTTTTCTTAGGTGTTTTACTAAACCACGAAATAATGAGTCAGTGGCGCTGTTAGAACTGCTTATTTCTAACATACTTTTCTACAGATTGAACAACTGCAGTCACCGGTGTTGTCCTGGGTATTTAATATCTGCCACATTAAGTGGTTGGTCCTGTACCTTGCTGATGCTCATAGTAGACGATTAGTTGCGCCATCTGTTGTTACATTTTGCGGTAAGTATCTCCTTGGAGTTTTGAAGAATTTGTCTTTATCATTTCCCCTCAATTTTCACAGTTTCGAGAAGGTCTGTGTTTGAGCACAACTCGAAGTGTTCGAACAGTTTACGTCACACCTCGGAAATATCGTGTTCTATTCGATCTTCTGATTGGCCAGCGATCTAATAATTTTTGTTGGTACTATATTCACGATTTGCCTTAGCGTTTGTATAGCACTGTGGATTTTAATAATAAAAATAACAGTGAAACACAGACTAAAAGCATCTTCTAGGTTATATCTGTAACAACGGCAATTATGTTTCTGTCAAAGTCTCCAGTTCTCTCTCGTCCCGCGATCTAGTTATGTCTGATGGTACTATCTTCAGTAAGGATGTTTCGTGATGACTGGGTGTTGTGTGCTGTCGTTAGGTTAGTTAGGTTTAAGTAGTTCTAAGTTCTAGGGGACTGATGACCATAGATGTTAAGTCCCATAGTGCTCAGAGCCATTCGAACCATTTGATGTTGCCGCTGTATTTCATTTTCGCGTTAGGAACTACTGTCGGTTTACCACAACATACGAGTATTTCGTTTTTTACGCACTTGATTTTTTATTAATTTTCTTCATTTCTACATCTGAATGTAGAAATTATAAGTAAATCAGACAAGAACTTCAAAGTAAATAGATAAAATACTCATTGAGGTGTTTGGTAACAACGTTTCTCATTTACGTTTGTTTAAAAAGAAAAACATGTAGACTATCCGCCCAAATCCTCATTAGGGGATTCTGTAGAAATCCTTCCTGTTTCCTTTATATATCCCATACACATATGTTTAAATTAAAATTACGAAATATTACGTGGACAGCGATCTTCGTTTTGTCTAGAAGGTAAATTGAGCAAAATTTCATTAAGGTCGGAGAAAAATGTGTGTGTGTGTGTGTGTGTGTGTGTGTGTGTGTGTGTGTGTGTGTGTGTGTGGGAGGGGGTCTGATGACATCCGATGTTCGGTCCCATAGTGCTTAGAGCCATTTGTACCATTTGAAAGGTAGTTGCTGGTCGGTGACATAATCCATGGGATACCTCCTAAGCTGTTGGACCTCCTTTAGCCTAGAGTATTGCACCAGCTCGACGTGGCATGGCCTCAGCGATTCATTGGAAGTTCCTTGCAGAAATATTGAGTGACCTCTCGACTGCGTCCCATAAATTTTCCATAGGATTTATGTCGATCGATCTGAAAGGCCAAATCATTCGCTCGAGCTGTTCAGAATTTTCTTCAAACCAACCGCGAACGCCGGCCGGGGTGGCCGATCGCTTCTAGGCGCTACAGTCTGGAACCGGGCGACCGCTACGGTCGCAGGTTCGAATCCTGCCTCGGGCATGGATGTGTGTGATGCCCTTAGATTAGTTAGGTTTACGTAGTTCTAAGTTCTAGGGGACCGATGACCTCAGAAATTAAGTCCCATAGTGCTTAGAGCCATTTGAGTCATTTTTTGAACCATCCGCGAACAACTGTGGCCCAGTGACATGGCGCATTGCCACTCATAACAATTCCATCGTTGTTTGGGAATACTAAGTCCTTGAATGGCTGCAAGTGGTCTCCAAGTAGCCGAATATAAACATTTTTAGTCAATGATTTGTACAGCTGGACCAGAGGACTCAGTCCGTTCCACGTAAATCCAGCCCCACCACTATGGTGCCACCACCAGCTTACACAGTGCGGCCGGCCAGTGTGGCCGAGCGGCTCTAGGCGCTATAGTCTGGAACCGCGCGACCGCTACGGTCGCAGGTTCGAATCCTGCCTCGGGCATGGATGTGTGTGATGTCCTTACGTTAGTTAGGTTTAAGTAGTTGTAAGTTCTAGGGGACTGATGACCTCGGATGTTAAGTCCCATAGTGCTCAGAGCCATTTGAACTTTTTTTTACACAGTACGTTGGCGACAGCTTGGGTCTGCGCCACGTTCGAACCCTACTATTAGCTCTTACCAACTGAAATCGTGACTCATCTGACCAGGCCACCGTTCACCAGTTGTCTAGGCTCGAACCGATATGGTCACGAGCCAAGGAGAGACTCTACAGGCGACGTACTGTCAGCAAGACACTCGCGTGCGTCATCTGCTGCCGTATCCCTATTAACATCAGATTTCACCGCACTCTGCTAATGAATACGTTAGTCGTACGTGCCATAATGATTTATGCGGTTGTTTCACGCAGTGTTCCTTGTCTTTTAGCACTGACCACTCTATTCAAATGCCGCTCCTATCCGTCGTTAGGTAAAAGCTGTCGGCCGCTGTGTTGCCCGTGGTGAGGGTTAATGCCTGAAGTTTGGTATTCTCGGCACAGCCTTGACACTGTGGATTTTGGATTACTGAAGTCGCGGACCATTTACGAAATTCCAGTGTCCCTTGACTCTAGCTCTACCTGCCATTCCGCGTTAGAAATCTGTTAACTCCCGTCGTGCGGCCATAATCACATCGGAAATATGTTCACATGATCATCTGAGTACAAATCACACGTCTGCCAATGCAGTGCCTTTTTATACATCGTGTGTGCGATACTGCCACCATCTATATACGTGCATATCTCTGTCTCATGATTTTTGTCACCTTAGTGTACATCCTCATCTAAAATCAATCAAGTTAAAATGTGTGCACTATACTTACTGTTTGTAAGTTACTTTAATGCGGACACACTACTTCTGAATTGACACAAATTGAATTCAGGCTGCCAGTTCTTTGTGCCTGAATACTGCCAATAATAACAACAATAATAATATGAATAATAATAATGACACTATGTAAGCCCTACAGTGGTGCGGTAGACATTACATAGTTACTTCTGATTTGTGAGACGAATAAACAGGCAGTTTCTGGTATATTGCTGGAACTACGCACAATTCGGGTAAAGCATTTTTATGGGACATGTGACATATACGTCTCAATTTTACTGTCATAGGTTCATGGTACAAAATAAAAGAACTATGTGTAGTGAGTGGACTGTGTGAGGAATACATCCGTACACTAATTTCGCAAGTTGTAACCTCCACCATACTGCGTCAGACGTTAATGAAACAATGCACTGAAAAAAATGTTATTATTGAGAACTATCCTCATCTGTGTTACAGTCTTAATAAATAGTAATAACAGTAATTATGTCACTTCTAAAAATATCGTATCAGAAGACGTAATACGTGGAAAGAAAGCACAACAACAATATCATGTACACAAAACACATAATGGATAACAGTGTGGAAAAAATCAAATATTTTAGCGAATATATAAAAACAGGAGAATAGGAGGATCAAACAAGACATCCATCAAGCAAAAAAACAGAAAAGATTCAGGAAGGATACAAAATGACACACGTACACTACAATAAAACAAATATTTCAACACAGGCTACACTGAGCTACTACCAGAACCACTCTAAGCATCAGAAACGATCACAATTGGAGCATTGGGCATCACAGAGACAGAAAAAAAGAACGCAAAATCCTCAGAAAAATTTTTGGTGCAATACAGAGAGATATGAACACACAGACAGGCTCACAGACATGATCAGAAAACGCCGACTAACATTATATGGACACATACATACAATGAGCAACAACTACACTTAAGGAGGATTTTTGATGTAGTAAATAGCTCAATCTAACAAACCAGTTGGCTTCGAGAAACAGAAGACCTAAAACAAGCAGGTATCAGTACTGAAATGATAAATGAAAGAGACAAATTCAGAAACAAAATTATGAACACGAAATTTGAAGTAAAAGAAAGGAAGAGAACAGGCAAAATGTGGACAGAACAAAGGAAACAGGAACACAGCCAGAGAATCAAGAGGTTTTGCGAAGAGAAGAAAACGACAGAACAAGGAAAAAATGAATAATAATGAAACACTCAAGTTAATCACTGTCCTGGAGGCAAAAATGGGTAATAATAATACAATAATAATTATCTTTTAAAATAATTTAGTTACATGAACGAAACGTAAGTGTGCCCATTTGTTTTTACTCATCAGAAAAAACAATTTACCCTTCCAAGTATAATTACCCTAAGGGTTGGAAACCACTTGAAGAGATGAACTTGATAGCAGGTTAGGGTCGTCTGCTGCGGAATCCCATATGCGCTGAACGGTGCGCTCCAAAACACTTGTGTCTACAGCAGCCACAGTGATCAGCTTTCAGATCTGATACAGATCTCCAGCCCCCGTCATCTACAGAGCGACAAGCGTCCGACCTCCTTGTCCCACGATGATGCATGGACGTTAAACACTTTCTCGCCTACTCTTGGTTTCACCGTCCTTTAGTCACTTTCCATTGAAGCTCACGGCAGCAGCGCGAGAACAACCGACCAACCGCAGTTTCCGTGATGCTCGCTCACAAGTGCTGGACCATAACAGTCTGCCCTCTGTCACGGTGGCTTATATCAGTGGATTTCCCCATTGGCACCCAATATCTTTGGTATAACGACGCCTCTGCCCCGGTTGCAAACTTTCCGTACCGCGACACTTGTCTGCAGCACCAACAGGTGGCACTGATTCTCGCAGTGGGCAGCGATCATCTGTACGTGTGGGACACCATATGGTACCTACTAGATTCCAAATTGCGGCGCATAGAAACGGGATTTCTCCGGAGCTCGTACCTCGGGTGCTGTTGGTGATACGAAGAAGGGATCAGTTTTTCTCTTGACAGACATTAGGCTAGGGACCACTTACAGACCCAACAGAAGGATCGTCGTACTGTAACTATCCTACAGTACAGGGTCAAAGTTTCAACACTACACATTTCCCCCAGTTTAAGCAAATTAAGTCTGTCGGTTCTTTTTGTGTTACATGTGGTCTACGTAGCACCTTTGTAGGGTTGCGTAGGCATCATTTAGTTCATGGGCGGTTCCTGAGAAAAGCCGAAAAACATGGTTTCTGAGCACCAACATCGAGCCGCGGATTCCAAGACAGCTAAGGACAGCGAACCACCTTGAGAATTTTCCTGATATGTTTTCCCGTGCCCGAGATACAGATGTTCAAATTACCCTACTTGTACACGTAAAATACGCATGTAAAATCCGGTCTGAGGTGGAAACGTGGTTTATAAGTTGACGTAGCACGGAGAAATACGCTGTGAAGTATCTCCGGTAACATCAGAACGAATCTAGTAACCCCACGTTTTAGAATGGAAACATGCGGAAATTTTTTGTGCTTATGAGATCCCGTCTAATGTGTAAAGTTATATAGTCTTACGTTATTTCAGTTTCACATATGTAAAGTATCAATATTTCACTGACCCATAAATTTCTTTTCATATCAGGGACATGCCATGCTGTGGCAGGGAAAAGAGGGGAAGCAGCGGAAAAATGCTCCTATTGGAGCCAAAAAAAAAATTGAATACGCGGCCGTTCATTAAAAGACTGACTGAAAACTGTAGTAAAAGCTACCTCTTTCTACGTTCCTCTGTACCTTTAAAAACGTTCCCAAAAATTTTGACATGAGAACGTATTCGCTCTTTTCATACTGAGAGATAGTAAAAGTGGGAAATAACGGAAAATTAATAAACTCTGGAAGACATTGTTTGTCGCACAGAAAGAAGGAGACAACGGTAGTGTGAGAGAAAGGGGGGAACACAGTGGCAATGCAATATAGTTGACAGTGACAGAACAGTGCTGGCAAAAGAGTAAAAGAGATAGTGTCAGTGGGAGAGGAATAAAGAGAAGGAACTAGGTGAGAGGCAGTGATAATGAGAGAGAGAGAGAGTCTACGATAATGACAGCGTGGAAGACAAATGGTTCAAATGGCTCTGAGCACTATGGGACTCAACTGCTGAGGTCATTAGTCCCCTAGAACTTAGAACTAGTTAAACCTAACTAACCTAAGGACATCACAAACATCCATGCCCGAGGCAGGATTCGAACCTGCGACCGTAGCGGTCTCGCGGTTCCAGACTGCAGTGCCTTTAACCGCACGGCCACTTCGGCCGGCCGTGGAACACAGGGGCTGTGATAGTGAGACGAGGCAGCAGCAGTGGGAAGGAATGAAAGTGAAAGTATCAGTAAGAGAGAGCAAGAGGGAGACAGAGGCAGTGAAAGGAGATAGTGGTGGTGGTAGTAGCAGTAGTAGTAGTAGTAGTAGGAGGAGGAGGAGGAGGAAGACATAAAGAGGGAGACTATGGCTGTGAGACGGACAGAACACAAAGAGATAATGATAATGTCAATGAGATGGGCAGGATGAGAGAGTGAGAATGGTCGAATGTGGTGGATACCTATGAGTGACTTACAGCCCTGGACTATAGGGTGTGAGCGAGTCATAGTTTGGGGAGCTTGTGGGATTGAAAGGTGAGTTGCATATTAAAAGAGCGCGAATATGCTTGAGGGATACCGTATTTAGGAAAATTTTTGAAGAAGCGGAGAAATCTAGAATGAAAAAGCTGCTACCCCTTTTTAGGAGACTTTTTCATAAAGAGGCGCATATTCGCCTTTTTTGTGCTTCAATAGGAGCATTTTTCCACTGACTCATCATTGTAGACTCATAGTATGCCGCGAAAAGATTTTACGCTACATTATAACAGACAGCAGGCAAACAATCTACACTGAAGCGCTAAGACACTGGTTTAGGCTTGCGTATCCAAAACCAGAGACATGTAAACAGGCAGAATAAGACACTGCGGTTGCCAACGCCTATGTAAGGAAACAAGTGTGTGGCGCAGTTGTTAGACTGGCAACTGCTGCCACAATGGCAGATTATCAAGACTTTAGTGAGTCTGAACATGGTGTTATAGTCGACGCGCGCGGCAATGGGACACAGCATCACCGAGGTAGCGATGAACTGGAGTTTTTCCCGTACGACCATTTCACCAGTGTACCGCGAATATCAGGAATCTTGTAAAAAATCAGCTTCCGACATCGCTGCGGCCGAAAAAAGATCCTGCAAGAACGGGATCAACGACGACTGAAGAGAATCGTTCAAGAAGTGCAAAGCCTTCCGCAGATAGCTGCAGATTTCAACGCTGGGCCATCAACAAGTGTCAGCGTGCGAACCATTCAACGAAACTTCATCGATAAGGGCTTTCGGAGCCGAAGGCCCACTCGTGTACCCTTGATAACTGCACGACACAAAGTCTTTACGCCTCATCTGAGCCCGTTAACACTGACATTGGACTGTTGATGACTGGAAAATGTTGCCTGATCGGACGAGTCCCGTTTCAAATTGTATCCAGCGGATGGGTGTGTACGGGTATGGAAACGACCTTATGAATCCATGGACCCTGCATGTCAGCAGGGGACAGTTCAAGCTGGTGGAGGCTCTGAAATGGTGTGAGGCGTGAGCAGTTGGTGTGTTATGGTACTCCTGATACGTCTAGATATGATCTGACAGGTGACACGTAAGTAAGCATCCTGTCTGATCACCTGCATCCATTCATGTCCATTGTGCATTCCGACGGACTTGGGCAATTCCAGCTGATCAATGCGACGCCCCACACGTCACAATCGCTATGGAGTGGCTATAGGAACACTCTTCTGATTTTAAACACTTCCGCTGGCCACCAGACTCCCCAGACACGAAACTTAAATTGAGCATATCTGTGATGCCTTGTAACATGCAGTTCAGAAGTGATCTCCACTCCCTCGTACTCTTTGGAATTTATGGACAGCCCTGCAGGATTCATGGTGTCAATTCCCCTCCTGCACTACTTCAGACATTAGTCGAGTGCATGCCACGTCGTGTTGCGGCACTTCTGCGTGCTCTCGGGAGCCCTACACCATATTAGGCTGGTGTACCAGATTCTTTTGCTCTTCAGTGTGTATGCGTACTGTTTTACTTGGAATTTTTACTATTTTTCGTATCAGCGAGAATGTGGCTTGCAATCGGTCACACGGAGTACAGTTGGTTCATTTCTGCGATCGGATGTTGCTCACTATCACTAACCACAATGTCCCTATATTAATGTACGAGTATACAGCCTCCAAAATTGCCAACCCACGTTCGCCGTGATCCTTGTCAATAGTCAGTCATCTGACATGCTTTTGCGATATTGATCTGAATTACGTCCTTGGCCTGCAAGCGACTGCATTTTGCATTGCATTATGTAGAGAGACGAGGTCGACGTCTGCATTTCTTTTACTGTCCTATCTTTGTTTCAGCTCAGAAATTTTATTGATTACGTCCGCGACCTAGGCTATAGTAAAACGATAATGATATCCGCTCTAAAATAAGCGACAATCATAATTTACGATACGAGTCCCATAACGTAATGAGATGGCAGTGCCATAAAGGCCACAGTATTCGTTAAAAGCGGTGCACTCAAATTTCATCTCCTTGCTCTTATCGATCAAATAACATTGGTGAGTTGGCGCGGAGGAAATGTAAGTGGCAGCACGTTCTCCGTTTTACAGCCATTTCCCGGAGTAAACAGCAGCGGAATTACCGCTGTGGACAACCTACGGCGGGCGCTGGCGTACGAGCACCAGCGCTAGTGGGATAAGGGCCAAACAGCAGATAGAAAAATGACATAGAGGCGGCACATTAGCATTGGGGAAGTGGCACTGCCTAGCAGAAGCACGTATAAAATAACAATTTCCTGGAAGGGATGCATGTAAAACCGCAGTGCCCATAACGACTCGACCTACTTACTGAAACAGCATTTTTTACATCGGACATCGTAATGCGATGGCACATATATAAAACTGTTTTGCGCTATGAGTGCGATTCGTAAAGTTAGCTGAATTCAGCTAGAGCATTTTACGCTCTCACGTTCTGCTAAATGGTTTTCCAAAAAACTGCCCAACAAATATGAAGCAATGTGTCAGTTGCAATGAATGTTGAAACCGCTGACTCTAAAGTAGGTTCTCATGCTCGCCGTTCAGATTACTTTTTTTGTGGCAGTTTATTAACACACAGCGCCACCGGTTCAGATCCGGTCCAACTGTCTCGGTGGACAAGTGAGAGGAGACTCAAAGCAACGGCTGAATAACAGCCGAGCATAGCACGTTGAAGGTGTGGTGGTGAAACTTTAAGTTCCGTGCCACCGTCCGACGGTGGAAGTACAGAGGAGGGGTGCAGTAATGCGCCAACTCTATGGTCAAAGAAAAAAGTGGCTGGACGAGAACAGGCCACTGCTAGTGACTGTACGAAAACTGACAGAAAAACGCGGTCGTATTGGGCTTATCGTCAGTCATAGCCCGAATCCGAGCCCTCCAGGATGGTGAGCGGAACGGGGTGTCGGTGTCAGCGCCGTGGAACTGTGGTGACGATGGTTTGTAGTCCAGCGACCATGGCACGGAGGGCTTCCACTTTATTATATAGCTGGCGAGTCTTACGGCAAATGGTTTTCTCGAGAAGGGCCATATTTGTCTTCTCAAGCAGAGTGACAATCCTGGTGAGTGGAGAAGCGTGAAGACTCCACCTGAGAATTTTATTGAATAAGCAGTTCACATAATATGTAAAAAACTGGTTATTTCTCAAACTGGGGAACAATCGAGAATGGGGTGCCGCAAGGTTCGGTCTTGGATCCTCTGCTGTTCTTAATATATATTAATGACTTGCCATTCTATATTCACGAAGATGCAAAGCTGGTACTTTTTGCCGATGATAGAACCATGACTATCACACCCAACAGACAAGAACTAACTGGTGAAATTGTAAACGATATTTTTCAGAAAATCATTAAGTGGGTACTCTGCAAATGGGCTCTCATTAAACTTTGACAAAAAACAGTACATACAGTTCCACACAGTGAATGGACTGACACTATTAATAAACATAGACTTCGATCATAAATCGGTAGCTAAGGTAGAATATTCAAAATTTCTAGATGTATGCATTGATGATAGGTTGAACTGGAAAAAACACACTGAAGATCTGCTGAAACGTTTGAGTTCAGCTACTTATGCTATTAGGGTCATTGCAAATTTTGGCGATATACATCTCAGTAAATTAGCTTACCACACCTATTTTCATTCTCTGCTTTCGTATGGCATCATATTCTGGGGTAACTCATCATTGAGTAAAAGAGTGTTCATTGCACAAAAGCGTGTAATCAGAATAATTGCTGGAACTCATCCAAGATCATCCTGCAGACACTTATTCAAAGAGCTAGAGATCTTCACTGTAGCCTCACAATATATATATATATATATATATATATATATATATATATATATATATATATATATATATATATATTCACTTATGAAATTTGTTATTAACAATCCGAACGAATTCAAAAGTAATAGCAGTGTACATGGCTACAACACTAGGAGAAAGGATGATCTTCACTACTCAAGGTTAAATCTAACTTTGGCCCAGAAGGGGGTAAATTATGCTGCCACAGAAGTCTTTGGTCGCTTACCTAATAGCATCAAAAGTCTGACAGGTAGCCATATAGCATTTAAAAGGAAATTAAAAGAATTTCTTCATGGCAACTCCTTCTACTCATTAGATGAATTTTTGGATATAGTAAGTGGGTAATTTACCCAACGCCCACAAAAATATATTAAGTGTTATGTAATATTTTGTGTAATGTAATATCTTGTATAGACACCTTTTATTAACCTGACACGTTCCACATCATTACGAAGTGTCGTATTCATGATCTATGGAACAAGTACTAATCTAATCTAATCTATTCTGTGGGCGCTGGAGCATCACCGTCCGGGACTTACTGATGATGGCCCGCGCAGAGGAACCATATGTTAGGGAGGGTAGGACAACGGAGTGATATAACTGGAGCTTGGTATCTGAATTCAGCTCTCGCCTGGAGAAGAGCGGGTACAAGGCCTTTGTCAACTTTAACCCTTTATGGATGACGTATTGTGCGTGGCGGTGGAAGAAAAGTTCCTTATCCAACCGTACCCCGAGATACTTAGTAGCGTGGGCGCACGGGACCCGGACGCCCCTGACTGAGATGTTGCGGCGGAGCATAGGGCGCCGTTTTGTGAAATACACTGCCGTAGTTTTGGCGGCATTATGGGCCATCTTATTGGAGCGACACCAGGTGACTGCTGCGTCCACTTGCTTTTGGAGGCGAACAATGAGTTGATCAGGATTGCAGCCCGTCGTATAAAGTGCCGTGTCATCGGCGTATTGCGTCAAATGGCAGTGACGGATGACGGGCATGTCATTGACATAGACATTGAAAAGAAGAGAGAACAGCACAGAGCCCTGAAGGGTACCGATCGGCATGTGGCGTACACTGGAGCGCTTTCCCCGCTGAGCAACGAAGGAGGTCATCTGGTGAAGGAAATCATCCACAATCTTAACGTAGATGTCAGGGATGGACGTTTGCATGAGCATCTTATACACCAGGTTGTTCTGCCAAATCTTATCATAAGCATTCAGATTACAAAGAGCAACGGCGTATATATTAACGACTGAACCGCCGAAACGCACCAGCAGACGCTGCCTATTGTGCAATGAATGCAATACGAATTAAAAACAATGTTAAATCCGTATCAACTGTTCCGGCTTAACGACAAGGTCCGGCACGAAGATGAAGAACGCAAGAGCAGAGAAGGTTGTGAGACGACCTCAGCCAATCGTCCGCTGACAAAGACTGCACCACGACAGGAGCGGCCTCTGCAGGAAGAGAATATAAGCGCCGCTCCTGCCTGCCTCGGCCGGACATTAGCGGACCCGGAATTAGAAGAGCCGTCATCCTAACTGTTATACTGAGAATTGTGCTTTATATCAGTTGCTTACACGGACACTGTATATAGCAAAGGACACTAATTGTTTGCATGTGACCTATTGCTTGCGACACGTTCTTCTAAATCAAAGTTAAGTACTGTCAATCTACTTTATTGTAGTAAAAGTCATTAATGTGGTTTGCTTGAATTGTTGTATAGCTATCCGAGAAAGCAGCATCCTTTCGGCACCCTATAAGAGACGAGTGGGCAGGACTCCGCACCAGCTGCGACCATCTCAAAGTATTTGCTTGAATCTGAGTTATAATAAACAGCTGCCACCACAAATATTTGTTCTGTCCTCTCATGATCGTGCTATTAGTCTCTTATGAGTTGCTGAAAGAAAAAAATTGTACGCAAGAACAGGGCAACATTGTGTTTAACGATGACGAATTTTGCTACAGTGCCCAGCAAGCCTTACGGACCAAAAAGATAAAGCAGCATAACATATTAACAACTCAGTGGAAATGAATGAAAGTGCGAAATTATTTTTCCAGGGGTCTCCCAGTCGTGCCCAGAGAGCTGCAGGTCAAATGGCGTGACATCAGCGTGACTATTGTGCCAAATGGGGCTGCGCTCACAGCGCGAGTCGGTTGAAGAAACAGGAAGAGATAGTGTGCTTCAGTCAACAAGCGGTTATGCTGCAAGATGGTGGTGTTCAGCATTGCTACATAGTCCGGAGACACCATTTGTATGACTTGATGAGTGGAAGGGTACGCCTCCGGTAGCTGAGTGGTCAGCGCGACAGAATGCCAGCCCTAAGGGCCCGGGTTCGATTCCCGGCTGTGTCGGATATTTTCTCCGCTCAGGGACTGGGTGCATGTGTTGTCCTAATCATCATCATTTCATCCTCACCGACGTGGCGTCAAATCGAAAGACTTGCACCCGGTGAACGGTCTACCCGACGGGAGGCCCTAGTCACGCGACATTTACGTTTTACGAGCGGAAGAATCGTCGGGAAATTGGAAGAAAGACGAAGTGAACGAGTGTAGTCTAGGAGATTGGTACTGCTCACATAATTGTTTCACGTGCATGGCAAGCGTTCCGAACCAACCCAAGGCACAGCTGCTCAAATGAGAGAAGGTGGTCGATCTGGTCAACTACAGCAGCATATCACCGCTACGTTGCACTATCGTACAACAGCCAGGAGCAGAGCCACGTCAAACAGCGGGTGCAATTGCAATCACATTTAACAGCACTGCAAGGCGCGCAATCTCACTCTCCATAGCATAGCAACTGAATGGGAGTGGTCTCACTGTCTCAAGATCAGCACTTTGTGTTCCGTTGACATCGTTGACACATCAGCGGTACCGTCTGCGACGAACCCAAGAGCATAGGGACTCGACCGACGAGGAGGGAGGTCGCGTGCTCTTCTGGGATGAGAACAGATGCAATCTATGTAGCGATTCTAGGCCGGCCGTCGTGGCCGAGCGCTTCTGGACGCTTCAGTCCGGAACCGCGCTGCTGCTACGGTAGCAGGTTCGAATCCTGCATCGGGCATGGATGTGTGTGATGTCCTTAGCTTAGTTAGGTTTAAGTAGTTCTAAGTCTAGGGGACTGATGACCTCAGATGTTAAGTCTCATAGTGCTCTGACCCATTTGAACCCGTTTGTAGCGATTCTAGACTAACCCTCGCAAGGTGAGAAGTGCGGACACACGTTGCCCTCGGGAACACTGTTGAACATGATTGTTTCAGTCGTTCAGGTTTTCATGACGTGGGGAGGCATAATACTGCAACGCATGGGCGTACCTATGTCCAAATCCTAGAAGACGGTTCACTGAGTGATGAACGTTATTGTAGCACCGCCCACGAGCATCTTTTAAGTTGCGCTTTTAGTTCTTACTTCACTTCGCATCGAACTGATTGGGTACAGGAGCTCTTGGAACGGGAGAACCTGCGATGAATAAACTGGTCTGCCCTCTTCCCCGTCAGAAATCCCATCGAGCACGCGCTGGATGCGTCGTCGAGACGTATTTCAGACGCTATATGAACCAAAGATCGTCCAGCAGTTGTCAACTCCGCAGGTGCAGTAATGAAACACTGCAAGAACTCCTTATCGACCATATGACCAGCACTTTTCAGAGGACACATTACCGTCCGTGGTCATTGTATACCCTATGAGGAACCGTTTCGTATCTTTTGTAACGTCCAGGACACCATCAGAAATAGCAGTGATCGGTGTAAATATTATCTTTGAATAAATGTATCACTTTTCTTCGTCTCATTGTGCATTTCTTTCAGTTACCTTCTGTGCTGTACTGTAGCAATTCTTTCTATGTGTGGTCAAGTTTCATCGAGCTATGTTACATTGCAATGACACTTCACATGTAAGTTCCTTTCGTCCTTAAGTTCTGCACACCTGTCCGCTCTGTCAGCGATGATCGACGGTGTTGACAAGAGAAATGGCAGTTACTGTAATGTACTAGACGACTGCACTTCGTACGTGCTGTAATCTTTGGTTTGTGCCGCTAACAAGTACTGCCTGTCGGCACAGTGTAGTGCTTGACGTTGCTGCTACTTATACACACATTCATCATCATATTCTCATATTCCATATCTCCTACAATGGAAAGCTGTTATGTACTACTAGTTGGAAAGGACTCGTTTCACGCAGTCTTCTATTTTACATTATTTCTCAGCTACGAAAATGGTCAATTAAACTTATTATTAAAGTAGAATCTAATTCACTGAAAGTATATTGCTGTGAACTGTATTTCGTGTTTTGCTTTGTAATCCAAAGAAAGATATGTTTTGTGGCTGTCGAGAATGTAAATACAGCTCGTGGGGTACCTCCTTCAGCCAACGGTCATGCCGGTAGAATCCGCACAGGATACGGTGGCTTATGCGCAGTGATCCATTTTCGTCCTAAGCACTGACCAAGTTTATTCGTTTGTTCGGAAGGGGAGGCCTGAAGTGTTTGCCACCTTTTGGCCGGTCGGTAATTACAGAAATGAGGCGCACGCTCTGCAGTCTTTCTCAAACTATTTTACAGAAATTATTCGGTAAAAAATTACATTTTGCATTACTTATAGCTTTATATGTCAGGTTCATGATGATGTGCCCATCATTTCGTTAATGGTCATAGTTACATGAAAGTAAGTCACTGCACGAAATTCGGAAAAGTTTGCAATGAAAAATTGAGTCGCTTTGATTTTTCGTTTGGTGCATATTACATAATATGATGCTGCATATGAAATTTAGCTAAGATATCGAATTTCTCTTTAGACTTTCATGTAGGTCTCTATCTCAGTGACCAATTTCGAGAAAACTGATCTAATGTAACACGCTCATTTGGGATCGCACTGCGCCAGCGATAAACCAGACTGATATTTTCACAAAATTTCTCATATTTCTTAAATGGTTCGAAATATCGAAATGAGATTTTGACAATGATAGCATGCAAAGAGAAGAGTATTTTTCCATATGGGTTTTACGCAAAAGCTTGATTATCTCCTGTGTTATTCCACTAACTACAGACGTTGTCGATGGAAGAATGTGGTTTTCAAGGGCCATCGATAGTTGTGAGTTTTGGAACAATAAAAGGGAAAAAACTGCACGTTTATTTTTGTACCGACGATGTGATATTTCATATGGTACAGACCTTACTTTATCTCAATTCCTAAATTAATAAGCCACTGTTTCAAAATTCCCTCACAAATGCGTCTGTACAACATGCTAGTGATGTGACACTCTGTAAATGTCGCTGTATTTTGATAAAAGAAGTAAATTTTAACATGGCAGCAGGGGAAAGGTGTCGCTTCTATTGTAAACTGGTCACTGAAAACACCTCTCTGACAGTTACATATGGATAACAAACAAGACGAAAATAAATCGTTGCATCTTCAATGGAAACCTTTTTAGATATTAACCAAGCAGAGGTGACAGATCATGGTCACCATGCAAGTGTGAGCATGGAGGAGCGCAACTTAATATTTACAAAAAATGTGAGTTTAGGGTTCAGATGAATAGAATATAATAACTCCACTCCCAAAGAAAGCAGGTGTTAACAAATGTGAAAATTAACGAACTATCAGTCTAATAATTCACAGCTGCAAAATACTAACGCGAATTCTTTACAGACGAATGGAAAAACTGGTAGAAGCGGCCCTCGGGGAAGATCAGTTTGGATTCCGTAGAAATATTGGAAAACGTGAGGCAATACTGACCCTACGACTTATCTTAGAAGCTAGATTAAGGAAATGCAAACCTACGTTTCTAGCATTTGTACACTTAGAGAAAGCTTTTGACATTGTTGACTGGAATACACTCTTTCGAATTCTGAAGGTGGTAGGGGTAAAATACAGGGAGCGAAAGGCTATTTACAATTTGTACAGAAACCGGATGGCAGTTATAAGAGTCGAGGGACATGAAAGGTAAGCAGTGGTTGGGAAGGGAGTGAGACAGGGTTGTAGCCTCTCCTCGATGTTATTCAATCTGTATATTGAGCAAGCAGTAAAGGAAACGAAACAAAATTTCGGAGTAGGTATTAAAATCCATGGAGAAGAAATAAAAACTTTGAGGTTCACCGACGACATTGTAATTCTGTCACAGACAGCAAAGGACTTGGAAGAGCAGTTGAACGGAATGAGCAGTGTCTTGAAAGGAGGATATAAGATGAACATCAACAAAAGCAAAACGAGGATAATAGAATGTAGCCGAATTAAGTCGCGTGATGCTTTAGGAATTAGATTAGGAAATGAGACACTTAAAATAGTAAAGGAGTATTGCTACTTGGGGAGCAAAATAAGTGATGATGGTCGAAGTAGAGAAGATATAAAATGTAGACTGGCAGTGGGAAGGAAAGCGTTTCTGAAGAAGAGAAATTTGTTAACATCTAGTATAGATATTAGTGTCAAGAAGTCGTTTCTGAATGTATTTGTATGGAGTGTAGCCATGTATGGAAGTGAATCATGGACGATAAATAGTTTGGACAAGAAGAGAATAGAAGCTTTCGAAATGTGGTGCTACGGAAGAATGCTGAAGATTAGATGGGTAGATCACATAACTAATGACGAGGTATTGAATAGGATTGTGGCGAAGAGGAGTTTGTGGCACAACTTGACTAGAAGAAGTGATCGCTTAGTAGGACATGTTCTGAGGCATCTAGGGATCACCAATTAAGTATTGGAAGGCAGCGTGGAGGGTAAAAATCGTAGAGGGAGACCAAGAGATGAGTACACTAAGCATATTTAGAAGGATGTAGGTTGCCGTAGGTACTGGGAGACTGGGAGAGGCCTCGACAGGATAGAGTAGCATGGAGAGCTGCATCAAACCAGTCTCAGGACTGAAGACCACACAACAACAACAACAGGCTTCAGTTTAGAATGGCACTTCCCCTCCAGCACTCAGCATTTCCCCTACAGTGACTGTTTGCAACCGACCGCCCCCCCCCCCCACCCCCTTCCCTCTACCGCTCACACTACGCATGCCCTGCAGACCGCGCATCTAACGGCCACGGTAATTTGCACGGACTCTACCGCCGGTTCCCATCAGATGACGCAAATTAAGCACTGTCAGGCTTGGCTAGCACTTGGATGGGTGATCATCCAGGTCTGCTGAGCGCTGTTGGTGAGTGGGGTGTACCCAGACCATGTGACACCAGCTGAAGAAATCATCGCAAGCAATGTTTCCTGTCATTAAAACCGACAACGGCCGCAAGATCGTGTACTAACTATGTGCCTGTCCATCTCCGCATCCAGTGACGCCTGTCAGCTTGGTTGACACAACGGTCGATCTGCACCAGTGGATCTTCTAAGGAGTCTTCAGAGGGCGTCCAGCTTTCAGTATCCCTCACGAAAAAAGCGTCTCTTTTAATTTCATTCTGCAACATTGGAATGTTTCCTCTTAAGCTTTATTGGCAGTAATACGGTACGCTAACCATAGCATAAATTGAAGTCTTTTAAAGCTAAATGTTAAATTAGCTGAAGTGAGTTAGATTTGTGGATTTAATATCGTTTTGCCTTTTTCTTTCCTATTTCTTATGAGGGAACTTCAAAAAGTAGGGTGGATATAATAACGGAAAGTCAAGTAACTTTTATTTAATGCTGCGCTACTTTTAAAAAAGTGATGGATAAAAGACTCTAATTTTCATCATAGACACCAAGTCTCTGTAAATAATGGTCGGGATGTTCTACCAGTGGCTCAGTTTCTTGACAATAGAAATCCGCTCTTTGGTCACATGACCATTCCCACTGTATGAATGTCCTCACTATTGAAAAATCCCCCCCGCCTTCCAACGTTCTTTTAGTTTGAAGAAAAGATGGGAATCGCTTAGTGGAAGAACTGGGAAGCATGATGGGTCAGCATCGATCAAGACTCTGCAGCCTTGGTCAAAGTGTCGGCATCATTTCACTACAGAAGGATGAGACATTGCATATGGTCCATATATCTCCGGAATTCCACGGTGAATCTGTGGACAATCCGGACCTCTTTTTCCCACTAGAATCATTCTTCCCCGCGTATTTCAGCTTCGGAGTACATTCACAGTTACCATGTCATTTCGTTCCCACACTAGGATACACCCGTTATGCATACCAGAGCAAAACTTCGTCTACAGGGCACCCTGAATACGTTCTCTCTTCTCACAACGTGCCACTCTTGTTGTGTAATGGTCTTAGCGCTGGACGACATGCGAAAAATTACTCTCTAAGTCCCTACATATTTCCGCTTCTCTGATGTTTACTAGCGGGAGCAATGATGCAATTTAGGTATTCTGTTGCGAAATTTCATCATTGTATCAGTATATTTTACTTCCCCTGGTACCATATTTTGCATTCTGTGATTAACGTGTTCAACTACGTCAATTTTAGTTGCTAAATACGTTCGCTCACACGTCCATTCATTGTTTAAGTATTTTCTCTGTATTAACCGATACACTTTTTTTCGATGAATCATCCTTCTTCCTTCAGTATGTTTCACAACTCATCATGTAACACGATTTTAAAGAATTGCGGATCAATCTGTATTCTACGATATGCGAGCATATTGTGGGACTCTTGAAAGGAGTCTGATGCGAAAGGGATGGAAGATGTCCTGGGTACCACCACGATGTGATGATGAATGCTTCAAACAAATGCATCTCTAGAACCACAGAGGCTACCACCACACAACACCTATAGAGCACTACAGTGAAAACAAGGGTAGCATCAGAGACCAAATCTAGAGAATTTTGGTAAGGGGTTCTGCAGACATCGTCAACTACACCCACAAACAATTTGTTGTTGCTGTGGTCTTCAGGCCAGAGACTGGTTTGATGCAGCTCTCCATGCTACTTTATCCAGTGCAAGCTTCTCCATCTCCAAGTAACTACTGCATTCTACATCCATCTGAATCTGCTTAGCGTATTCACCTCTTGGTCTCCCTCTACGATTTTTACCCTCCGCGCTTACCTCCAATACTAAATTGGTGATCCCTTGATGCCTCAGAATGTGTCCTGCCAACCGATCCCTTCTTCTAGTCAAGTTGTGCCAACAATTCCTGTTCTCCCCAGTTCTATTCAGTACCTCCTCATTAGTTACATGATGTATCCATCTGACGTTCACCATTCTTCTGTAGCACCACATTTTAAAATTTTCTATTCTCTTCTTGTCCAAACTATTTATCGTAGATATTTCACTTCGTACTTTCAGGAAAGACTTCCTGACGCTGAAATTTATACTCTTCTTCAGAAACGCTTTCCTTGCCATAACCAGGCTGCATTTTTTACCCTCTGTAATTCGACCATCATCAGTTTTTTGCTCCCCAAATAGCAAAACACATCTACTACTTTAAGTGTCTCATTTCCTAATCTGATTCCCTCAGCATCACCTAATTTGATTCTACTACATTCCATTATCCTAGTTTTGGTTGGTGCACATCTTTTATCCTCCTTTCAAGACACTGTCCATTCCGTTCAACTCATCTTCCAGGTCCTTTGCTGTCTCTGACAGAATTACAATATCGTCGGCAGAACTCAAACTTTTTGTTTTTTCTTCATGTATTTTAATTCCTACTCCAAATTTTTCTTATGTTTGTTTTACTGCTTGCTCAATATACAGATTAAATAACACTGAGGATAGTCTACAACCCTGTCTCACTCCCTTCTCAACCAATTCTTCCCTTTCTTGCCCCTCGACTCTTATTACTGCCATCTTGTTTGTGTACAAATTATAAATAGCCTTTCGCTCCCTGTATTTTACCCCTGCCACCTTCAGAATTTGAAACAGAACAGTGAACATTGTCAAAAGCGTTCTCTAAGTCTACAAATGCTAGAAACGTAGGTTTGCCGTTCCTTGATCTATCTTCTAAGGCAAGTCGTTGGGTCAGTATTGCAACGCGTGTTCCAATATTTCTGCGGATTCCAATCTGATCTTGCTTGAGGTCGGCTTCTACCAGTTGTTCCATTCGTCTGTAAAGAATTTGTGTTATATTTTGCAGCCGTGACTTATTAAACTGATAGTTCGGTAATTTTCACACCTGTAAACACCTGCTGTCTTTGGCTTTGGAATTATTATATTCTTCTTGTAGTCTGGTAGAGTTTTGTCATTCCTGGCTCTCGCAAGGCTGTCAGTAGTTCTAATGGAATGTTGTCAACTGGCGACGCCTTGTTGCCACTAAGGTCTTTCCGTGCTCAGTCAAATTCTTCACGCAGAATCGTATCTCCCATTTCATCCTCATTTACTTCCTCTTTGGGATTGGAATTATTACATTCTTCTTGAAGTCTGAGGGTATTTCACCTGTCTCATACATCTTGCTCACCAGATGGTAGAGTTTTGTCAGGACTGGCTCTCCCATGGCCTTCAGCAGTTCTAATGGAATGTTGTCTACTCCTGGGGTCTTGTTTCGACTCAGATCTTTCAGTGCTCTGTCAATCTTTTCACGCAGTATCGTATCTCCCATTTCATCTTTATCTACATCCTCTTCCATTTCCATACTATTGTCCTCAAGTATATCGCCCTTGTATAGACCCTCAATACACTCCTTCCACCTTTCTGCTTTCCCTTCCTTGTTTAGAACTGGTTTCCCCTTCTGAACTCTTGATATTCATACAGGTGATTCTCTTTCCTCCAAAAGTCTCTTTGATTTTCCTGTAGGTGGCATCTATCTTGCCCTAGTGATATATGCCTCTACATCCTTACATTTGTCCTCTAGCTATTCCTGCTTAGCCATTTTGAGCTTCCTGTAGATTTTAATTCTTAAACATTTGTATTCCATTTCGCTGCTTCATTTATTGCATTTTTATATTTTCTTCTTTCATCAGTTAAATTCAGTATCTGTTCTGTTACCTAAGGATTTCTACTAGCCCTCAACTTTTTACCTACTTGATCCTCTGCTGCCTTCACTATTTCGGCTCTCAAAGCTTTCCACTCTTCTTGTACTGTATTTCTTTGTCCTGTTCTTGTCAATCGTTCCCTAATGCTCTCTCTGAAACTCTCTACAACTCCTCGTTCTTTCAGTATATCCAGGTCCCACCTCCTTAAATTCCCAATTTTTTGCAGTTTCTTCAGTTTTAATCTACAGTACATAACCAACAAATTGCGGTCAGAGTCCACATCTGCACCTGGAAATGCCTTACAATTTAAAACCTAGTTCCTAAATATCTGTCTTACCATTATATAATCTATCTGAAACATCCAGTGTCTCCAGGCCTCTTCCATATATACAATCTTCTTTCATGATTCTTAAACCAAGTGTTAGCTATGATTAATTTACGCTCTGTGCAAAATTCTACCGAGCGGCTTCCTGTTTCATTTATTACCCCCTAACCACATTCACCTACTACTTTTGCTTCTCTTCCTTTTCCTACTGCCAGATTCCAGTCCCCATGACCATAAAATTCTCGTATTCCTTAATATCTGCATAATTTCTTCCATCACTTGATAAATTTCTTCAACCTCTTTACTACATCGATAAAAGTAACGAACTCTTTGGTTTAATGAGTAGACATAGCAGTACCATAATATCGGACCATGGCATGTTTCAACCGATTTAAAATAAAGAATTTTAGAGAGCGTCAGAGTAGAGCTTTGTTCGTTTTAGAAGCACGACAATCGTCTGAAACTGAATGCGCAGTCTATAATTTAATAATAGAGGTATATGAGGAGCAGTAGTCCTCAGAGAGTCGGTTCAATGCAACACTTTCTTTATCCATTGCCGTAAGACGTATGGGATACTCCTAGACTGTATCAGGGATAGGCGTCGTAATAGTCCGAACAAACAAATGTGATGCCGTCTAGGTCTACAGAAGGGTCGGGCATAATCTGTGAGTTAACATGCTATGGTAACATATGTACCTTATACCGCAGCGCTGATATTTGTACTAGAATGGCTAAGATCATTTCAGTTTTACGTCACTGCCCGTCATTTAAAATTGTGCATTTGATCTCATTGATTTGCATCGCGTATCTCTTGCATGCCGCGTCCCTCTATCACAGCCCTATTCCTATTTCTCGTGAAGTGCATTATATCACTGTTTAGTGTTAACTGTGAGTGGGTTGTAGTAACAGTACTAAATCTGGCAGGCCCATGATTCGCAATGTTTCCGTTAACCCTGTTTCGTTAATTAACAGAATACCGAAATTATTTACCTAACTATCTGATTAAATAATAACGTGCTATTGCATTAAAGTGGCACAGTAAAATTAAAAGGAATACTTTCAGTAAGACTATGATTACTGTGCACTACGTGAATGCATGGTTTTACGAATGCACAAAAGAAAGACTAAATTCCCTCTTATAGTTCCATTACATTTCCTGGTTAATCAACGTTTTTTATTGTCTTTTGGTCTTGTCGAATTTTTAACTACTGTCAGTCTGTCAGTGTCATCAGCTTTGCTCCGTATTTTGGATGTTACCGAATACAGTTACGCAAATACACGTATTTAGACAAATACTGATTGTTGCTGCACTTGATAATGCACTTGTCATAGTAATGTAATAGCATAATAAATTAAGAAGTATATAAACAGATAAATTACGTCATTAGTAGGAAAATTTCTTCGATGCGACTGGGTACGTCAAAAATTAATAGGTGACTTCCGTAATTTCTTTATTTATTCGGTTGTATTCATGTCGGGTCTCCAGCCGGATCATATCGTCATCTGGACCCAATACGTAGGCGGTCCACTTGGCCTGGACCTTCAGGGGAGGAGATGTTTGAACTTGTAAGGAAGTTTGATAAACTTCGTTAGAAGAAGGGGAAGTTTCTGAGCGCCCTCGCTTTTCTGTTGAGATGCCGGAATGAAGGTATAATACCTATACTTGCCAGAATTGTTTATTGCATTGAAACAAGAATGGAACAACATTAAGAGGTGTGTTGGTTTTGCCTTAGTAAGGAAACGCGTTCCTTTCGCACATAGACAACTGGATTTCATATCCAAGGATTTATTTTATTTGCATTTCGAAGTTTCGGCGTTGCTGCATCCTGAGATTCGATTCACAGTTCATCCTGTGCAATATCAGATTCGATCCATGCAAACGCCGTCAGTAGGCAATTTTCGAAGCTTTAACGGCTTTTTCTCAGTCTACAATGATGGCGCCCATCGACATATTGTGATCAAACTCAGAACCAAACAACTGGACGATGTTATTCTGACAGTATTGGAAAGGGGATTTAATTTGGCCCCTACATCCAGGAGTGTTCCCATTACGGAATTCATTTCCACCATTGAACAAGCGGTGTCCAGGTTTCCCGACTATCTAGCTGATGAGGTTAGGCAAGAGGTCTCTCGTACGTTGCGTCGGGTGTCACCCCCGCGACGTAACATCCCCTCGCTTGAAAGAGTCGATATCCGGTCCATCAGAGAAGACCATGATTTAGTAACTCTACCAGCGGACAAGGGCAAATGCAACGGTTCTTCTTTCGCGGAACGATTATATGGGTGAAATGGATCGTTTGCCTACAGACGCGACATACCAAAGATCGCAGAACGATCCAACTGAACGTATAAAATGCAAAACGCTTTCATTTTTTAAGAGGAGTTCATTATCTGACGATGTTCTTAAGAAACTTCGAACTGGTACTGCAGTCCCGCCGAGATTGTACGGTTTGCCTAAGGTACACAAGCATGGAGTGCTTCTTCGGCCTATTGTTAGCAGTTTGGGCGCTCCTACTTATAACTTAGCCAAGTATTTAGCGTCCATTCTCTGTCCCCATATCGGAAAAAGCGAACACCATACTTCCAATTCTCTGGTTTTTGTCGATGTCTTTGTGTCTCAGCCCCACGGATTTACTCGCTAGTTTTGATGTTGTGTCTCTGTTTACCAGAGTTCCTCTTGAAGATTCTTTGCAGTTAATTGGTGAAAAGCTGGATGGAGATACAACTAAGCTGTGTCGCCATGTGTTGACACCGACGTATTTTTTTATTTAATGACAACTGGACGATGCTACTCTGGCAGTACTAGAAAGGGGATTGTATTTTGCCCTTACACTCAGGAATGTTACCATTACAAATTTCATTGCTACTACTGAACAATCGGTGTCCATGTTTCTCGACGATCTAGATGATGAGGTTAGCCAAGAGATCTCTCGTACGTTGCGTCGGGTGTCACCTCCGCGACTTTGAACAAACTGACGAAGTGGTTATATTTATGCAAGATTTTGAAGACATGGCTCTGAAAACGGCGTTCTTAAAACCAACTTGTTTCTGGAGATACGTCGACGGTACGTTTATGGATGGCCACATGGGTGGATCTTTCCCTAGATCAATTTGTCTGCATCCCAATATAAGGTTTACAATTCAAGTTGAAAAGGATGGAAAACTTCCTTTTTTTAGATGTCTTGGTCTACAGGAGGGATGATGGGACATTAGGACATAGTGTTTGTCATATGGTTCAAATGGCTCTGAGCACTATGGGACTTAACATCTACGGTCATCAGTCCCCTAGAACTAAAAACTACTTAAACCTAACTAACCTAAGGACATCACACAACACCCAGTCATCATGAGGCAGAGAAAATCCCTGACCCCACCGGGAATCGAACCCGATAGTGTTTGTCGCAAGCCCACTCATACGGACCGATATCTTCATGCATCAAGTTGTCATCCATCGTATCAACACAAAAGGCTCCTAAGTACATTGGTAAAAAGAGCTTACGCCACCTCAGATGCAGATAATTTAACACAAGAACTGGATCCTCCAAAAGCAGTGTTCAAGGATAATGATTATACTGACAGTCAGATTCGTCGTTCTCTACAGACTGGAACTTTGCGGGAACCAACAGAAGATACAAGCAAATCAGTGGCATTCCTACCTTCTATGGAGAGCATATCTTCAAAAATAGGAATAATTTTAAAGAAATTTGATATTAAAATTGTATTGCGTCAGCCAGCTAAGACCAGAGTGAGGGATGATTTGGGTTTGAGAAAGCCTGGGGTCTACAAGATTCCTTGCCATTGCGGGGAAGCTATACTGGACAAACGATCCGTACGATACAGGATCGTTGTGTGGAGCATCATCGCCACACGCGTTTATTTCAGCCAGAAAAATCTGAAGTGGCCGAACATTGTCTTACTGAAAGACATAAAATGTTTTACAATGAGACACAAGTGGTTGCCCCTACGTCGTGGTATCGGGACTGTTTAGTGAAAGAAACCATTGAAATCCGGCTATATGACAATATTATAAACAGAGATAAGCAGTATCCTTCAAGTAAGAGTTGGAATCCTGTTCTGTTTGACATTAAGAAACAATGGTCCTTGTTTCGGTCATCAAAAGCTGTCTGTAGAGTTTGATATCGATTTATCGTTTCCGCGAGCTTTCACCACCGGTGCACTGTTGTGTCTTGCGCTAGAGGGCAGTTATGTTCGTTCGCGCACGTGCGGTGGACCCACCGACGGTCTATAAAGGAGCTGCCGAGGCTTGTGTGATTTCAACTCCTTAACCTCCTTCAACTTCTCTCCCTCCATCTTAACTCCCTTCGATCCACCATTTTTGTTTCCCTCGACCTCCAAAATGCCTATGACCATGTATGGCATCCCGGTCTCCTCTTTAAACTACAAACTTGTGCCCTGCCTATCAATTTTGTCCATCTGATCGCTTTCTTCCTCTCGCGCCGTCCTTCCTATGTCACCCTCCACAACACCAACTCCCATATCTTTTATCCCACTGCTGGCATCCTCCAGGGCTCTGTCCTCTCCCCTCCCCTTTATTTCTTGTATATGGCTGATATGCCCAAGCCACCCCCACCTGTCCACCATCTCCAGTATGCTGATGACACTGCCTTCCTGGCTCTCTATCCTACCTCTCAACGGCCCCAACACACCCTCCACACCCACCTTGACCAGTTCACCACTTGGTGTAACCAGTGGTTCCTTCTCTCAACCCCTCCAAAACCCAAGCAATCATCATAGGCCACACCACCCGCTCCTTCCATGATTTCTACCTCACCCTTTATGGTCGTCCCATCCAGCTCACCCCCACCCTGTGATACCTTGGCCTCACCCTCGGCCGTCACCTCACCTGGACCACTCAGCTCCTGACCATCCAGTAGAAATCCCATTCCCACCTCCGCCTCCTGAAACTCCTGTCTGGCCAGACATGGGGATTGCATCCCTCCACCATCCTCCACACCTACAAATACCTCATTCGTCCTATCCTCTGTTATGCCAGCATTGCCTGGATCTCTGCACCCACCTGCTTTTATAAGGCCCTCCAAATCCTCAAACGACATGTGCTCTGCCTTGCCTTCCATATATGCCTTCCTTCCCCCACACAGCTCCTGTATGAACTCATCCCCTTCCACCACCTCCTCCTTTTCCTCCAACATCTCCGCATCCTTTACACTGTCAGCAGGCTTGATCCCCCCCACCCCCTGGTTTCCTCCTTCCTCTCCACCCCCACCCATTGCCGCGCCTCTATAGCTGTATCCCTCCCTCTCTCCACCTCCACACGCTCTATCTCCTTCATCAGGGCAATTTCCAGCGCCCCCTCCTCCCTGATGATGACCTTCGCCGTGACATATTCCCTTCCTTCCAACTATAACCTGGCCTTGTTCCTCCCCCCTCCCCAGGACCCCCTTTTTTTCTCACCCTTCCTTCTCCCAGAGCGGATTTTCCTCCTTCCCTTCCTGAGTCCCAGCACCCCCTCCTCGGCTCTTTTCCTCTCTCGTCCCTTGCCTTCTCAGCCCTCCTTCGGCCCGCCCCCCACCTTACCCCCATTTCTCTCCCCTCCTCCTCGCCTCCTTCCCCTTCTTCCCTTGTGCCCCCCTCCCATGCAGGTCCTCCCAGGTTTTTATTCGGTATCTGTGTGCTACAATAGTTTTGTGTTTCGGTGTCGTTCTACAGTGTCATCTAGTGATGTGGATTTTAATTGTGTGCTCGACCTGTTTATTGTCCATGACAGTTCCTTGCTACGCCGTCCATCATGTGGCTGTTTTACTCGTTCTATGGACTTTTATGCTCTGGCTGTACTTTTCCTGTTGCTTTTTAATGTAGTGTGTGGTTTTTTTGTGTAACATACCTTTTTAGATTTTTATCTCCGATTTACAGTAACCGCTCTGTGTGTCTTATTTGCTTCTGTTCCGCCTTTTTTGTTTCTATATTCCGCCATGTTATCTCCTTTATATTGTTTTTAAATGTCTTCCTGTCTATTTATGTCCTTGGCTGAAGAGCAGCGTTTATGCTGCTGCCAGCCCGCCCCTGATGGGGAATGGAAATGAAAATAAAGGGAAAAAAATTGTGTGATTTCAGTTCCGGCGCCGGCGAGTGAGTGCGACGGCCTACTCACCTGAAGCTGGCGGCTACGTGGACCGCAGAAATACTGTGTCCAGGTGACGACATGCTCCGGCTGGAGACCCGACATGAATACAACCAATTATAACGCCGGGAAAGTTTACAGAGCCATATTTATTAGGTTGTTTATTCATCATGCTGCCACATTATTAACACAATTGCCTTGTCGACTGCAGCAATAATCAAACGTTTATTGCCGTTTACCATAGTGAAAACATACACTACACAACGCGATTTGTCTAAATACGTATCTCTACATAACTATACTCATTAACCACCAAAATACATAGAATAGCCAAAACTAGGTGAAATGAACCCCTACATTTCGACACATTTAAGTTTATAATTTTAATTAAGTGACAGCAGAGAGCCCTTTAGCGTTATAAGCTACACCAGTAAATAGTCCAAAGCTTCTGGTGTTGACTGGGGAGACTGACCAGTGCAGGATACACTAACAACACCATCTAGACTATTCTGTCACTACTACTACGACGTTAGATATAGGCGTTGTTCGCGTCGGACGGTGATGCGCACACTTGTTTTGCCTTACCCAACAATGTATGCAAGATGGTTGTCGACTCCCCTGGCAAGCACTATCATCAGACATATGCCTTATTGAATATTTATGGACAATGGGACTTGCTTCTACTCCAATCAGCTTTCCCAGCAAAAGGTTACAAAAATACGAAAACAGGTGGTAGCGGGAAGGAAAATTACCTTCCAAGATCATCGTGGCAGAGTACAATTATTGAACTACTTCGTAGCTCATCCTGGTCTACAGGACTGAATTTCGTGTCACAAGGAGTCTGGCCATTATTGTTTGCTCCTGTGATGACATTTAAAACTGTGCCTAAACATTATCGGTTTGTGTAAAACATCATTCATGTAAGACCATGTCGTCAAACGGTTTTTATATTTTTTTTATTTTGAAATAGTATATGTGGCTCTTCCAGCTGTTTTGCTGAATCTCGATACGTTATCCGAAACTGCTGCACAACCCATAAACGCACGGGCACAAGTTCACATCGGGGAAGGACTCAAACGGTCCAATTGCTGTATGCGTTTTATGCGATTTGCGGAAACGACGGAAAATCCAAATCTTGATGGCCGGACAAGGGAAGTAGATCCCATTCCTCACGAATTTATGTCCAGTGACTTAATTACTCCCCGCAGCATACTTGGAGGCACCTACAGAGGAACAGGAATACGGTTTCCCTGCAGTGGGGCGATGCTGCCCTCTTTCCGACACAGTTAACCCCACATCGCCCTTTGTTGCGTGCCAGCACGTCTTTCATTTAACCCCTCGCAGACACAAGAATTGTATTGCAGTACAATTATTGAAGTGGGTATAACAGCCACAATCTGCAGTTTCCTTTCTTCGTACCCTTGGTAGGACGCAGCAACTCGCAGGCAAATAAAACTTGGCAAGGCTATTTTAATCTAGAAATAAATCTAATTCGTATAACAGTTGAACGCCGTTAGGAAAGTACTTCGATATTGAGCGCAAGTCAAAATGGCATCGCTATGGAGCATTGATAAAATTTTGGCGAAATAACTAGTTGGTTGACAGAATCAAATGAAGTAAGATTTCGCCAGGCACAATTATTTGAGTAGTTGTTAGGAGAGTACTTTGATATTAACGGTACAGGTCGAAATGACAACGTTATGGAGCATTGATAAGATTTTTGCGAAATAGCTAGATGGTTGACAGAATCAAATTAAGATTTTGCCAGGCATAATTATTTCAGTACTTTTAAATATTTGTTTTAAATTATTTGCGTACATCAATTCATATAAAATATTTGTATGACACTACATGATAAACATCTTTGGTCATGTACGAGGAAGTGTGCAGTTTGAGTAACGTGTTGCGCAATAATAATATGGATGAAGCAATATTTGTTGACTGTAAATGTTAAAAAAAATTTCAGTAAGTTTGTCATTGTTTCTCATCATAATTTTTCGTTGTTTCATCGACGGGTTTTGAAACTTAACATCTAATCTATTCACAAGAGGAATGTACATTTCGCATAAACACACTGAAGAGCAGGTGTAAAAAATAAAAGCTTGAAAAAATTGTGGCAGAGGGCGCTGTCACTTTTATTTCTGGGAATCATTTTACCATTGAAACTTACGTATTTGAATAATTACAATTTCCAACTGGTCCTTGAGACAAGTCAAATGAGCAAATGTATCACTGAAAGATGAATTCACTACTTCGTTCTAAAATATCCACACTTTAGCAACTAATTATAACCATTTACTAGACGCAAATTTTAAAATTTTTGTGCTCTCAATCTTTCATTAAGTAAGGCTGCTAGGAAGTAATGATCTGATCATGATACAGACACCTCATTTATTTAAAGTGCTGAGAATAGCACTTTGATACAGGTGACTATATTGCTGATGCACCAACGAAAGAATGATTTCACTGATCCATCCATATTGGCAAACTTAAGTGTGTGGAAATCAAGTTTAAATAAGCTTTTGTTTATCAACTAAGGGATGCTACGCTCTCTAAACATTCTTCGTATCCGCAGTATTCTCGCTAGTCCAACGTGTCTTAACTAATTAGTTGCTAGTGAAGTAAAATCGACAACTAACGGCTCTTTTTTCGGGGAAGGGGGGGGGGGGGAAGAGGTACAGAATGCCGTGCACATACCACAGACCATTTCCATGCATGATTAACACACTGTCGCGTCCCGACACAGGTCCAAGCTACCATATCGAATTGGAGTGGCCTTTGGATAGGGGACAAAAGAAATTTGTGATACAAGATGACTAGAAGAAGGACCAGTCGGCAGGACACATTTTGAGACATCAAGAGTTCAGCAATTTAGTACTGAAGGGGAGCGTGAGGGTTCGCATCTCGTGGTCTCGCGGTCGCGTTCTCGCTTCCCGAGTCCGGGTTCCCGGGTTCGATTCCCGGCGGGGTCAGGGATTTTCTCTGCCTCGTGATGACTGGGTGTTGTGTGATGTCCTTAGGTTAGTTAAGTTTAAGTAGTTCTAAGTTCTAGGGGACAGATGACCATAGATGTTGAATCCCATAGTGCTCAGAGCCATTTGAACCATTTTGGAGCGTGAGGGGAGGGGGGAGGGGATGAAATCGTAGAGAGAGAGAGACGAAGAGATGAATACAGTAAGCCGATTCCGTAGGATAGGTTGCAGTTGTTACTCAGAGACCAAGAGGCCTGCACAGAACAGAGTAGCATGGAGAGCTGCATCAGTCCAGTCTTCAGACTAAGACAACAACAACAACAACGGCGTCAAGAGGAAGTAGAACCTCCTTCGCTATCTGGGACTATTGTTGCGAACACAGAAGGGTCTTTAACTGGGATGGTGCTGTGCTAAAATAGCAGCATCATATGAACTCTTTTAAAGAGTTTATTTACCATTAGACATAATATATGAGGTGTATGACCAAAAAACCCTTAACATTCGAGGTGTTATCGAAAATGCGGTGAATAATTTTATTATAAACGAAGTAATACACTTATATGGAATTTGAGTACTGTCCTAAGGCTGGCAATACACTTATGCTAACGCTGAATCCATGACTGGAAGCATTCCTACAGGATTCATTTGTATAGGAATTCAGCTGCTCTGTCGTGTCCCTCTCAATGTCAAGATGGGGTGTCAAAACGTTTTCTTTTAATTTTGGGGCGGAGGCAGAAGTCACATGATGCTAAATCGGGTGAGTAAGGCGGATGTAGTGAGATAGGAACAGTTTCCCGGCCAAAAGCTCGCCAATCAAAAACGAGGTATGGCACCCCCGCATTGTCGTGGTGAAGAAGGAAGCCCTGGTTCCATTTTTCTGGTATCTTTCTTCGTACATCGTTTCGCAAACGTCGCACTACGCCCTTGGAAGATTCGGCGTATACAGTTGCTGTCCTTGGAACGAACTCTGATTGCACTAAGCCTTCAATATCGAAAAATCAATGAATTTGACACTGAAATTGGATTTTAATTGACGTGCTCCTTTAGGGTGAGGAGATTAGCTGGTTTTCCGTTTTCGTCTCAAGATCGCACTCATTGACCCAGTTTTCAACTCCAGGTCAGTTTTGGACATGAATTCCGGACCTAAATGAAGGTTATCCTTTAACTCAGTAAAACTGACACACGCTTTCCTTTTAACCACTTAAATGTCTGGGAACAAATTTTGTACTCCGTTGTCTCAAGTACAAATTATAAGTTAAAATACTTGGCACGGGCACGTACGAGATGCTAAGTTCTTCGGTAAGCTCTCGAATAGTTCTTCCCCCGTTTGAACGAATAATTTTTTTCCATTTTTCTACGTTTTTTTCTGTTTTTGAAGTTAATGGACGCCCTGAGAGTTTCTTCAACTCTACTGACTCATTTCCGCCTTCAAATCGGTCATACAGCTTGTAAACAGTCTTCTGAGTTATGGCATTATCGTCGTAGACCAATTTCAACATTTCATGAGTTTCTTTGGCAGTTTTTTGCAACTTCCAGCAGAAGTTAATGTTCGCGCTTTGCTCGAAATAAATGATGCGCGACAGACATGGTAAACATAACGTCACTCCGGTGCCTATGGACGCCGATTGACATGTCAGGGTCCGGAACCGCGCTGCTGCTACGGTCGCAGGTTCGAATCCTGCCTCGGGCGAAGATGTATGTGATATCCTAACGTTAGTTCGGTTTAAGTAGTTTTAAGTTTAGCGGACTTATGACCTCAGATGTTAAGTCTGATAGTCCTTAGAGCCATTTGAACCATTTGACATGTCAGAACACGTTCGAACTTGACGTTGCCTGTCTCAACGGATCAGGCTATCGGACAAATTACATCAAACGCTTGTTGCATCAGCAGTGGCTGTTAAAAAATCATTCACCGTATTTTTTGACCATACCTCATATATACATAAGCCGCACTTGATTTGCAGTTTCTACTTTCGAGACTGTTTCACTTGTAACACATGGGCTCCCCGCTACAAAGTGACTGGAGCCAGTCTTGTTCTAGTCGCTATTAAGTGCACTCCGTGGAGTGCCCAGCTCTTAGGTAGGAACAACTGTTGCCACTTATTGTGCCATCTACTGAATTAACGGCCAGTTAGTGTACCTACTAATCAATGCCCTCGGCCTAATTCACAAGAGACAAGTTTCTAATAGCAAATGCAATACACTACACCGCAATTTGAGGAAAAAGCAGACTGTCTTTGTCCAACGCTATTGAATGAAACATCTATAAGACATCTGAAAAATTGGTACTCATCTATCACCTGCACCACCTGAGTAACACAATATTCTCGTGGATGGAGTCCTACCGCTCCAGCCGCTATGGCTCTTGTCAACCAGTGCCACTGGCACCTCCTTAGTACTTCTTCGATGCTCCACCACTCCACTTGTCTGTTGCTCTCCTCTACTGCTCAGCAGTCTATTACTCCATTACACCAGTAACGATTTGGCACTGCCGGTGCTGTCTCTACACTCTTACCTTATCTCTCTCCACTCTGAAATGGTTGCATACGACCTGGTTCATTACCTTTCTAGAACATTCCATGTGATCGCCCTAATTTCCGTATAATAGCTAAGAACCATTGGTGACTGCTTCGTATCACAAAACATGGCCTTGATCCTCACCTCAATTCGCAGTTTTGACAACTGGTAGCCACGTGCAGGGCCTCGGCCGATCTTCAAGTGATTACTCGCTTCCAGCTGTGTCCAGACCGTTATATGAGCAAAAATCCTGGCCACCTGGTTGGCTCTTCACGTACACACATGTTTGTCTGCCAAGAAGTTTCCTTGGAAGCTGCTTCACGTATACTCTGACAGTTAACTAACTGTGGTGACTGACAACGTAGTGATTATTAAACGCTGAATGCATGTGATACAACACCGGGTATTATTGGAAGTAGTGTGGATCTTTTATCAATACCATTAAAATAACGATTCGTCTGGCAGAAAAAACGCCATTTTTATGTAGGTATTATTTATTTTATTCAGAAACTGTGAAATTACTGATCATACCAATCAGCAATGGCAGTCAATTACTATTCTCCTTTCTTTCATCCTGTTCCATCCAGTTGTTTGCCATAGCTTTTTATGTAACAAAGCGACATGTATAAATTACTGGTAAGATAGTCTGCGGTGTTCTAGAAACAGTGTGAACATATGTCTTTCTCAAGCGTATGACTTTTTTGAGGAATAATAACCAATGGTGCCAGCGCAATACACAAGGGATGGGGATCAACCTGTGCACAAGGCAAAAACTTGGGGAATATTGCTGATTTGAGTTGTTTTCCTAATCCCAAATTAGACATTTTTCCTTTAACACTAAGAAATGTTGCAGTATGTGGAAACGGAGTGGCAGCCAAGGTTTTCAAACTTTTACTGTTAATACCAAGCTCAAGTAAAGACGTACTGCTTCACCCACATATATCCTGCAATATAATCGCAAAAACGAAGAAAATAGAAATAAATTACTAACTTAATACTGGAGAGGCCGCCAATATTAATTATTACGATTTACAGATATTGTGTTTATAATTTTGATTTAAGAAATTGACTTTCATATTATTCATTGACAAGAAACATTTATTGTTGAGTTCACACGTATTATGCCTTACCTTTTATCCTGAATTTCAGTATATTAACACAAAACCTTAGATGTTACCAATCTGATTAGTCAATTAATATTGATTAACAAACAATGTAAATAGATTCCTAACCATCATTTCCCATTGAACTTTATTTCATTTAACAGAAATGGTATTTCAGATTTCCATTAAGGATACGTTAATCTCATTAAGTTGTGTTTGAAATACTATACAAGATCTTGTCTTGTATGTAAGTTTCCGTCCACTGATATAAATCTCTTGCTCTTCCGCATACTGTATCGGTACATCGACACTCAGAGTCTCTTTTACAATAAATACCCTGCCCCTTCACAATCTGTAGCATGCTAACCGATCGACTCAATTATATTACAACGTACTCTGTGACGATAATCGAATGCACAGTAGCTGATTTCACAGTTGTCTGTGAGACCTACAGTTGCACTCAGGCTGTGTCCTGCACTTCAAATATGCGGTTTACTCGACAGGAACACTATGTGGCACTACGTTCACCTCAGCAGTGCTCCTTATAAGACGAGGTATGTCAATGTAGTTTTATTTTGGTATTTTCACTGTACAAGTAACTAGCGCCCTTTCCAAACTTCGTTTCTTTATGGACACACACGTATTTGCAGAGGTCTGTCTTTGTAAAACGCTGTATTACTGTTTTGTTTATGTCCCAGATATTTGATATGAGATTATAATGGAAGGTAGGCCACTTGCAGCAACTGAAGTTGCAGTTAAAGATAACACACTAATAGGACGACTTTAACAGCAGAGAATACTTAAAAATGTTGTTCATCTTCAAGTAAGATGAGAAATTATTAAAATTATGTATTTATTTAACCTGATAAGACCACACAGGTGAGGTTTCTCTTACATTTAAATATGTATTATTCACATTTTATCTGTGTATAAAGTCACATGTAGTATGCAATCTAACATGTATGTAAGGGAACAACAGGTGTGAGAACAGTAGTAGCTACTTCAGAAATAACAGCAGCTGAAGTTAGCTTGTGAAATGGACAGTAATAGCTATATTTGTAAAGAAAATTAAGTTTAGATTTAGGCTGAGGCATAAACGGGTGACAGTAGAGGCAGGACTCGTAGAGACAGGGAGAGATATGGGAAACCGATAGATTACAACTAATGGAAAGAGGAAAAGCTAGATGAGGTCAGGGCGTGTAACAGAAAAATGAAGACAAAAGAAGAAATTCTGGAAGAAAAATAAGCGTTTGCTTCCCTGCAAAGTAGAAGAAATTGTTACGATGATAGTTTTTGTGAGAAGAATTATGACGCTACATTCTTCAGGGGTGACAAACTATTATTGCCACATTTATATAAGGTCTATTAGAGATTAACAAGCCTTGGAGGCCAGCTGTACTGGTCATTAATTTTTACTGTAATGTCATTCGTGATATTAGATGTGTTGTGAGGGCGAACGAGATACACTAAATAGACACTGATGCACTGGTACGGAGGTACTGTCTAAGATTTCATTTTGTCGTAACTGTACTTAACTCATAACTTAGTAATTTTCGCCAAAATAGTGTATACTGTTGTGAGGGAGCCCTTTGCACTGAATTTGAACGGTTCTTCGAGCGTTAATACACCAGAGAGGCACCAGAGAAGCGATTCTGGCCATTATAACAAGTTAGTGTCTGACATGCTAAAGCAACAAACTACCCGCTCAAATCTGTGTAAATGAACACCTACTTCAGGACCTTTCTAACTTGATCAATCAGTCAACTTCGTTGTTATCATGTTTGTGGATCTTCATGAAAATACAGGGTGTTAGTTTTTTCTCGGAACAACTAAATATAATGAAAAATACTCATCTTATGTAAACAAAAATGTTTCAGACGAAAAGTTAATATTTAAAAGCGGACGTATGTCTATGCTAAAACTGATAATCCTCCAACCACCCCCCATTGGGGTCAACTTTTCATTTTAAATGTGATCTTCCCTTTATTTCAGATTCGGATTCTACGTGAAAACATACTAGCGTTTATCCGAAACATGTTTTTTTAATTTTTTTTTTTCATTTGTGGCACATGGTGCTGTGATCGGTGCGAGAGTTAAGGTGGTTGGACGGAATATCACGTCGAAATCAGTCCCTCTGAGGGTGAGATTCAAGGGGGCTCATCGAAATCAAGTATTCTGACGGTGTGGGGACTCCGAAGTGTATCCAAAGCGAACGGAATAATATTTTATGTTAAATGTAAATTTTATACTTAAATATCTAAATACAAAAATTTTACTGTGAAATAAAATTAGCGAAACTAAAATGAATTTTAACAATAATATCAACTTCTTAGAACAAAAAGTTTATATTTTTGTTTAAAATGTAATGTAGAGTCAAAAGAGTCGGTTTTTAATTGTAAAAATAGGAAAAATTGAATTTTGTAGATTAGAGTGCTATATACAACGAATGAAAAAAAAGCCCTGTGCATTTTTGACCATAGAATACAAAAGTGAAATAAAGAGGAGGGTTTCAAATTTGAAAATAAAAATTTTATTATCCTCTCTCCCCAAATAGGGACAGGGCTAGACAGATGTCCCCCTTGAAAATATTAACTTTTCATTTGGACTGTTTTCTTCGTACGATGCGTGTTTTTCGAGATATTTAGTAGTTGTAAGTTAAATGTGTGGGTGTGAATTCCTAAGTTACCAAACTGCTGAGATCATTGGTCTCTAGACTTACACACTACGTAAACTAACATTAATTTATGCTAATAACAACACACACACCCATGCCCGAGGGAGCTCTCGAACCTCCGGCGGGAGGGGCCGCGCAATCCATGACATGGCGCTTGAAACCGGGTGGCCACTCCGCGCAGGCGGAAGTTAATACAACCACCCTGTATGTACATGGTAGTCAGAAACAGTCTCAAAAGCTTGTAACGGTGTTGCAGGTAGGCTCTGCTGTGAAACAGTTTTTAAGAAAAAAACAATGAATGTGTAACACTGCTACAGAGTTATTAGCACTGAAGTTAGCCAGTCAGGCCGCTGCGCTCGCAAATTCGTGTGGCCAGACAGATACGTTTAGTATCCATTGTTCTCTTAGCGCTCGAGACTACTCACCCTTAGGCTCGGAATCGATTCTTACTACCGCCCTATGTCCAATTTTTGTATCGATCCCTTGTTCGATCTTAGGAAACCAATCGAAGAACACTTCTGGCGACACCATCTCTGGCGGGCCTCTTTAATCTTTGCGCGGAACGGCCTTGTGGATTGATCTCTATGCTAATTCACTCTCAAACAGCGCAACGTATCGAACTTTTTCTTAACCATTATTTGTCAGCACAATATACCCTGAAACATCTTTACAAGCTTTTCAGTCTTTTCTGACTATCCTGTACATTTAATTGAACCTGTAATCGACTCTTATTTAAACACAGTTGTGCTATCCCTTTCTTTTTAAGTATCCACTGTGGTTTTGTGGGCACGTTCGACTCACACCTGCGGTAGGAAATGGATTCGATGCGTTAGGCGCGGACAAGGCAACAGGTGATCCTTTCCCACAAACCAGAGCTGTCGACTTCGCTTCACAGTATTACTATTCCTTCAGGACATAATGTCGAGCCATTTCATAGGTAAGCGTGCATATCAAAAGAAACTATATTACAGTGATGATGCATTTTTATCGAAATACTTTTCGTCCATGAACAAAGCAGTAGTTATCAACATTTGTAAAGACAAATGTTTGCAAATAGACAGTTAGGTAAAGGTTTTATTTTCAGCAGTTATTAAGAAAACGATGTGCAATGAGATTGGTTTCTGTGGTGTCATCCAGCGATCGCCGTGTCACACCAGAGTAGGCACCGCGAATCGACACGACAGACATTAGCAAGGTCTCGTTCTAATCCGCGTGGGCCAATGTGAGGCGCTCCTGAAGTCGCGCACAGCAGCGCCCTCGCAGGCTAATAAAGTGGCGAGCATGTTAGAGCCCTGCCCAGTTCGTGACCTCTTCTGAAGGCGTCAGAATCATCCAGTAGGACTACCGAGTGATTCAAAGTTTCAGATAGTTTTGTACATTCATAAATGTGGAACACTGCACTTCAAGAGCACAGTTTATCAATTAGAGCATCAAGTGCTGTTTTAATACTCACTGACAGTTGTAAGTTATGAGAAACTTCTGTGGCAAATAACTGCGTCAAAATCAATTAAATCTATTATTCGTGAGTTATATGTAGAGCGTATGTGCCATCTCATAGATCAATCAATGAGCCCACAATTATGGCCGCACGAAAGTACACTACTGGCCATTAAAACTGCTACACCACGAAGATGACGTGCTACAGACGCGAAATTTAAACGACAGGAAGAAGATGCTGTGATATGCAAATGATGAGCTTTTCAGAGAATTAACACAAGGTTGGCGCCGGTTGTGATACCTACAACGTGCTGACATGAGGAAAGTTTCCAACCGATTTCTCATACACAAACATCAGTTGACCGGCGTTGCCTGGTGAAATGTTGTTGTGATGCCTCGTGTAAGGAGGAGGAATGCGTACCATCACGTTTCCGACTTTGATGAAGGACGGATTGTAGCCTATCGCGGTTGCGGTTTATCATATCGCGACATTGCTGCTCGCGTTGGTCTACATCCAATGACTGTTAGCAGAATACTGAACCGGTCGGTTCAGGAGGGTACTACGGATCGCCGTGCTGGATTCCAACGGCCTCGTATCACTAGTAGTCGAGATGACAGGCATCTTATCCATATGAGTGTAACGGATCGTGCAGCCACGTCTCGATCCCTGAGTCAACAGATGGGGACGTTTTCAAGACAACAAACATGTGCACGAACAGTTCGACGACCTTTGCAGCAGCATGGACTGTCAGCTCGGAGACCATGGCTGCGGTTACCCTTGACGCTGCATCACAGACAGCAGCGCCTGCGATGGTGTACTCAACGACGAACCTGGGTACACGAATGGCAAAACGTCATTTTTCCCGATGAATCCAGGTTCTGTTTACAGCATCACGATGTTCGTATCCGTGTTTGGCGACATCGCGGTGAACGCACATTGGAAGCGTGTATTCGTCATCGCCATACTGGCGTATCACATGGCGTGATGGTCCGGGGTGCCATTGGTTACACGCCTCGGTCCCCTCTTGTTCGCATTGGCGGCACTTTGAACAGTGGACGTTAAATTTCAGATGTGTGACGACCCGTGGCTCTACCATTCATTCGATCCCAGAGAAACCCTACATTTCAGCAGGTTAATGCACGACCGCATGTTGCAGGTCCTGTACGGTCCTTTCTGGATACAGAAAATGTTCAGCTGCTGCCCTGGCCAACACATTCTCCAGATCTATCACCAACTGAAAACGTCTGGTCAATGGTGGCCGACCAACTGGCTCGTCACAATACGCCAGTCACTACTCTTGATGAACTGTGGTATCGTGTTGAAGCTGCATGGGCAGCTGTACCTGTATACGCCATCCAAGCTGTGTTTGACTCAATGCCCAGGCATATCAAGGCCGTTATTACGGCGAGAGGTGGTTGTTCTGGGTACTGATTTCTCAGGAGCTATGCAACCAAATGGCGTGAAAATGTAATAATCACCTGGCAGTTCTAGTGTAATATATTTGTCCAATGAATACCCGTTTATCATCTGCATTTCTTCTTGGTGTAGCAATTTTGATGGCCAGTAGTGTAGTTTCGTCCGGTCGGAACAGTTTCCGACATGGAGACGTTTTTCGTCCGACACAATTTTGTTTTTTTCATGCGTCAAGGAGACAAAAGGGGAGATTCTAAGAAATGGACCACTCCTACCGGGATTTCACTCGCGCTGAATTGCCCTCATCACCGGCGTGGTCCTTAAAAAGGCGCATTATTTTGATGAATACGGCAGTTTAAATCTTTAAGTCCACCTCGACATCTGCGTTAAGCACCGCCGTTGTAGCGGGCAGGGACGGCTTGTTCATTTCTAGCAGAAGGGGAGAGAGCTCCCCCGGGGAGCGCGAGGAGTCGGCCATTACTGGGCTCGGAAAGGAGGCCGGCCGCGCGGCGCAGGCGGTGCAGCGCAGCGCACACAGCGGCGTGTATTTTTCATCAGAGACAGATGGAGGCCGCTCTCGGCGGGACGCACAAAGGCCGCGCCCCGAGGCCGGCGCCTGCTTACGAGGGGCGAGCTGTGTAGCTGCAAGGCGGCGCCGCTGCCTGCTGCTGCTGCTGCTGCTGCTTCTGTAGCCGGGGGAAGTTGGCCGGCAGTGCTGACTCGACGTCAGCATTCTGCTCCGTACTGCCTCGGGCGGCAGGTCTGCCCGCCGCCTCGCTCCCGTGGCAGGAAACCGTCTCGCTCCCAACATGTCGGAACATAGGGACGTCTACCCGAAGCGGCTGCCTGCATCCTATACTGCGCACTCAAAGCGAGCGGGCCACCCACGTACTGGATGTCAGCGAGATCAGCGCGAAGACTGCCCGCGTCTTGTTGTTCAATGCGTCGACGCATAGTGGCAGTGCCGAGAGCAGTGGACAGCCGCCGGCCGTTGTGATGCACCGAAGTACAGTGTTCCTGTTGCCAGGGGTAATGATGGCCACGAATATAATGTTCCCACCAACATTACAGGACTGAAAGAATGATTTTTCACTCTGCAGCAGTGTGTGCGCTGATACGAAATTTCGTGCTAAATCAAAACTGTGATGCCGGACTGAGACATGTCTTCCCAATATCCATTCTTCCAGGAGTGCTAGTCTTGCAAGATTCGCCAGATAATTTCTGTGATGTTTGGAAGGTATGAGATGTGTGTGAAATCTTATGGGACTTAACTGCTAAGGTCATCAGTCCCTAAGCTTACACACTACTTAACCTAAATTGTCCGAAGGACAAACACACACACCCATGCCCGAGGGCGGACTCGAACCTCCGCCGGGACCAGCCGCACAGTCTATGACTACAGGCAGCCCCTTAGACCGCTCGGCTAATCAAAATGGTTCAAATGCCTCTGAGCATTATGGGACTTAACATCTGAGGTCATCAGTCCCCTAGAACGTAGAACTACTTAAACCTAACTAAGGACATCACACACATCCATGCCCGAGGCAGGATTCGAACCTGCGACCGTAGCGGTTACGTGGTTCCAGACTGAAGCGCCTAGGACCGCTCGGCCACATCGGCCGGCTGCTCGGCTAATCCCGCGCGGCGGTATGAGATGAAGTACTGGAGGAAGTAAAGTTCTCTGGAGGGGACAGGAGTAGTGCTCGGGTAGCTCAGTTCAATAAACTTTTTGCCCATCACTCCAGCGCTATCTCACATATCCACCTATTTTTTCAAACTTAGTTACATACACAATGCTCTTCCAACCACGCACCCACAGCGGGTGAAAGACTTTTTCAAGTTGATGTTGATGCACACCGCCCTCAACGCACTGCAGGCACAACGCCCATACGTCCACTAGTCGACTGTATGCAAGACTGTTTATGCACCTTTCCTTCCTTCTGACAACAAGGCATTTTGGTAGCATATTGTCAACGGTAAGTTTTCCAACAACCAACGACTACACCGTATTGATCTGGCTGTGTCGCCACTTTGTACCAATTGCCTATGCAGTGCCATCAACGAGCATATTTTTACATGCACTTGAAATGCGAGATCTTGTTCCTAATACAGTGCGTATTGAGCTGCTGCCTCTGCGCCCCATTAGCAGCGGTCCCCACCCTTCTCCTACTCCTTCCAAACTCTTCTAATTTCCACTGCCTTCCCTCTTCCCCAGCTAAGCAACATGCTACCATGTGATTTAAAGGTAAGACGATACCCCACACTCAACTACCGATTTTTGGTGTCATATACTGGAAGCACACACTATACTCGAATCTTCGCCCACATGTCGTCAGACCGTTGCCAGTTACTTGCACAGCATAACAACCCACCTCCTAGTAGTGCCAGTGTACCCAACCTCCTATATCCTTGACATGCGTATAATCATTTCCAGAATGGTGCAGCATAGCCACATGTCCAGGCCCACGATCTCAATGTGTGCAGTGGGCATTGCCTGTTCGACTGCACATTTTTTACTGTGGGTTTAAATTTTAGTACGTGTCTGCACGATTCTGCGGGCTCGCCCCCTACGGCTTCTCATCCCCCCCCCCCTCCGCCTCTCGTCCCCATGAATGGCCTGGTACATTGAACCTCTCTTGTCTTGCATACACACATGTAATAAAAAAGCCTTTGTTGTCAGTTACCTTGATCAAAATCAAATTCCTTTTCCACGAAATCAGTAGTGTCAGGATGGGAGGAGTGGGGGGGGGGAGTGAGTATGTTACGACCAGACCTCAGGTTGGAACCCCTGCCCACTTCACCCCCCTGCCCATTTTGTCACGATTCATGAGGTGGTTAAAAGAAGAGGCAGCTGAAACAAAAGCAAAAGTCGGTAACGGACTTGCTCACGAAAGGCAAGGGGCCCGAATTCGAATCTCGCTCTGGCGTACAGTTTTAATCTGCCACTAAGTTTCAGGAAAGGATTAATTTATATTTTCTTAGTGATAGGATTTGATGTATGTTAACTGGGGACCTAGAAACGACGAAGAGGCTCCGTCCCCGCTGCATCCACAGTGGTCCACAACCCCACGACGACTACCGCAGCGCGGTCCACTTCACCCCTCCGCCAACCCACACCGAACCCAGGGTTATTCTGCGGTTCGCCCCCCCCCCCACTCCAGGGAATGTCTCACACCAGACGAGTGTAACGCCTAAATTTGCGTGGTAGAGTAGTGGTGGTGTAAGCGTACGTGGATATGTTTGCGCAGCAATCGCCGACATAGTATAGGTGAGGTGTAACAAGGGGAACCAGCCTGCATTCGCCGAGGCAGATGGAAAACCGCCTAAAAACCATCCAGTGACTGGCCAGCTCACCGGACCTCGACAGAAGTCCGCCGGTCGGATTCGTACCGGGGACCAGGCGCTAGTTCCCGCTCCGGAGAGCTGTGCGTTAGACCACTCGGCTAACTGGACGGGCTTGATGTATGTATATGTGTTGTGTCCTAGGTAAGGAAGGAAAAAGAGAACTGGAGCAAATTCACATGTAAAAGAGATGCAGCAAGGCAGAAAACCCGTCGCTAGCTATTATCAATGAATCCAAGAAGATGGCCACAAGGAAGACCTGCGATAGCCCTCCACAAAAGCCAAAAGTATTGTGACGAAGGGGCTGAAATCGCGTATTTCCTTGACATGTTTAATGTGATTGACGTTTTTTCTTACACTGTCTCTGCATTACAAAAGTGGTCACAATGTGAATTGTTGAGAAGGAATAGGAAGGTGTGATAGATGGTGGTGCATTCCAGGAAGGCCATTGCTGTGGTAATACCATCAGGCACTTCCCCTTGTATTTTGTTTCGGTGATTATCACGCAATTTCATTCGCCTTCGGTGCATCTAAATTTTCCCTGATTGCTATTAGTCTGATGGACTATTAGGGTTAGGGTAAACCACGGACTGATCTCACAATACATGCATGACTTGAGTAGCAATAGTTGAACTAAACTCGGCTATAGAGACCGATTTTTTGGCGCTGTGGGTGTCCATTGCATTAGGGGCAGCTTTAGAACTTTCCCCAAGCAGCAGGTGAGTTCTCAAAACCTTCTCATTGCTAGCCTTCCTTTGTAGTCACTGAAACTGTCCGTGGGCCCTGCAGGCCACCATTCTGGCAGTCGGCTTCGTTTCGCTAGCAGCCGAAGCAAGAGGGTGGGAACGCCGTGGCTGAATGCAAAATGACACTCCTTTAGAAACTGGCAGCGCCGGGCATCCTGGCGCCAGCCTAACCACTTAATTAGCGGGTGGACGTGGTGTGGGAGTCTGGTTCCCTTGTCCTGTGTGCGGATACAGGTGAAGTGGCGTCAGGCTGGCGCCCGGCTAATGTATTTATTACAAATACCGCATACCTTCTGAGTTGGGACGACAAATTTCTTCGGATGTCGCGTTTCTTAGATGCTGCCATGCCTTGCTAAAACGGCGTCCACTAAATCGGTTTATGGACGAGACGAAGCTTATTTTCACTAGGAAGCTTACCTCATCTGGTGAAATGCGCCGGGGGTTTGGCTGCAGGACCTCCTGGCGTTGTTTGCTGTTTTTTCAGAGACCCGAATGTGTACTGCACTGCAGTGACTGCTTGAGGAAGATCGGGTCTCCTTGCTAGATAACATGATCAGCACGGAAACCGTTGCTGGGCATATTCGAGAACATTGTGGGGAATGGCTGTTTTTTGGAACGTTTGGAGCAACAGCTAGGACTTGCTTCTCGATCATCGCGGAGTACAGACACTACAGCACTTCCACTTCTACGCAGAGAGCAGTTAGTTGTAAACTCGTCCGGACACCTGGGTGAAACTCTAATATTTTTCCAGATGTGAGACAATCATTGGTGGATGTGGGGTCATCTCCCACAGTACGACGCACCACCGAACCTTGCAGCTTTGGCAGCGCCCGCACGCAGACGGCAGCAAATGGTTCGAATGGCTCTAAGCACTATGGGACTTAACATCTGAGGTCTTCAGTCCCCTAGACTTAGAACTACTTAACCCTAACTAACCGAAGGACATCACACACATCCAATCCCGAGGCAGGGTTCGAACCTGCGACCGTAGCAGCAGCGCGGTTCCGGGCTGAAGCGCCTAGGTGCTTCAGTCTTGAACCGCGCGACCGCTACTTAATGATCTCTTGATCAGCTTAGTACTAGATACACTTACGTTTCCAAGGCTCGGTATACAGAGTGTAACGGGTATAGGTGTAGGTATTTCTATTGGTGATTAAGAATGGTGTACGGAGCAATACTACATCAGTAATTACGTTATTTGCAGACTAATTATTATAGATTTTAGAAGTTGTATGTTTTCAAATCGGTTAGTAGCTTAAAGAACATGTGGCAAGAGCATGCCATTAATGTTAATTTCCCCGAGAGCAACAGGACAAATGTTGAAGTGAGAATACGTGGATGCGAAACGGAAAGTCTATACTAACCGGTGAAGTCCACTTCATGGTGCAATTATGCCAATGCAGGACACATCAGGTCGTAAGGTCTGTGGCGTGTGTGCGCGAAAACTGCTCGACGCAGAGAAAATACTATCAACACATTGATGCTTGTACATATTAAGGTACCACATATAAAAATATATTTATACCCGTCACACCCTATATAGTTGCATGCATCCGACTGTAACATGTGTTTATACTACGACACCCATGGAGTCTGTAATTTACTCCCCTTCAGCATGACGATGCCAGACTATACACGAGTGCAGCGACATCTTCAAAATCCGACGCCTTTGGTTCATTGTTACTGATTATCTTGGTACAGTCCCGACTGGGCCCTATCCGATTTCATCTGTTTCCAAAACACAAAGAAAACCTTCGTGGACTTCACATTGACATTGACTATATGGTGCAAGCAGAGGTGAGGTTGTGGCTCTGTCAACCAAGTCTAAAAATCTTCATTGATGTCGTCAAAAAACTGATCTTTCATTGGGAGAAATGTATTCATCGCCAGAGTAAATACGTTAGGAGATAAATATGTAGACATAAAGAACAGAGATGTAGAATGTGAATAACGCCTGCTTTATTTAAAAAGCTTCATGGGCTTTCACATGAAAATTTCGGAGGCATTACTTTTCAGCACGTCCTCTTACTACAAGAATAAAATACTTAGGATAGACGGACACATTGAGAAATTAAACAGACTTAACTTAATAAACCTAGATATACAGAATAAATTGATGTCCGAAATTAGTTATTATGGATAGACGGTTTAGAACCTGAAATATTGTAACTGGTTGCCTCGTCCTCAACCAGTGTAGATATTCCTACAGACTGAATACTATCGATGTGATGTGTTTTTATATCACAATAATTATACTTCTACCTCTTCTACTTTTTGTCTTTTTCTGTTACCTTCAAATACTATGCAGACTGCTGAAACAAGCTTTACTATAAACAAAGTACAATGAGTAAAATGGAGTGAAAATAATGTGTGAGTGAAGTGGCACTGAGGGAGGTTGTGCTCTTAATGGTAAATTGGGGCGATCCTGCAATATAACTTTCGTGTAGCTAACATTTCAATATGACTGCCAGTTTCTCCAAGTTGATGTCCCAGATATCGTTCTGCAAAACACAGTGCAAAGACAGATTAATGCTGCTTCTGCTCCTATGTGATAATAAAGCCCCTTAGCAACATCGGTATTGTCAGTCAACAATCTGGTTGCTCGCTTGCTCGGTTTAGTTGACACTCGTGAACAGGAAAATACACTGTAGAAAAAATTCACTCGTTTATTCCGATAAGTTAAAGGAAGTGTGCTTCATTCACTGTGTCAACTGACACAATTCTTCTCGGCGATAGAAGGGATCACCGCGTGAAGCGGCTTTGAGCTGTTCTTCGGCAACACATAACCCAGTATAACACGAAGATCGGAAAAGGAGAGTGTGGAGGGGAGAGCTGTAGAGCAGAAAATGAAACTTCAATGAAGTTTGGACAGCAATTCTGCTGAGACAGGCGCCGGATTAATGAAATGGTTTCAGTCCAATAACCTTTGCCAGAGAAGACGGCATTAACGGAGAATGACAGCGGATGAGTTACACGGGGACCGCAGAGAAATCAGGTCGTTCTTGTCTGAGGGGCAGACGCAAGATGGAGGGGGAGGTAGGAGGGAGGCACTTCTCCGAGCAAATGTTGGTCGTAAAAGTGCCGTCTACGACGCTACGTCCGACAAGCCGCCCTGGGGAAGGAACGCCTTATCTAGGTAGCCCCCGTAACTCAAGTACTCAAAACGGCTCTCTGATAAACGAGCTGATAGAAGCAACACACCGTCAATGGAAAACCTCCACTGTTTTCCTTCTAAATTAATACGCGCTGTGAAATCCATCGGTGACAAGTTTAAAAATCAATGAATGTCGGCACAAATTTCATCGCAACTAACACAGAACATTTAGTAAACAAAACTAACAATGAGACTTGTGCATTTATTTTCCTTGCTTTTTTTCTGTGCTGAAGTGCAACCAAGCAACTTGGCCTAAATAGTTAAACATTTCACGTGGTTACATCTACATCTACATACATACATCGCGAGCCACCGTATGGTGCATCGAGGAGGGTACCCTGTACAACTACTAATAGTTATTTCCTTTCCTTTTTTGCTGTCTGAATGACTCTTTACGAGCCCTTGTCTCACTGACCTTATCTTCGCGGTCCTTTCGCTAAATGTACGTTGGCGGCAGCAGAATCGTTCTGCAGTCAGACTCAAATGCTGATTTTCAAAACATTCTCGATAGTGCTTCTCAAAACGAACGTCGCCTTCCCTACAGTGAATCCCATTTGAGTTACCGAAATATCTCCGTAATACTTGCGTGTAACAAGTGTAGTAGCCGCCTCTGAATTCTTTCGATCTCTTTGTTCAATCCAACCTGTTGCGGATCCCAAACACTTGAGCGATACTCGAAAAAGGGTCGCACTAATGTCGTATATGCGGTCACCTTTACAGATGAACCACACTTCCCTAAAATTCTCCCAGTAAATCAAAGTCGATTATTTGGCTTCCCTACTACAATCCTTACATGCTCATCTCCTTTCATATTGATTTGCAACATTACGCATAGATATTTAATGGATGTGAGTACGTCAAGTAGCACACTTCTGGTGCTGTATTCGAACATTATGGGTTTGTTTTTTCTACTCGCCTGCATTAACTTACAATTTTCTACATTAAGTGCTAGCTGTCATTCACCACACCAGCTAGAAATTTTATCTATGTCATCTTGTATCCTCCAACAGTTACTCAGCGACGATACGTTGCCGTACAACATAGCATCATCAGCAAACAACAGCAGATTGCTGCTCATATTTAACTTATGGAAAACATTTTTCCCTTTAGGCCCGTCGGAATACTGAAATACAAATGAAATGTCTAAAATATTATAACCAGACATTTTAATAACTATATTTCCTTTACTTTCTTTTTTAAAAGTTGATAACTGCATATTTAATTTAGACGTCGTAAGAAAATGAAGTAGTAATTTGCTCAAACCTTGACATAACACAGTACTATCTAAAACACCAACATCCATTCACGAATGCAGAAGGACATCGTTGCTTAATATTAGATGTTAAAACGCTATTCTGTAGTAACTGAGTAAAAGGTAAGGTATGCATATGCCTGGATTGGTCAATAAAGTCTATGTGCCTCATTCTTCTCCCAGAACTGCTGTGTGATGGGAAGGCAGGATATGGGGCGAATCCTGAATAACCTTGTGGCCAATACGTGAAGTGTCTCAAGGTACGACTGTGTAGATCTGCACACAGTGTAGCCACAACGAAGCCAGTACCGTACAAAGATTATAAAACTGTAGTTGACATGTTCCGTTTGCTCTACATATCCTGTACGTCGAGGTACCGTGCTTTCACGTCTCCTATCAAAATGAAGGCCCCAGATCCTGACCAACTCTTAATAACTAATGATAGTGTTCCGAATTGTCAGACTCCATTGCGAAATGAAGTGAAATGATGGCAGCCGCAGTCTTCCTACCCATTCGACTAGTCTAAGTTATGATTTAAATAATAAAAAACTACACAAGTTACCTATTTTTACACCTAGCGTAAACGTTTCAAGGACGTTTGTTTACATAACTATTTTTACAACATTTGCATGTGTGATTTTCTACTTCTCTTGTACTGTAGCTGTTTTTTTTTTTTTTTTTTTTTTTTTTTTACTGCAATCACAGCGCAAGAGGGGCAGGAAATCACACATGTTAATATCATAAAAAATATTTATGTAAACAAAGGCAGTTGAAAATCAGAATAAATTCTTAAATTCTCAAAACGCGTTGTGCTGAACATGAAACATGAATGACACAGTTGCAGGCTTTCCAGAAAAATCGATTATGATGAACGAAATTAAATTCAGTCTAAGTTAGTTTCTGACGCTACTACAGTTACAGCTGCTGTTTTGTGTTTAGGTGATGAAAGCAAGAGGGCAACAATGGTAAGCTTAACGTACAAAGGTGACTAGTTCTCCTTTAGGTCTCTCCACTCTAGGATCACCCTTGCCGTGTTGAACTTTACTCAACTACTTTTAGCCTCCCCAGTAGTATTACTGAAATCAATTTCTTCTCACGGATAAAATTTGATTTTAAGTTCGTCTTTTAATCTGCCCCCTCCTTCCTAATTCGATATAGTGCCCACAATAAGCAAAGTCTTTCATGAAAAATTTGAGAGGAAAGAAGATTAGAATAAACTTTCTAGGTGTATTAATCTAAATAAATTTGAAGATTGTTGTTGCAGAACTTTTGTTGTTTCGTTAATATACTGCGTCACATTTTAGTATATCATAAAGTCATTTGAATTTTCACATTAACAAAGCCGAAATTACATTGTTCGCCCATAATACAAAAATACGTCCTATCACATCAGAGAGATGCTTACAACTATGTCACTCAGTGGAAATAACAATATTGCAAAAAGTTTAAAAGTTTTCTTGACAAATGAATTTCTGTTAGTATCGACTAATATTTCATAAATGAATCCAGAAGTAATCATAGTAAACAGTTCTAGACTGCGTAATTAATAATAGAAATTTTCATTGTACCAAATAATTCGTAATTTGTTATGTTTCTAAAAAGAAATTATTTTAACTGTACATTTAGAGCTACTATTTATCGACTATAACATCGAAAATTAAGTAATCCCTTTTCATAAATTTTAGCTTGAAATATAACATACTGTGTATAAAATTACATGAAAGTTTTCAGAAAAGCAGCTGAGACAATATTGACCAGTCCAATATTCGAAAAATAATATTGGTGTCGACAACTACTGTCGAGGGAAAGTAATGCTAGAGGAGGATGTCCCGTTACAATCTGAAATGAGTTTGCACAACATCATTCAGTTAGATTTCCATAGTTATCCGCGTTTATTAATATTATTAATTACGATGAGGATCATCAGTACATTATATGATTCGCTCAACAGGTCAGAAAGTTCACTAACAATTGACAGTTATCAGTGCTAATTAAATTTGTTGTATACATAATTTGTCTACTCGTTGATGTCTAACTATGGTTTAAACTGAACAGTTGACACAGAACTTCACATGATGAGTACTAAATGCCGACAGAATAAATTTAAAAAAGAACTGGGTTACATAATATCGGCACTGGTTGAGTGGCCACCAACGACTGACTGGCGCGGAAGATTATATTATTACCAGACGCCGAATGACTGAAGAAAGCAATGCTTGCTCAGGTTAATACTCACCACCCACTGACTTGGAATGTTGACTGTTGGCTACTGACTGACTGGCTTAGTACGCAATGACCGTTTGAGGAGGAGCGTAAGCAGAGATTGCAAAATGTTAAAATGTAAAGCTATTGGAATTTGGCTATTCACACAAAATTTAGAAGTATAGGGTACATAAACACATTACGCTAAGAAGTTATTTTGACTAATAATTAGCTGAACGTCCTTATATTGGTACAAATTATGTATCTACTTTATGTTGCAGAAGTTTTAGGGTGCAGAGGAATTTCCAAAGCCTACCAAAAATTTTCTCGAAGCTCTCATATTCTCGTTGAAAAATTTCAAACTAACATCTTATTTTAGGTAATGATGTATTTTGGGATCGTAAAAATTAAGGCTATTACGTAATAAAACTGAAATTTTCAAAGGATTATATTTTAAGATTAAAAAAATCCTAGAAATCAGTATCATCGAATGAAGGTAAGTTCTGAATCACGAAGTTTTCAGAAAAGACAATTTACTCTTTGAAACGATCGAAATGAATGCTTTCAAACACGGCACCTATACTACAAAACTGCAAACCCGTGGCAGGGTCACCCTGTTCCTCTTGCTGTTTGCCTGCATAACGGTCCCAAGAACAACAAACATTTGCTTTTCGATATTTCGTACATTTGTTGGCCGAAGTTAAAAATTTAAACTACTCTCATAATCTACAGTTTGAGTGAAGTAAAACAGATATAAGTTGAGTAAATGTCAGGAGGCAGTGTAACTCACGGCGCCCAAATTACCCAGACTATATTCATCTAGTATTGGCGAATGAGAGCGCTCAGCAACTTCCGAGGAACTTTACGCATAATTTCAAACATGACATTTTCTGGCAGATTTAAACTGTGTGCCGTACCTAGGCTAGAAACAGGACATTTTTCTTTCGTGGGAGGTAGTTTACCAACTGATCTACCCAAACGCAGCTACCGACCCGTCCTCACAGCTTTACTTCCGCCATTACCTCACGTGATACCTTCCAAATTTCACAGACGTCCTCCTGGATTAGCACTTCTGGAAGAAAGAATATTGCGGATATACGGTTTAGCCACAGCCTGGGGATGATTCCATGATGAAATTTTCACTCTGCAATGGAGTGCGCGACATGAAGGTTTCTGGCTGATTAAAACTGTGTGCTCGAACGAGACTGGAATTCTGGACTTTTCCCTTTCACGGGCATGTGAAGTCTGGAAGGTAGGAGACGAGATACTGTTGAAAGTAAAGCTGTGAGTCGTGCTTTGGTAGCTCCTTCAGCAGAGTGCTTGCCCGCGAAAGACAAATGTAACTAATTTCTAATCTCGGTCCGGCACACAGTTTTAATCTGTCAGGAATTTACAAACCAGCACACACATCGGTGAAGAAGGAAAAAATCATTCTGGAAATTTCAAACCATTTCGCAACTTTTTTCTCGGTGTCCCTCCCCCTCACCCCCTTGCGCCACCAACCCACCCACCCACCCACCCACACCCACACCCACACACCCACACACACACACACACACACACACACACACACACACACACACACACGAAATGATGAAAAGAAGATAAAATTATGGCTTACTATATTTTTGCTGTTCATAGCGTAAAACTACGAGGATAATCCCAAAAGTAAGGTCTCCTACTTTTTTTATAAGTACCTAGAACTGTTTATTTCTACAATGGTTTACATCAGTTTACAGCTTGAACATTTAGCTATTTTTCTACATAATCACCATTTCTGTGGATGCATTTTCGTAGACGCTGTAGCAGTTTTTGTATTCCCATGTCATACCAGCTCGCCGCCATGCTGTTCAGAAAGTTATGGACCTCTTCTTTCACCTCGTCGTCGGAGCTGAATTGCTGGGACCATAATTAACACTGACAGGTACTGTGAGACTCTGAAAAAACTTAAACGGGCAATTCAGAACCGGAGAACAGGAATGTTGAGCAAGGGAGTATATATTCTCCGTGACAACGCTCGCCCACACATCGCTCGGCAAACCTTTGCTCTCCTACAAAAGTTTCAGTGGAACATAATCACCCACCCACCCTATAGTCCTGACTTGGCACCCAGTGACTATCACCTGTTCTATAGGTTAAAAGAACATTTCGCCGGAAAGCGATTCCGCTCCGACGACGAGGTGAAAGAAGAGGTTCATAACTTTTGAACAGCATGGCGGCGAGCTGGTATGACATGGGCATACAAAAACTGCCACTGCGTCTACAAAAATGCATCGACAGAAATGGTGGTTATGTCGGAAAATAGCTAAATGTTCAACATGTAAACTGATGTGAAGCATTGTAGAAATAAACAGGTCTATACACTTACAAAAAAATAGGAGACCTTACTTTTGGGATTACCTCGTAGCTTTTTCTTAAAAGACAGCGCAAATTACCCACAGTATTTTCATACAGTATTTGGTAATGAGAGTGCTTAGCACCATCCAACAAACCTTAAACATAATTTCAGACCTTTTCTAAACGTTTTCGTGCTTACATACTTAAACTCAAATATCTAATCCATTAACAAGTTCTTGAAGTAATCAGATATTTGGAGCTGTTTTACACATGGGAGCTCGGATCTGGAAAGAATCGTGGGTTCATTGCTATCAGTCCTAAAACAAGCAGTTATTAGGATGGTCGAATTTTGAAGTGCACCTGATTTCTATGAATTGCAAATTCTAAATATTTTTCTAACTACAGTGTTCTACAGTAACTGCATTATCGTTATCAGCTGACTGTAAATTACATACTGGAAAACAATTTTGAAAATTGTAGCTTATGTAAAAATTTTGAGATGTCGTATGCTCGAAGTACATGCATTTCTTACGAAATAGAGAGCACAATATAAAAATGTATTATTTATGTTGAGAGTGGTATTATAGCGAATTGACTTTTCCACGTTGCTACATTTCACGTGGAGGCTGAAATCCCTTAGCAGAGTGGGGATCACAAAGTAAAACGGCAAACACAACCCCAAAGGTTTACTCTTTGCTGGAAGAGTCCCTTTGCGTCCCATTTATTTTGTCTTTCCACTAATGTTGCCATCTAAGTGAGTACACTTCCACGAAGCATCAGTGAAGTGTGTCATGAAGGCTTGGAGCTCTTAGTTTTAGCAGTTTTCTTATTTATCGTCCATTATTGCTCCAATGCAGACGTTGGGGATACCTTCAATGGGGAATCATGTTACACGTTCTCGATCTGTCTGAAGACATGAACTTGTAGTTTGAGCAATGTATTCGTCTGAGACAAGTCTTAGGCCCGGAATAGAATACTGATATAGTAGTGAGTGTATCAGTTTATGTTCACTTGTTGCTAGAAGTGTTCATTTGGCTTCAACCGCTATTATCTGCGTAGATGAATTATTCTTTGGTAAACGCATCCGGCGTTTGACGCAGACGATGAATTGTATGTGTGTGATGTACGACACATGTGCATTTTTTTCCTTCCTTTCATTGTGTATTATTCGTCCTTTAACCACTGCCTCTTAGATTTCCTTTTGTTCTACGAATGCACAAAACTCTCGGCCATAAGTGGCATTAATTTGCGTAGAATAGTGGTACTGTACCATGTTTCTCAATTTGCGTGCTTTGTTGACACATTTCGTAGAAGGTTCATTCCTATTGTAGGTTATGCAGCGCGCCCGTATTACTGCTGTATAAAGCAGCGCACTGTATTAAGAACATACGTCTTCATATTATGGAACAGAAACTCTGCTATTTCTGAATTATCTACTCAAGAAACGTCTAAACTGCCTTCAAAAATTTCGTAACTTGCAACTATTTGTCGAAAAATCGTTTCTCAATTTCTTTAATCACAAGAAATCGCTAATTACAGCCCCATGTTTAATGGAGGTGAAAGTAGATGTGCGTCCCCAGCGTAAGTGTATAGAGCGAGCAGTCGCCAGTCCTAACGTGTCAATGCGACCAACGTGGGGAATTCCACCTGTCAAGACGCTTCGAAGGATCGTTTCATCTTCGGTAGCTGTCCGCACACTGCCACTTTAGGGCAAGGATTATCGGCATAGGAAGCTGACCGCTGAATTGGCATATTCCCAGCGACGTCATTGTACTTCCAACCGCTATCGTGGTGGATTGTGATCAATACCACCAACCGATGACCACGGTCTTCAAATTATGACTCCCAGATTATGCCTCAAGGAGAATGCAACAGAACAGTACGGTGCCTTTTTGGAGGCTACCCAAAGGGCTGTTTTTTTTTCCACAGAACGTGGGCAAGGGAACACATGGAATAAAATTTGGGTCATTGTCATTGCCATTGCAGGATTATGCTGACGCCCGAAGATGCAGAAGAATGTATGACGTTGGCTGACGCTACTCATTGCCAACGAAGACAGTCTGAGGGTCGTACAGTACGGGACACGTTCCTTCCACCAATAGTCCAGTCCTACAGTTGGTTCGTCTTTAAAAAATCTGATGACGTTCACAGCGCACTCATCATACATTCATCTAGGAGACACAAATCAACCAAATGGAAGGGCCTACAGCACCTGCTGGCCTGAAACTGAATGCGTATGATTAAGACTAGTTGCAAGTTGTTGTGCGCCCTCGTGCGAACCTTTTTCACCATCTGAATGACCACCAGGAATATCTAAACATTCTACAATTAACGGTGTGAAGCAAGACTCTGTTGAAAATTTTCCTGGAGCTGCTTAAGACCAGAGGAAAAATGTTCCTATCGGTGCACAAAAATGATGAATATGCACCTGTTTGAAAGACTGACTGAAAAAGTGGGTACTGGCCGCCCCATTCTACCTTCCTGAACACTTTTAGAAATTTTGGCATGCGAATATATTCGTGTTCTTTTTAACGTAGAACTTACGTTTCACCCCCACAAACTGCTCTAACTGTAATTCGTCAAAACACACTAGTCCATCTATGTAAGTTGTTCATACACATCCTCTCCCACTTGCCATTGTCACTAAGTACTTGAGCCCAAATCGTTGACATTATCTCTTTGTGTTTCCCTAAATGTCACTGTCTCTTGTCTCACATCCATAGTTTCCTTAATTTTGTCATAATATAACTCTCTTCCTCGTTGTCAGTGTCATATACTTTGTCTCTCATTATCACTGGTTCTCACCCACTTCCACTTTCTTCTTCTCTTTATTCAACTCCCAGTGACACTGCCTCTTTCACTCTTAACTTGATGTTTTCTGTCATTGTCAACTATGTTACACTGCCAAAGTGTCCCTCTCTTTCTTTCACACTGACGTTGTCTCCTTCGCTCTTCTTATAACAACTACTATGTACTATCTGTAAGTACTTATTACTTTTCCGCCTCTTTCCTTCTGTCGCTGTCTCCTTCTCTCTCAGTATAAAAAAGATCGAATATGTTCGCATGTCAAAATTTTTGGGAAAATTATGAACGTCTGAGGATGGTGCAATGAGGCAGCTGACATCCCATTTCTCAGTCTGGGTTCTAAACAGAAGCATATTCGCCATTTTTCTGCTGCGATAGGAGTATTTTTCCGCTGATTCCAGTTTTGTCCCTGCCACAGCAGGGTATGTCGCTCATATTAAAATAACTTTATGGGTCAGTATAATTTTGTTAGTTTACTTATGTGAAATTGAAATAACGCAAATCTAATTTTATGCCTCAGACCGTATTTAAAGTGCACAAAAATTTTCCATGTACTTTAGTATTACAACATGGGGTTTCCAGAAAGCCTTTGATAACGGAGACACTTTACAGCGTATTGCTCTGTGGTACCACTTTACAAACTACGCTCTCCCCTCACAGCGGATTTCACGTGCGTATTTTACGAGTGCAAGTAAGGTAACTTCGAACCTCTGCAAGTCTATTCGACATCGGGATTTTAGGGATATATTGTAACAGTTACATTCATTCGCTGTGCGTAGCTGTTTTGGACCCTGCGCAATCGTTTTGGTATCCGGAGACCACATTCTTGCGGTGTTTTGCGATAACGGATAAAGATATTTGAAAATGGGAAAATGGGAATTCTAGATCAATGCCTATATAATATAACTTCCAAATTTCAGCCATTTTATGTGGTGATTTATTATTTGTATATCGCGTCACACTGAATTTTACGTGCGTATTTTACGTGTCTTTATAAAGCAAATTTGAACCTCTGGTGCTGATGGAGAACGGTATGAAAGCTGCCGTCTTCTCAATCCAGCCATTCATTCGCCTGATAATGGGTTATAATAACGACACCTAATCATTTTTTAATTCTTATAAGTCAGCGGTAATCACATGATATAAAGTCCTCCCTAGGATTGCGAAGATTATGATGTTCGGTTGTTAAGAAAAATCCTCTCAACAGTGAAGCGATACATATTGAAATAATAAAGTACAGCACTAGCTGCGTTGTTTCACGGGTAATGCGACGCTTTTCGGGCGTTTTAAAGCGCTGTGGGAGATTTGTACGTGATGTCTGTGTGTATTGTTCTGTTTCTCTTGTAACGTTAACGTGACAGGGAGGGTGTCACCCGCTGCTAACCCTCCCTCCACTTTTCATGTGGAAGAACAGTAACTCAGGTTGATGCCACGGTTTTTGTGTTTACTTCCACAAGGCATTTGTTACAGGTCAGTACTGTTGTTTAGTGAATAAAATACAAGATTGTTGCATATCAGACTATATTTGTGACTGGATTAAGAACTTCCCTGAGGCTATAATTCAAAGCGTCGTTCTAAAGGGGACAAAACTGATAGATGTAAAAGTGACCTGGTGTACCCAAGGGAGTGTTATAAGGGTGTTGTTGTTTAACGTACAAATTAATGACGTAATGGATAATACTGGAGGCTCGTGATATTCGTGGCTGCTTCTGTTGTTTAAAGGAAGGTTGCAACGCCAGAAGACTAGCAAAATGTAGGAAGACCTGCAGGGGGCGATGATTGGTGTAGAGGCTGGCAGTTGACCCAGAACACAGAATAAAATTAAACACATTGCGTGTAATTAGGGGGAAATACCTGCTGCTATAGGATTAAATAATGATGCCTAATAATAACCATCCTTATCGACCTAAGTGCAATGACCACATAAAAATGTAACAAAAGCAAACCTCAGAGTGAGATTCGTTGGGGGATTCTTAAGCAAATTTATTTCATCCACGGAAGACGTGGCTTACAAAACACTTACTCGATCTATTCTTAGGTATTATTTGTCAGTCTGGGACCCTTATTAAGCACGATTAATAGCAGAGACAAAGGAGATCCAAAACGGAGTGGCTCGTTCGTCACAGGATCAGCCATTTCGAGAGAGAATGTCACGGTTAACTCACTTAACTTCAGTGGAAGACGACACAACAGAGGTGCTGTGCTATCAAACGATGTTTGCTGTTGAAATTCCGAAACAGAACATTACAGAAAACATCGGACAACAAATTACTTCCCCTCACGTACGTCTAGCGAAATGGTGGTGCGAGATGCCATTTCTGTGACTGTCTCGTTGAGAGACTTACCGACAAATTGTTCTTCCCACGCGTCATTCGCGAATGGAAGGAAGTCTAAAATATAAAGGTACAAGAACCACCTATCGCTGTATGCTTTAAGGTGGCTTGCGGAGTATAGATATAGATATAATATCTCAATGCGGTGTATGACTTCCCAATGATTGATTTCATGAGGTCATACTATATTAACTCGTTCTATAAATGCAGGGTGATTTCGTGACGATTTTACAAACTTTCGTGGACGATGGAGAAGGATAAGTGTGTCAATTTGAGGTAAGAGATCCTAGTCCTGAAACGATCCAGTGGGAAGTTATAAGCGAAAAATGTTCTGATACTGCTGACAGTGGAATACATGTGCCGGTACTGTTGTTCCCAGAATTACAGGGTGAAGCAACTTTCAGAGGTGGTAGTATGGACCAAAACAAGATAAAAAGTGTCTAGCAAACGTGGGCTACAAAATGCATATCTTAGGAACTATGGGGCCTTGTTCCTCATCGATACTGTGAAACACAACTCTTCTACAGCAAGCTCTTTCGCTTCCATATTTTTGGAAGAGGTTGCTTGATCCCAAAACAAGAAAAAATGTCAAGTAAATATGAGCACTTATTCAGTAAAAGATATGTGTTTCAAACCACAAAATCTTAGCATCAATCGTCCCGGTACATACACAGTTCAATGACATTAACGTGAGCATCTTTCAAAAGCCTGAATAATCACCTTCTGCAGTGCAAGCCGCTGAGAGATGTTCAGGAAGAGAACCAATGAGGTTGTGGAAAACACCGACAGGGATGTGAAACCATATTGACTCCAGTGCTGTGTCCACCTGCGCTACGTTTCTCGGTTGAGGATCCATGGTGCGAAAAGCCCGGCCGAGGTGATCCCACAAATTCTAGATTGCGTGTGAATCGTGGGAATCTGGTGGCCAGGGTAGTACGGCAAAATCATTCAGGTGCTCTTCGAACCTCGCACGTACACTGTGAGCTATGTGACAGGTTGCATTGTCCTGCCGGTAGATGCCATAGTACCGAGGAAAAACAAACTGCTTATATCTACATCTACATCCATACTCCGCAAGCCATCTGACGGTGTGTGGCGGAGGGTACCTTGAGTACCTCTATCGGTTCTCCCTTCTATTCCAGTCTCGTATTGTTCGTGGAAAGAAGGATTGTCGGCATGCTTCTGTGTGGGCTCTAATCTCTCTGATTTTATCCTCATGGTCTCTTCGCGAGATATACGTAGGAGGGAACAATATACTGCTTGACTCTTCGGTGAAGGTATGTTCTCGAAACTTCAACAAAAGCCCGTACCGAGCTACTGAGCGTCTCTCCTGCGGAGTCTTCCACTGGAGTTTATCTATCATCTCCGTAACGCTTTCGCTATTACTAAATGATCCTGTAACGAAGCGCGCTGCTCTCCGTTGGATTTTCTCTATCTCTTCTATCAACCTTATCTGGTACGGATCCCACACTGTTCAGCAGTATTCAAGCAGCGGACGAACAAGCGTACTGTAACCTACTTCCTTTGTTTTCAGATTGCATTTCCTTAGGATTCTTTCAATGAATCTCAGTCTGGCATCTGCTTTACCAACGATCAACCTTATATGATCATTCCATTTTAAATCATTCCTAATGCGTACTCCCAGATAATTTATGGAATTAACTGCTTCCAGTTGCTGACCTGCTATATTGTAGCTAAATGATAAGGGATCTATCTTTCTATGTATTATAGGAGTGGATATGGTCCCCAAGGATAGATGGATACATGTATTGATCTGTTGTGCCTTCCAGAATGACGAAATCACCCAAGGATATACCCGCCGGCCTGTACCCTGCCAACGATAGTTGCAAGGTGTTTGCTCACAGACGCATCACGCCGCACCCGCCAACGGCCGTCTGTCCGATGGAGCATACAACGTGATTCATCTGTACAGGCCATTTGTCGCCACTCAGTGACGTCCACATGCCGTATTGGAGGAAAAATTACAGCTTTAGACTTCGATGAGAAGCGGTCGGCATGGCTGCATGAACCAGGCGCCTGTGACGGAGGCCCTTATGCAGCAATGCTTGCTGAACGGTAGTTGAGGAGAAGCTGTTGGTACCTCCTTGGTTTATCTGGGCGGTCAGATGCTCAACAGATGGACTGCTTGAGCCGCGTTCACCACAGTCATCTATGGGCCGTGTTGCACCACAGTTGTCTCGACACCCGACACCCGATTTGCATTTGGCAGTGCACGGTATAATTCCATCGCGACGTGATGAGAACAGTTTACAAACTTGACCGTTTCAGAAGCGCTTGCATACTTGGCCCGACAGCCACTAAGCATCTGGTTTCGGAGGTCAGATAAATCGCTCCGTTTCCGCATTACGATAAAGACTATACTCTTTTCCGGGTCCCTACGACATGCTTTATATACCCCCCACTGTTAGTGGTGTCACCTGCCATCTGTGATCGGTTACTGCGCGCTGACATAGGCGGTGGTCACATTGATGTGAGTGGACAATGTGTATTGCACTGTCAGAGGTTTCACTCTCAGCTTCTGATTCTGTTGTTTCCGGACAAGGGTGTCTTACATCAAACTCATACGCTTAGCCTTCTCCATCGTTTCTGAAACGTGATGGCTGGGTGTTGTGTGCTGTCCTTAGGTTAGTTAGGTTTAAGTAGTTCTAAGTTCTAGGGGACTTATGACCACAGCAGTTGAGTCCCATAGTGCTCAGAGCCATTTGAACCATTTTTTCGTTTCTGAAAGTTTGTTAACATCACGGAATCACACTGTATACTATCAGATGTTTAGTATATTTTATTGCCAGTGATTTTTTAGCAATCGTATGCCCAACAAATAACGGATCTTTCAATCTATTCGTAAGGAATGGATTTATACTAGCGATCAACTTTCATTATCTGATTAAAACGTCGCTGCTTTCCAGGCCATCCAGCATTTTGACACAATCTCATAGCGTTCTGAATTCACTTCAAGCAGCAGCATCAACCACAAACAAGCAGCTTTCGATTTCCTTTGTATATACCGCTTACAAAAATGATCCTGCAACAGAAACTTGGGGTAGGCTCGAAGCTACTACACTGAAGAGCCAAAGAATCACACCTGCCTAATATCGTGTAGGGGTCCCGCGAGCACCCAAAAGTGCCGCAACACGACCTTGCATGCACTCGACTAATGTCTGATGTATGGCTGGAGGGAACTGACACCATGAATCCTGCAGGACTGTCCATAAACCTGTAGGGGTACGACGGGGTGGAGAACCCTTCTGAACGGCACTTTGCAAGGCATCTCAGATATGCTCAGTAATGTTCATGTCTGAGGAGTTTGGTGGCCAGCGGAAGTATTTAAACTCAGAAGAGTGTTCCTGGAGCCACTCTGTAGCAATCCGTACGTGTGGGGTCTCGCATGGTCCTGCTGAAATTGTCCAAGTCCGTCAGAATTCACAACGGACATGAATGGATGCAGGTAATCAGACTGGAGGTTTATGTACGTGTCAGCTGTCTGAGTCGTATCTAGACGTTTCAGGGGTCCCATACCATTCCAACTGCACACGCCACACACCATTACAGAGCCTACACCAGCTTGAACAGTTCCCTGCTGACATGCATGGTCCATGGATTCATGAGATTGTCTCCGTACCCGTACACGTTCATCCACTCGATACACCTTGAAACGAGACTCGTCCGACGGGGCAACATGTTTCAGTCATCAACAGTCCAATGTCGGTTTTGACGGGCCCAGGCGAAGCGTAAATATTTTTGTCGTGCAGTCCTCAAGAGTACACCAGTGAGCCTTTGGCTGTGAAAGCTCCTATCGATAATGTTTCGTTGAATGGTTCGCATGCTGACACTTGTTGATGGCCCAGCATTGAAATATGCAGCAATTTGCGAAAGGGTTGCACTTCTGTCACGTTAAACGATTCTCGTCGGTCACCGCTAGTCACTTACTTGCAGGACCATTTTCCGGCCGAAGCGATGTCGGAGATTTGATGTTTTACCGGATTCCTGACATTCACGGTACACTCGTGAAATGGTCGTACGGGAAAATCCCCACTTCATCACTACCTTGAAGATGTCATGTCGCATCGCTCGTGCCCCGACTGGAACACCACGGTCAAACTCACTTAAATCTTGATAACCTGCCATTGTAGCAGCAGTAACCGATGTAGCAACTGTGCCAGAACCTTGTCGTCTTACCGCAGCACCTTTTTCTACCTGTTTTATTTGAATATGTATGCCTATACCAATTTCTTTGGCGCTGTAGTATATTTGTCTAAACGTTTGTTTCCATTAGCAGAGCCACGGTGCGTTCTGTTTGCTAGTAACTCTTCAATCTAATCTCAGAACCAGCCTGCTATATTGTACGCTCGTATTTTGTTGATTAAGGGACAGTGCGGAAGCGAATAGAACCCTTTCTGGAAAGATCACAGTATTAACATGAGTGACTGTGTCTACTGCCTCTTGGGTTTCGTGAACAAAGAAAGCTAGATGGGTTTCGTTAGACCATTTTTTGTTTGTATCTGCTCAACGAGGCTTCTTGAAAATGGGAATGATCTGTACATCTTCCCAGTTACTTTGAACTCACCGTTCCTGCGATAGTCTGTTGCTAGGGGAGGTGCAACTTTTGTACCATACTCTGTACTGAATAATTGCATCGGTGTCCCATAACGTTCTGTTGCCTCTCCTCTGCTGAGCGATTTAAGTTGTTTTTCTATCTTGCGGACACATATTTCGGCATCTCCCATTTTGGGATTAGACTGGAGACTGGAAGACGGACTCGCAATAAGATATTCGTCAGTGAAAAGATTTTGGAGAACCCTCTCCATCGCGTTAGTCGCCAATCCTCTGAAGAGCCCTTTTATACTTGACTTTCTGCAGAGAACAGGATTGTCAGTTTTTACTTTTGAGCGTTTCGTGTAAAATTTCGCAACGTATTTATGGTAGGAGTGAGAACTGTCGCTTGTGTGGAGGAGAATCTGGGGCGAAGTGCGGGTAAGACGGCGTGACATGCTGTTGCGCACCCTCTCTAGAATCGGCGGAGTGCTTAGGCGTAGCGGAACGACTCGTAAAAGGCCGGCACCTCGAGTTATCGGCAACTTGCGCACAGCGCTAAGAGCTTTTATGGCAAGTTCTGAGAACATTTTTGAATAAATCTCCATTGCAAAATTTGTTGCTAAACAGTACCTTTCTCTCAAGCCTTTCGCCGGCGGAATATCCTCGAAGGAAAAACGTGTACGATGCTTCCGCTCAGAAAGTTGCGTTGAGTCTTCAGGTAAACAAGCTGAAGTGTTTTACGTAACGGAATAGTATTCCCTGTCAGGGTTTTAAGATAGGGGAAAATCTCGTTCCTACTTTTTTTTTCGGAGCCGGGACTGCACGGTAAACCGTAAAACACAGGTAATCCAGATATGTACGCACACCTACACAACTACCGTGTTCAAAAAAACAGGTAATCCAGATATGTACGCACACACACCTACACAACTACCGTGTTCAAAAAACAGGTAATCCAGATATGTATGCACACACACCCACACAACTACCGTGTTAAAAAAAACAGGTAATCCAGATATGCACGCACATCTACACAACTACCGTGTTCAAGAAACAGGTAATCCAGATATGTACGCACACGCACCCACACAACTACCGTGTTCAAAAAACAGGTAATCCAGATATGTACGCACACACACCTACACAACTATCGTGTTCAAAAAACAGGTAATCCAGATATGTACGCACACGCACCCACACAACTACCGTGTTCAAAAAACAGGTAATCCAGATATGTACGCACACACACCTACACAACTACCGTGTTCAAAAAACAGGTAATCCAGATATGTATGCACACACACCTACACAACTACCGTGTTAAAAAAACAGGTAATCCAGATATGCATGCACACCTACACAACTACCGTGTTCAAAAAACAGGTAATCCAGATATGTACGCACACCTACACAACTACCGTGTTCAAAAAACAGGTAATCCAGATATGTATGCACACCTACACCATTACCGTGTTCAAAAAACAGGTAATCCAGATATGTACGCACACACACCTACACAACTACCGTGTTAAAAAACAGGTAATCCAGATATGTACGCACACACACCTACACAACTACCGTGTTCAAAAAACAGGTAATCCAGATATTTACGCACACCTACACCATTACCGTGTTCAAAAAACATGCTTCATGCCACATTCGAAAACACACTGCATTACTTACACGTTAATCGTTAGATACTAACAATTTATTTACTAAATTATACTTAAAACATACAGTATTTCGTCTCACTTATTTTCAGTTCACTTTCAGAAAACAAGCATTCATTTTTTTCTCGTTTTCATTAACATTCTTTCTGATACGGCGCTCAGTTTTCGGAGAGTCAAGACATCGATCTGTTCAAACAAATTCTGTCCAGCATTCTCTAATACAGATTGACGGATTTCAGTGCATCAGTATATGCGATAACGGGTCTCTCGATCTCCACCTCTTCGCTCTCTTCCTGTACCGAATGTATTTTATTCATTATACCCGTGTCACACAGTTGCTCACATTTCGTTTCAGAGGAATCGGTATTTCCCCACTCGTGAGTATTATTTTTGTATACGCCTTCGCAACCACAGATTTGTATTTGTTCTGATTATAAGAGAATACGTCGTGCTTCGTATTTTACTTTAACAAGACTATCGAATTATGTATGGATAATACGCAAGCCGAAAATTATGCACCAGGATAATCGGGAGCTTGCTGTAGCTGTGGCTGTACGTTAGACGTGTTTTCTTTGTTCCCTGTCAGACGGATGAGAATATTTATAGTCGCTATCCAAATGGTTTGAATCTCGTGACTGCGTTCCTGAGTGTCTGCTTAGCAATTTTCTAGCTGCGTATGGAAATATTACGTGCATTACATTCATTTCACCTTTTGTGTTAACGTAAGCAGTTAATAAATTAAATTTTCTTTATAAATTTTTATCGTGACATGGCCCTGAATTATCATTTCATACGCAAATGTATTTACCCACATCTACGTATCCCATTCTAAAATAGGAACGAGTAAAATGGCTGACTGTATACCTCCGTACGACCCTAACTTCATTATTATTGTCAAAAAAATTGTTCAAATAGATATGAGCACTAGGGACTTAACTTCTGAGGTCATCAGTCCCCTAGAACTTAGAACTACTTAAACCTAGCTAACCTAAGGACATCACACACATCCATGCCCGTTATTATTGTCTTCGTGGTTCTTACGCGAAATGTACGTTGGCGACAGCACCAGTTTTTTTGCAGTCAGCATCAAATGCACATATTGAGAATTTTCGCAATAGTGTTTCGTGAAAAGAACGTCGTCTACCTAATTGCGCTCACGAATGATCTCCTTAATACTCTCGCCTTGATCGAACCTGTGGTAACAGACCTAGGAGCATGTCTGTGATTTGATGTCTTCTTTAATCCGACCTGCTAGGTATCCGAAACACTCGATCAGTACGCGAGAATAAGTCGCACAAATTGGCTGTACTTGGTTTCATTTATAGTTGAGCTATGCCTTCCTAAAATTCTTGCAAGTAACCGCTGTCAAGCATTTGTCTTCCATATTACCGTCCTTAAGTGTCCATCGGATTTCATTTCCTTTTGCAACGTTACGCCCATAGACAGGGCGTTAGGCGTGCAAGTGCAGACACCGTGATCATTGGTACCTTAATACGTACTCACACGAGCGTGTTAGTTCTTTTTCTTTGCGTCTAATAGCCTTCCAGCGAACAGATCACATGATTTACTACCTGTCGTTTTCTGTACGTTCGTGACTGCACCACTAAGTTGACTACGCCTGTTAGTATGGATTAACCGTTTTACGCCCACGTGCCCACGCGTCAACACCTGATTTCTGACTTGTTTTCCAGGGGTAAAATAAACGCTGATGGCCTGCTCTTGCCACATATACTTGGAGGTACTAACCAACCAAAAACATGCTAATCGTAATACCTATAATTAGTAGCCTGCAAACGAAGTAAATATTGGCGTAATGTTGTTCAGTGCTCTGTCTTTAGTCACCAATAAAAATATCTGCGCCTATACCACTAACACTCTGTACACAAGTGGCACGACTATGTCAAGCAGGACACTACAAGTACTGTATTCGAATATTACACGACTCTTTTTCCAACTCTGCTGCTTTAACTCACATTTTTCTACATATAGAGCAAGCTGCCAGCCGTCACACCAAACACAAATTCTTTCCAAGGCATCGTGTAGTCTTCGGCAAACGACGATACTCCCTGGCACTACATCTGAGCCGTGGCTGGCTCGAGTCATGCTTATCTTGGAATACACCTTGGTCGCATTTCTGTGGTTTTATTTCTCCTGCGGTTATCGCGATAATGTTGCTGTCCTATCCGTGTGTGGTAGCAGCAGCGTGTATCTTTGGTGTGGCGGATATAGTTTGCGGTTGGGCGGCGTGTGCCCAGTGGGTCGGTTGGCGTGGAGCAGCAAGGAAGCCCCGTCGCGCGGAGTGGGGCCGGAGTTGTTGGCGGCGTGCACGCGTGGTTCGAGTGTGAGGTGCTGCTTGCGAATTCTACGAAGTTCGTCGCCCACCGATCTTGGACGTGAAAGTTGAGTCCTCACTTAACCTAATATCGAGCCTCGACTGTTTGAAATTCTTCGTTTGATCCTGGTTGCCGCTTTTGGGACATTCTCACGACCAACAACGTGTGTGTATTTAAGTCGGCTAAGATGTCGGTCGTCTTCCTGTAGAGTTTAATTTAATTTATTACCGGTTATTGAAGTTGACCAGCGGTATCTTCTATCTTGTGGCCGTTGAAGTTCCGGTTACCTGCCCTAGTCGTTGACGTAATTTTCGGCAGTGTATTTTCATCGTCGTGTTGTTGCTGTCCAGCGTGGCTTGTAGTTCGACAGCCGAGGTGTTGTTGGACGTTGTGGGCGCCAATTCCCTGTGTGTCGTTGTGTTGAAAGCTTGTGGTCGTTTTGCTGGTTGCGTGGAGCGGAATTGATTTTGTTGATTGATCGGTCGGCTGTCTGTCGGTTCGGTTGCTTTCAGATTAAGGAGTCGTTTGACAGGGTGTCTGTCTCACCTAAATGGGCGTTAGTGTTACAATCCCAGACCGACCTTGGGAAACTTCTGAGCACCGTTCCTTGTGTGTTACTTGGTAATTTCCCTTTTTGGGTTTTAGTTATTTGGTTGATGTGTGGCCTTCAGCCGAGTATCAGTATATCTTAAATTAATGTTGTTGTCTTGCCCTGAAGCCATGAGATTGTAATTCTTTATAGGGGACTTCAGCAGAATTTTGTATGAAATTTTTTGAGGTACGGCCTTCTGCCTTTTAAAATTGAAACTCTTCTTTCCTGGGCTTAAGCCGTTAAATTATTTTCTGATTTGCGGCCTTCGGTCGAGTTTAAATATTTCTTAAATTAATGTTCTTGTCTGGCCCTTAAGGGATAAGATTTTTATTCTTTTATATGGGGCCGTCAGCCGAATTTTGCATGAAATGTTGTAAGATAAGGCCTTCTGCTTTTTGATTGTAACTCTTCTTATTGCTTAATATGCGACCTCTAGCCAAGTTCAATTAAAATTAAAATGCTAAGGCCTTTAGCCTGTTTAGATTGAAGATTTAGAAAATATTTTTGGGTGAAACCTCCAGAAGAACCTTGTATTTCAATTCCATGCTTAGGCCTTGTGTCTTGGATTTTGAGTGCAGCCTACAGCCGATCTAAAGTTAATCAAGGGAGGTCGATTAAAGTCTTGAGTGTTTTGCATCCTTGTTGTAATATTGTGTGTTTGTATGTTCAGTGCAACTGACGGGAACGTATATTGGTACCATTCCACAGCCTAATCTGCTCTGTCCTGCCATCCCAGGCATTTCAACATCGTCATCAGCGAACAGTCGCAGACTGCAGGTCATCCTACCCGCCAGATTATTTACGTATGCAAAGAAAAAGAACGGCTATATAGCTTCTCCCTCGTGGCACTCCTAACGATACCCTTGCCTCTGATGAATACTCTCCCTTGAATACTGGGTTCTATTACTTAAATACGCTTCGAGCCATTCACGTATCTATAAACCTATCCATACACTCGGATCATCATTAACGGTCTGCAGTGGTGCAACATCAAAAGCTTTGCGTAAATGTAATAATACGGTCTTTGCTTGCTGCTCTGTATCCACAGTCGGCAGGACATCACGTCAGAAAAGGGCAAACTGAGTTTTGCATGAGCGATCGTTTCTGGATTACCTGATTTGTGCTCATTTGTGAATAGAAACTTCTTTCTCTCAGGGAAATCTATAATCTTCGAACTTCGAATATGATCAAGAATCTGCAGATGTACGGACTATTACTCCCTAATTTGACGGGTCACTTCGTTTACCCATCTTATACACAGCAGTCAACGGCGCTGCTTTACGCTGGGAAAGATGTATTCGTGGTACATGTGGGTTTAGTAAGGGGCCAATGCCGTAGAGCACACTATCTAAAACATGCTTAGGATTCCATCCGCACCCAGCAACTTCCAGTTGCTTCTCAGCGCCAGGGATGCGTGTCTTTATGTCCTCCATAAGGACCTCTCTATGACGGTCAGACGATGGTATTTCAGTACGATCCTCCTGCGTGAATGATTTTTTATAAGCAAAGTTTAAAACTTCATATTTTCTTTTTCTATCTTCTGTTACCTCACCACACTGGTCGACGAGGAACTGGACAGATTTATTCGACTCGCATAGTGATTTTACGTAGGAATGGAATTTACACTGATTCTCGGCAAGACCTTTCGCTTCCCGCATCGATCTTTTTGTAGACACACCAGTTTGTACTAACTTTTGTTACTGACATTTTGGCGTTTTTTTTGAACGAGGATGCAACAATCTCTGGTTCCCTAACGAATTTTTTTTTAAACCACAGTGAGTCTTGTCATTTTCTCTCCACACACTTTTCGAGAGCGCAATTTTCTATCAGTTTAAAGTCTGCGTATTATTCTCCTTCTTCATACAGTTAAATAACTGTATGCGAAAACGAGTGCTCGAGAAAATATTACTGATACTCAACGGAGCTACGGCGTAGCTTTTCATTCATAGAAGCAGGGCCGGCCGAAGTGGCCGTGCGGTTAAAGGCGCTGCAGTCTGGAACCGCAAGACCGCTACGGTCGCAGGTTCGAATCCTGCCTCGGGCATGGATGTTTGTGATGTCCTTAGGTTAGTTAGGTTTAACTAGTTCTAAGTTCTAGGGGACTAATGACCTCAGCAGTTGAGTCCCATAGTGCTCAGAGCCATTTGAGCCATAGAAGCAGGGAATACTCATTCCTAGCAGAATGACTGTTTAGTCGAGATGGAGACACAGAGCAACTAATTGTTTTGATAATTATTTTTTGTTCGGTACAATTACAATAATTTAAAACGGAACGATAGCTTTCGGCCTGCTTCGGATACTATCAGGTTTAAAAAATAAAAAATAAATGGTTGTACATGTCACGTCAGAATTGAAATACAGTAAAATAAATTATATAATACCATGAAACACATACCAAGGTTGAGTTGCACTTTTATGGAAAGCACATTGTCAATGAACACACGTGAGGAATTTCATGTATATAAAAGCTAATCGCTGGTGAGCTACTGACTATTCGTATCCTATCGACAAATTTTTATTAAAAGGGTTTCAAGTAAAATTTTAAAAGTCATTGTAAATGGAACACATGTATATATATCATAATTATTCGAAAAAATGGGAGGATTAGATGTGGCGTAAATTGTCCCTTAGCTGTTTTCTTGTGTCATTCATTCTTTTCTACAAGCATTACATCTGTAAGTGATGATCAGAATACTAGAATGGGAATTCCTACTGTCGACCACTCACTTGGCGTAAACCTGACCTATTTTTATTTCCATGGCGCATTGGATACAGTTCTTTATGCTGTACATACACACATCAAAAAAGTTTTGATTCACCCCGTTTCCCAAAACTGCTGAAGATAGACGTTGACTGTGGGTATTGTATCACAGACACAGTCCCTTCGACTCTTGAGAGATGTCACTAAACCCGCCCAAAAAAGTAAACAGCCATGCAGAGCAGCACCTATTAGACGGAAGGGGTCCGACAGCCGATCAGTTCCAGTCATGCCACCAGGAAGGAGGTACACGGCTCGTGTTGTCTATAGTTCAACCATGCCTAGACGGTCGCGTCCGCATTGATACTTTGTGCCAGGAAGGGCTCTCAACAAGGGAAGTGTCCCGGCGTCTCGGAGTGAACCAAAGCGACGTTGTTCGCACATGGAGGAGATACAGAGAGACACGAACTGTCGATGACATGCCTCGCTCAGGCCGCCCAAGGGCTACTACTACGGTGTATGACCGCTACCTACGGATTATGGCTCGGAGGAACTCTGAAAGCAACCCCACCACTTTGAATAATGCTTCTCGTTCAGCAACAGGACGTCGTGTTACGACTCAAACTGTGCCAAATAGGCTGCATGATGCCCAACTTCACTCCCGACGTCTATGGCGAGGTCCATCTTTGCAACCACGATACCATGCAGCGCGGTACAGATGTGCTCATGCCGAATGGACCGCTCAGGATTGGCATCACGTTCACTTCACAGATGAGTGTCGCATATGCCTTCAACCAGATAATCGTCGGAGACGTATTTGGAGACAACACGGTCAGGCTGAACGCCTTAGACACACTGACCAGTGAGTGCAGCAAGGTGGAGGTTCCCTGCTGTTTTGGGGTGGCATTATACGGGGCCGACGTACGCTGCTGGTGGTCAGGGAAGGCGCCGTAAGGCTTTACGATACGTGAATTCCATCCCCCGACGGACAGTGCAACCGTAGCTGCTGCGTATTGGCGAGGCATTCGTCTTCATGGACGACAACTCGCTATTCCATTGTGCACATCTTCTGAATGGTTTCCTTCAGGAAACTACAACGCTCGACTGAAGTGGCCAGCATGTTCTCCAGACATGAACCCTATCGAACATGCCTCGGATAGTTTGGAAAGGACTTTTTATGGACGACGTGACCCACCAACCACTCTCAGGGACCTACGCCGAATGGCCGTTGAGGAGCGGGACAATCTGGACCTACAATGCCTTGATGAACTTATGGATAGAATGCCACGACGAATACAGGCATGCGTCAATGCAAGAGGTGCTACTGGGTATTAGAGGAACCGGTAGGTACAGCAATTTGGACCACCACCTCTGAAGGTCTTGCTGTATGGTGGTACAACATGCAATGTGTGGTTTTCGTGAGCAATAAAAAGGGCGGAAATGATGTTTATGTTGTTCTCTGTTCCAATTTTCTGTACAGGTTCCGGAACTCTCAGAACCGAGGTGTCGCAAAACTTTTCTTGATGTGTGCATTAAAAAATTCCACAAGAAAGACTGGACAAGGCGAAAAGCTTAAGAAGATCAAGACATTATCTTCCCGGGTTCGATTCCCGGCAGGGTCAGGGATTTTCTCTGCCTCGTGATGACTAGGTGTTGTGTGATGTCCTTAGGTTAGTTAGGTTTAAGTAGTTCTAAGTTCTAGATGACTGATGACCAAAGATGTTAAGTCCCATAGCGCTCAGAGCCATTTGAACCATTTTTGAACATTATCATCTAACAACATGACAACAAATGTGGTCGTGTGAATTGAATATGGTCCTCACTAGGGATAACGAAATCTATACCACATGACCTTGAGGCGAATGTGACCACACAATTCTTGGACCACCATAGAATGACTGTTACCGAGTGTATTTTACTTCAGACCACTCTATTCTCGCGATATTCTCTTTTCTGGAGAAGGTCGTGGGGGATGATTCTCAGAGTGAAAGCCCGGGTTGTGGTTCATTGCTATCGAGGACGTTTCCGCCTGCCAGATGACCACAGTACTATTCTGGAACAAAGGGCCGAGAATCTTAAGATGAGTTCCTCCTTTGAGGCTGGCGTCTCATTTGAAAGTTTCGTTTATTCGGAGCAGAATACACATCAGATACGACAATAAACGTTTAAATGTGGTCTCCCCAAAGCACGAAAGAAACTTCCCAGTTTCCAGTTAAAAAGGACGAAAAATAGAATCTGAAGCTTAAATAACGAAGAAAAATAAAACTTAAGCAGAAATATGGAGATCCTCACTCATCATTTCACTAACCACAACCCATTATCTGATATATGCAGTCTTATGAAATGACGATTTACACAAAGAGATTATTTCATAAATGCGAGCACATCATCATAGATATTCGACTCCATAGTCCTGAAATATTTTGAATGCCAGTTTAATACACAAGATTTCCATTAACAACGAAAGATTCCCAGCTGCAAACAAAAGATGTTGATGAAATTAGTCGGGTATGCAGAGGGGTCAAAATAATTCAATACTTTTTTTTCGTTTTTCACTAGCTTCAGTTTCAACGGAAAAATCACACCACAGAAAGTAATTTGGAACATCTTCAAAACCTTGGTACATAAAAATGTTCTTGATAAGAAAATTGAACAGTAATTAACGTTATTGAAGATTGTATAATTAACATCTGTAATAATTTGAAATTTTTCAAAATGTTACCACTATTAATTAATTTCGAATAATGAAAATTCATGTTACAAAATAAATTAAAGAAGCTTTCACGCCACATACGTCCATATGTACTAAAGCTGTCCATAAATAATATAGCTCGTTTCTGAAATACCATTTTAGAAAAACAAGCTACACACAGTGTGCTGTTCGAGTATTTTCAACATACCCAATTACACCACCTAAATTTTCGTTGTATCTTAATATTTATTTTACTTATTTGTGTCTCATGTTTTAATTTTTTTTTATTTTATCTTTCACATTCTCCTTTTTTAGTTCACCATTTCACATACTTATTATTTTCAGTTAACAAAATAGGCATAACTGAATATTATGATACAAAATCTATCTGCATCTGCATCTACATGGATACTCTGCAAATCACATTTAAGTGCCTCGCAATGGATGCATCGAACTACCTTTACGATTCTCTGTTATTCCAATCTCATGTACCATGCGGAAAGAATGAACACCTACTTCTTTGGGTACGATCTCTGATTTCCCTTATTTTACCGTGGTGATGGTTTCTCCCTATATAGGTAAGCGTCAACAAAACATTTTCGCATTCGGAGGAGAAAGTTGGTGATTATAATTTCGCGAGAAGATTCCCTCTGTTTTAATGATATCCATCCCAAATCCTGTATCATTTCAGTGACACTCTCTCCCCTATTTCTCCATACTATAAAACGTGCTGCCGTTCTCTGAACTGCCGCGTGGGGTAGCCATGCGGTCTCAGGCGTCTTGTCATGGTTCTCGCGGCTGCCCCCGTCGGAGGTTCGAGTCCTCCCACGGGCATGGGAGTGTGATGTCTTAAGCGTAAGTTAGTTTAAGTTGGATTAAGTAGTTCGTAAGCCTAGGGACCGATGACCTCATCAGCTTGGTCCAACAGTCCTTACCACAAATTTCCAAATTTTTTTCTTTGAACTTTTTTTGATATACTCCGTGAAACCTACCTGGTAAGGATCCCACACCGCTCAGCAGTATTCTAAAAGAGGACGGACAAGATCTGTAACATTTCCTAAGTGTCCCGACAATAAAACGCGGTCTTTGGTTATCCTCCCCCACAGCATTTTCTGTGTGTTCCTTCCAATTTAAGTTGTTCGTAATTGTAATTCCTAGGTACTTAGTTGAATTTAAGGCTTTAGATTTGACTGATTTATCGTATAACCGAAGTTTAACGGTTTCCTTTGAGCACTCATGTGGATGACCTCACCCTTTTCGTTATTTAGGGTCAATTGCCAATTTTCGCACCATACACATATCTTTTCTAAATCGGGATGCAATTTGTTTTGATCTTTTGATGACTTTACTACTCGATAAACGAAAGCGGCATCTGCAAACAACCTAATACCGTTGCTCACATTGCCTCCCAAATCGTTTGTATAGATAAGGAACAGCAAAGGGCCTATAACACTACCTTGAGGAACGCCAGAAATCACTTCATTTTTACTCGATGACTTTCCGTTAATTATTACGAACTGTGACATCTCTGACACGAAATAACGCATCTAGTCACATAATTCAGACGATATTCCGTAAGCACACAATTTCCCCCCGCTTGTGCGGTACAGTGTCAAAAGCCTTCCGGATATCCAAAAATGCGGAATCAATTTGAAATCCATTGCCAATAGCACTCAACACTTCGTGCGAGTAAAGAGGTAGTTGTGCTTCACAAGAACGACGTTTTCTAAATCGGTGTTGACTGTGTGTCAGTAGACCGTTTTCTTCGAGATAATTCATAATGTTCGAACACAATATGAGTTCCAGAATCCTAATGCATGTCTACGTTAATGATATGGGCCTGTAATTTAGCGGATTACTCCTACTACCTTTCTTGAATATTGGTGTGACCTGTGGAACTTTCTAGTCTTTTGGTACTGATCTTTCGTCGAGTGAACGGTTGTGTGTGATTGATAAGTATGGAGCCATTGCAATAAGCATACTCTGAAAGGAACCTAACTGGTATACAGTCTGGAGCCAAAGACTTGCTTTTATTAAGTGATTTAAGTTGCTTCACTATTCCAAGGATATCTACTTCTAAGTTACTAACAGTCGACCAGAATCTCTTTGGATTTTCTGCCAGGTTTCGAGACAGTCCGCGTTAAATTTCGATCTTCTGTAAAAGATCACCCATCTTGGAGATTTTGCGTCCGTTTGAATTTGGTATGTTTCTTTTGTTGTTTCTGCAACAGCGTTCTGACACTTTTTGTTTACCAAGTAAGATCAACTCCGTCGTTTGTTAATTTATTTGGTATAAAACTCTGAATTGCTGCCAATACCATTTCTTTGAATTCAACCAACATCTGGTCTATACTTACATCATTAATTTGGAATAAGTGGACTTTGTCTCTCAGGAAGGCGGCAAGTGAATTTTTATCTACTTTTTTGAATAAATATATTTTTGATTATATTTGGAGGATTTTGGGACGGGTCACCATACTAAATTTTACAACAACAACCCTGTTTTCACTAATCCCTGTATCCGTTTTGAAGCTCGTTATTAGCTCAGGATTATTTGTTGCTAAGAAGTAAATTGTGATTTCACAACAGTTTCCTAATCGTGTGGGCTCATGAACTAACTGCTCGAGATAATTTTCAAAGAATTCGTTTAGCCCAATTTCGGATGATGTTTTATACGTACCTCCGGAATTAAACATGTATTTTCGCCAATATATCGAGAGTAAAATAAAGTCACTACCACCTATAATTGTATGACTCGGGTACGTGTTTCAAATCAAACTCAAGTTTTCTTTGAGCTTGTCAGCAATTGTGTCATCTGAATTGGGAGGTCAGTGAAGGGATCCAATTATTATTTTATTCCGGCTGCCAACAATGACCTCTGCCCATACTTACAGGAACTATTACTTCAATTCCGCGACAAAGTAAACTACTTCTAACAGCAATAAACACGCCACTACCAACTGTTTTAGTTTATCCTTTCGGAACACCGTTCGGTTCTTCGCAAAAATTTCGGCTGAGCTTATTCTGGCTTTAGCCAGCTTTCAATGTCTATAACGATTTGAGCATCAGTGCTTTCTGTTAGTGCCTGCGGCTCTGGTACTTTCCCAAAACAACTACGACAATTTACAACTGTTATACCAATGGTTCCTGTATCTACGTTCTTCCTGTGTTTGTCCTGCACCCTTGTGACTCAAGTCCTTCTTGTGTTTTCCCGAAGCCCTCGCCCATAAAAAGCCGCCCAGTCCACGCCACACAGCTCCTGCTACCCGTGTAGCCGCCTCCTGTGTGTAGTGGACTCCTGACCTATTCAGCAGAACTCGACACCCAACCACTCTATGGCACAAGTCGAGGAATCTGCAGCCTGCACGGTCGCCTCTGATTCAGACCCTCCACTCGGTTCTGTACCAGAGATCTGGAATCGGTCCTGTCGGCCAAAGTCGTCTCCAGTATGTATCAAATCGGAAAGCAAGAACATCCGAATAATTTTATGATGGGATCCGACTGACGCTCAAACGAGTAAAAATTGCTGCTCCTTGTGACGTGTCTATCAAGAAGGAAGTCCATCACTGTGGACGTGAAGAACAGACCGAAATTGTTGTACCTACAGTACTAGGAGCCCACCAGCACGCTACGCAAGGCAAGCACTAATTTTATAGACTTGTTTGTTTGATCTCAGAACATGTAAGGGTTACAGTCAACTTACTTTCAAACTTATTCTCCGAAAATTTCTGCACCAAGTCATCACCAGTCCTTTTTCTTGGTCGTGTTTTGCTGGGAGATGACAGTTTGAAAGTTTTTTGGCTTGTTTGTTTAATAGTTGAGTAAAAGGTACGATAAGTAAATTCATTATTATTATTACGAACTACTTCATAGTAGAGAGAGAAAGAGAGAGACATTCAATTTAAGAAATTGCTTTGCTTTATAACACCATCTCTAAAGGTGGTCGCTTTGTTCAAAGAAATAACTTTAATGTTGCTACACATTTAAATTTGTTTTGCATGCTAATTCATGATTTACGTAACAAGTTTTTCAAAAGTAAAGATGGCTGCCACTTGGCCAGTCCCAGTTTGCTTCCATGTTGTTTCGAAGTAAATTCAAGTAATACAAAAAAAAAAAAAAAAAATTACAGCCATTGAAAGGCACTGTCACACTAAAACCAATTAAAAGAAAAACGTTTAAATATTTCATAATTGCTCCTTCAAAGCTGGCGACCGAAAATAAAATTTTAGGAACAGTTTTTCTTACAGTGGGCCTAACTAAGGTAAGGTTTCGAGTCTGCTGTGGTGTGCTACTGCGGTGTGGATGGATCTGATAACAGCTAGGTCAGACATTGTACAATCCTGTGTGCCCCACCGAATTTGATTATCGAGCCCCTTCATCCACATTGCGCTTTGTGTAGAAGCCCACGTTAAATGATCGCCTTGCAGTGTAAAGTCTATTACGTTACACCGCTCATAGATTTTGTTCAACATAGAAAGTTTATTAACAATATTTGCAGTAACATTTTTCAGTGGAAAGTTTACGTTAGCGGGGGTGAGTGAACGGCTGTATTGTGGCTTGAGCAGAAGAACGCGGCCGCGGAGACACCGTTAAGATTTGTTGTGCCAGTGTCCGCTAGGCGGCAGAGGAGGGCCGCTACCCGCTTCCAAAAGGCATTCGTTTTCGTCCGGACGGCTGGCATGGAACTCTCACTCAGCAGAAAACAACTAACGTTATTATGTGCACTGAAAATGTATTTATTTAAACAAAATTAGTAGAAGGAAAGACGTCCTTAGTTAAGAGTTTGTTGTTTTCAACTACGTTTCGTAAAGACAGTACGATTCCGCGCGATTTCGTACAAGAGTTATTTAATACTACGAATCGGTCACACGTGGAATCGGCTGGTTCGGTCACAAACAGAAGTGGACGGATGACGCCGAGTTTGTTGCCGAATTGGGAGGTCTCAGAGGGACAATTTTCCGTGTCAGTCTTGCATTTGTAGATATCATACCCCTCCTTGACCACGCCACAGGAGGGGATGAAACAGGTGGGCTGATGGAGATTGAGCACTCTTTCCTACTTCGTATCACGTTAATCTCATCGAATGCTTTTGATAGTCCCTAGTGAAGAGGGGCAGCAGCCTTTTCAGTAGTTGCCGGAGCAACAGTCTGGATGATTGACTGATCTGGCCTTGTAACACTAACCAAAATGGCCTTGCTGTTCTGGTACTGCGGTACTGCGAACGGCTCAAAGCAAGGGGAAACTACAGCAGTAATTTTTCCCGAGGGCATGCAGCTTTACTGTATGATTAAATGATGACGGCGTCCTCTTAGGCAAGCCGGCCGAAGTGGCGGAGCGGTACTGGGCGCTTCAGTCTGGAACGGCGCGATCGCTACGGTTCGAATCCTGCCTCGGGTATGGATGTGTGTGTCGTCCTTAGGTTACTTAGGTTTAAGTAGTTATAAGTTCTAGGGGACTGATGACCTCAGATGTTAAGTCCCATAGTGCTCAGAGCCATTTGAAGCCATTTTCCTCTTGGGTAAAATATTCCGGAGGTAAAATAGTCCCCCATTCGGATCTCCGGGCGCGGACTGCTCAATAAGACGTCATTATCAGGAGAAAGAAAACTGCCGTTCTATGGATCGGAGCATCGAATGTCAGATCCCTTAATCGGGCAGGTAGGTTAGAGAAATTTAAAAAGGGAAATGGATAGGTTAAAGTTAGATATAGTGGGAATTAGTGAAGTTCGGTGGCAGGAGGAACAACACTTTTGGTCAGGTGAATACAGGGTTATAAATACAAAATCAAATAGGGGTAATGCAGAAGTAGGTTTAATAATGAAGCAAAAAATAGTAGTGCGGGTAAGCTACTACAAACAGCATAGTGAACACATTATTGTGGCCAAGATAGACACGAAGCCCACGCCTACTACAGTAGATGAGACAAACGAAATTATTCGGGTAGTGAAGGGAGACGAAAACTTAATAGTTATGGGTGACTGGAATTCGAGAGTAGGAAAAGGAAGAGAAGGAAACATAGTAGCTGAATATAGATTGGGGCTAAGAAATGAAAGAGGAAGCCACCTGGTAGAATTTTGCACAGAGCATAAGTTAAGCATAGCTAACAGTTGGTTCAAGAATCATGAAAGAAGGTTGAATACATGGAAGAACCCAGGAGATGCTACAAGATATCAGATAGATTATATAATGGTAAGACAGAGATTTAGGAACCAGGTTTTAAATTGAAATTTCCAGGTGCAGATGTGGACTGTTACCACAATCGACTGGTTATGAACTGTAGATTAAAACTGAAGAAACTGCAAAACGGTGGGAATTTAAGGAGGTGGGACCTGGATAAACTAATTAAACCAGAGGTTGTACAGGGTTTCAGGGAGAGCATAAGGGAACAACAGACAGGAATGGGAGAAAAAAATACAGTAGAAGAAGAATGGATAGTTTTGGGGGATGAAATAGTGAAGGCAGCAGAAGATCAAATAGGTAAAAAGACGACGGCTAGTGGAAACCCTTGGGTAAGTGAAGAAATATTGAATTTAAATGATGAAAGGAGAAAATGTAAAAATGCAGTAAATGAAGTAGTCAAAAAGAAATACAAACGTCCCAAATATGAGATCGACAGGAAGTGCAAATTGGCTAAGCAGGGATGGCTAGAGGACAAATGTAAGGATGTAGAGGCTTATCTCACTAGGGGTAAGATAGATACTGCCTACAGGAAAATTAAAGAGACCTTTGGAGAAAGGAGAACCACTTGCATGAATATCAAGAGCTTTGATGGAAACCCAGTTCTAAGCAAAGAAGGGAAAGCAGAAAGGTGGAAGGAGTATATAGAGGGTCTATACAAGGGTGATGTACTTGAAGACAATATTATGGAAATGGAAGAGGATATAGATGAAGATGAAATGGGAGATACGATGCTGCGTGAAGAGTTTGACAGAGCACTGAAAGACCTGAGTTGAAACAAGGCCCCCGGAGTAGATGACATTCCATTTGAACTACTGACAGCCTTGGGAGAGCTAGTCCTGACAAAACTCTACCATCTGGTGAGCAAGATGTATGAGACAGGCGAAATACCCTTAGACTTCAAGAAGAATATAATAACTCCAATCCAAAGAAAGCAGGTGTTGACAGATGTGAAAACTACCGAACTATCAGTTTAATAAGCCACAGCTGCAAAATACTAACGCGAATTCTTAACAGACGAATGCAAAAACTAATAGAAGCCGACCTCGGGGAAGATCAGTTTGGATTCCGTAGAAATGTTGGAACACGTGAGGCAATACTGACCCTACGACTTATCTTAGAAGCTAGATTAAGGAAGGGCAAACCTACGTTTCTAGCATTTGTAGACATAGAGAAAGCTTTTGATAATGTTGACTGGAATACTCTCTTTCAAATTCTGAAGGTGTCAGGGGTAAAATACAGGGAGCGAAAGGCTATTTACAATTTGTACAGAAACCAGATGGCAGTTATAAAAGTCGAGGGACATGAAAGGGAATCAGTGGTTGGGAAGGGAGTGAGACAGGGTTGTAGTCTCTCCCCGATGTTATTCAATCTGTATATTGAGCAAGCAGTAAAGGAAACAAAAGAAAAATTCGGATTAGGTATTAAAATCTATGGAGAAGAAATAAAAACTTTGAGGTTCGCGGATGACATTGTAATTCTGTCAGAGACAGCAAAGGACTTGGAAGAGCAGTTGAACGGAATGGACAGTGTCTTGCAAGGAAGGTATAAGATGAACATCAACAAAAGCAAAACGAGGATAATGGAATGTAGTCGAATTAAGTCGGCTGATGCTGAAGGAATTAGATTAGGAAATGAGACACTTAAAGTAATAAAGGAGTTTTGCTATTTGGGGAGCAAAATAACTGATGATGGTCGAAGTAGAGAGGATATAAAATGTAGACTGGCAATGCCAAGGAAAGCGTTTCTGAAGAAGAAAAATTTGTTAACATCGAGTATAGATTTAAATGTCAGGAAGTCGTTTCTGAAAGTATTTGTATGGAGTGTAGCCATGTATGGAAGTGAAACGTGGGCGATAAATAGTTTAGACAAGAAGAGAATAGAGGCTTTCGAAATGTGGTGCTACAGAAGAATGCTGAAGATTAGATGGGTAGATCACGTAACTAATGACGAGGTATTGAATAGAATTGGAGAGAAGAGGAGTTCGTGGCACAACTTGACTAGAAGAAGGGATCGGTTGGTAGGATATGTTCTGAGACTTCGAGGGATCACCAATTTAGTATTGGAGGGCAGCGTGGAGGGTAAAAATCGTAGAGGGAGACCAAGAGATGAATACAGTAAGCAGATTCAGAAGGATGTAGGCTGCAGTAGGTACTGGGAGTACTTGCACAGAGTAGCACGGAGAGTTGCATCAAGGTGCTGCCCCACTTTGTCATTAGGAAAGCGTTGAATCGTCAGGGGGTGTCAGCAGTGCCAAAGGATAAAAACTTCGTCATGGTGCTCACTACAATGCGAACTGTCGTTTTCGACCGTGAAATGTGTGAGAATCAACGACCGAAGGAAAGACGTTGTTTCATTGACCCCCTTTACGGCTCCTTCTGAGGCCTCTACGTGACGATTCTGAGCGTCAATATGTCTAAAATCTTTTCGACGTCCATTCACAAGGAAACAATTTCATTTTAACGCGTGACGCCGTTGTTCTGACCTCCGTCGCACATGCGTCGAAAGAAGAGATAAAACATGGGTAAGAGGGAAAGAAAGGACCTTCTCATCACGTGACACGTCCTCGGTGTCGTTGGGAAGAATTGTGGTGAAATTTGGTGCCAAAGTGACGTTATTAACCCACCTCACATCTCATATGAACTTCTGAACTCTGGCCTTTTTTCTCGCCTTGCTGTTACAAGCATGGCTGAGCCCGAGGTTGACGCATCGCGGCGCCACGCTTTTGCACTGCTGCAAAGGAAGATTGTACTCATATTTGAGGCGGACTTCAAAAATTCCACGACGCTACGGGAGACAATTACGGCGTTTCCAAGAAGTGAATCTTTAACGGTTTTGCACAATATAGATACATTTAAGAAAAATATCTGTATGTAGTGTCTTACCTTGCCAAAACTGCCCTTTCCTATCGCTCTCAGTATCTGGAAGTGGTCGAAATTAACTGAAAAAGCACAGAAAGAAGGCAACTATTAGTTGAAACTCCAGTCATAAACCAGAAAGCGAGTAAGTAGGAAAAGGTAAGTAGTCACACGTAAATGGGATCTGGTCGTTGTTAACTGTACAATCATATTTTTAATTATAAATTCACAAGCTGTATAATACTTTACTCTGTAAAATAAATGAAGTTCGAAATTCAGTCGCTCGCGAGAGGCAACACTTAGAGTGTGTGCACAAGCTCGGATTGTTGAAGGATTCTGAAACAAATTAACTATCTACATTTCAAATTAGCAATCCCAGTCTTTGCTTTGACTGCGATTCATTGGCAAAACACTTAGAAGGTTCAACAGGTCTACTAAAGAGGCTGCTTACATCACGCTTGTCCGCCCTATTCAAGAGTATTTCTGTGCGGTGTGAGATCCACATCAGGTGGGACTTACAGATGACATCGAAAAATTACAAAAAAGGGCAGCATGTTTTGTATTATCGCGAAATAGGGGAGATAGTGTCACAGACATGATATGTGAATTGGAGTGGCTATCAGTAAAACAAAGGCGTTTTTCGTTGCGACGGGATCTTGAAATTTCAATCACCAGTTTCTCCTCCGATTGAGAAAACATTCCGTTGGCACCCACCTACATAGGGAGAAATGATCATCACGATGAATAAGAGAAATCAGTGCTCGCACAGAAAAATTTAAGTGCTCGTATTTCCCGCGTGCCGTTCGAGAGTGGAACGGTAGAGAGACAGCTTGAAGGTCGTTCATTGAACCCTCTGCCAGGCACTTTATTGTGTATAGCAGAGTAATCACGTAGATTCAGATGTACTCCAAGAGTGTGAAGCGATTCAGGCAATTAATGGGAGAGCTACATCTGGATGGGAATTTGTACCTCCGTTCTCCTGCATGCGAGTCTGTTCTATCACCGTGCCAAATCGTTCGATTTGATGTGCTCTCTACTACTATTCATTAATACACGAGGTGAAATAAGTGACTAATGTCATAAGCTGAAAACTCAACTATGGTAACTAACACATAATTTACATTTGCTGTTGAGTGAGGTGAAATACGTGAAATGCATGTTTCTGTTATGAAAAGGATAGACTATAGGCTTTTTATTTTGTGAATCAAGTGCGGAAAACATGAGAGAAACATTGTAAAAAGAGGAAAAAACGTACAGAACAAACAAGGGAAAACATTTTAAATTTTTTGAGGACAGCATACGTTCGTTTATTCATTCTCTCGTCGAGCATCACGTGACAAGGCGCATATTCGTTTACACATTTTTAAAACGTTCTACAGATATAGTTTAACGTGATATGAACAAAGATTTATTTTACTATGTAGCGTCAGAGATGCAGTTAGAGGATAGAGCATTAAAAAGTTGATATGTGCAACAAATAAACTTAAAATAATTCTTTAAAATTACTAAAGATTATATGGCTAGGGAAATCTGTCTGTTCATTTAAAACAGATCCAGGCTTTTTGATTTTGCAGAAGTATATTTCTAGTTGTAACAGATTAAAGGTGTTACCATTGGCTTTATTGTAAAGTGCGGCCTAACACTTTTCTATCCTGTTGACAATGTACATCGTTTCGACTATGTGCTGTGAAATAACCAATTTTTTTAAATGGTTGAGTCTGAAAGAATTTGTGTGTCCTCGGAAATGGGTTTTGGAATATCTGCCTTTCTTACCCACATAGGGGCAGGGCAACTGGGGAATGATACTTTATACATTCCGCTGCTGCTGAATTTTTAGTTATCTGTGTTTATCTAATGATACTTTATACATTCCGCTGCTGCTGAATTTTTAGTTGCCTGTGTTTATCTAAGCGTCCTAACTTATTACTATCAGACAATACAACCGCTACATTGGCTTGTTTGAATAGCCTAGCAATTTTTTGTGACATATGGCCCGGGTATCAGCTGCTGGCAAACATGTTCCCATCTTTGTCAGTATGGTGATATTTTGTCTTATTTTTGGATGTTAGTGAATCTAAATTACGAGGCTGTATGGCTGTGTGGCGATTGTTTATGGCAATAGTCTGCATTTTATTTTGTCCAACTTTGACCTAAAGCTAATTTCTTCTAAGGCAAGTGAGTGCGCTCCGTGTGCCACGGACTTAAAAGGCAGAAGGTTTGTTTGCAGTGGGACAGAATGATGAGTTGTCAACTGTTATGTCTGTTTACGTTGAACTTATGTTTCTATTGGAGGCAGGTATTTCTAAGATACAGGAAATTTACGTTTTTGTTGTCCTCATATTCTAGTGTGAATTTTATGTATTCGTGGAATAAAATTAATAATGCAAGTAGATCCTCGATCTCCAATTTTGTACCATCGTACTGCAGCAGTTCATCATCAACATACCTCCAGTAATATACTGTTTTACTTTTGAGCCCATTGTTTTCTTCAAAGAAGTTTTTTTCAGATAATTGAGAAACAAATGTGACAGGAAACTTCTTATACTGCTGCCCATGGAGCGAACCTCTTTCTAGTTGTAAATTTTCCATTAAAGGTTAAGTTATGTGACAATGTTAGTTGCAACATGTCAGTGACCTCTGATATTTTTGAAATGGACAGTATTTTATGTTTTACTAAGTTTTTTTTTTAAAAAATTAACTATTATTTCTTCTGTCAGTGCATTTGTAAATAGTTTAGCTACATCAAAAGAAGCAAACGTGGTACGTACAGAAAATTCTATATATTTCATTATAGTTGCTAAACCAGCAATGCACATACACATACATAACAATTGGCAGCTCATCATGCCACCCCACTGAATACAAATATGCTGCTTTTAGATCTATGCTACGTAGATTACACTCACTAGACTCAAAAGAAATCAGCCTTAGGACAGAAATGCACGCAATAGAAAATATTACCAAAAACAATGGCTACACAGCCAAAACAAGTGATAACTGAGACACATTAATACACAAAAATGAGACAAGATTGCTGCATTAAGATAGAAGGGAAAATACTACACAATGAAGGTAACGGTAGGATCCTAAATATGTTAGAACAATTGGAAATATACCTCCACAAAATCAAAAAGCGTAAATCTGTATTAAATGAACGAACAGGTTTCGCTAGCCTAAGTTATTTTAGTGATTTTAAAGACTTTTTTTAAATTTATTCTTTGCATACACTCTAACCATGTGTCCGACATTACGTGACAAACTTTATCTTTGATCATATCACGTTAAAATACACCTGGGAAGTGTTTTTCAAATATGTAAGCAAATGTGCACCTTGAGCGGCGTGATTTTGAATGACAGAATGAATTAAACAATGTATTCTGACCTCAGAACGTTAAAAATGTTCTTCCTTGTTTGTTTGGTAAGTTTTTCCCTGTTTTTTTTATTTTTTTTTCACTGTTTCTCACATATTTTCCGCTCTTGATTTACGAAATACAAACCCTTACATACAACTTTCTCATATCGGAAACATAACTTTCACCTCACTCAATAGCAACTATAACTATATTTTAGACTTTTTGCACCTGAGATGCACCTACAGGTTCCGAAATGTATCGTGTAATTTAATCAAACACGAAAAAATTGTGACTGAAGGCATTTTTATCATTGCAATTTTGTCAAATAAAGACATGACTGGCGACCATAGCTGTTTCGTGATACAGACTGTTGATGGTGCGTAGCAGTAACAAGCCACAGTGGTTTTATGTATTTTATTCAAAAAGTATCTTTACCTGACTCGAATTAATACGATTCATCATCAGACGTGTTTGATGCATTCGTCAAAACACATGTTATGTTGGTTTACTGGTAAGTGGTGAGTTATTGAGTGGCGAGTTACGTGAAACGGCGGTCTGGACCCTTTTTTAACAGTTTTTCCCCTACTAAACACATTCATATAGATAATTTCTCTATTTGTATTCTCTCTGTCTCTCTCTCTCTCTCTCTCTCACTCTCTCTCTCTCTCTCTCTTTCTCTCTCTCTCTCTCACACACACATACACACAGTAAATGACAACCGGGGACTTAGTTGACGTATACAGTAGTATAAGAGTTTTGCTTTATATGCAGACAGGTGGAAAAAATTTATTTATATTGGAAGGTAGAAGGTGCTTCTCGAAGTTTTTTCAGGAAAGGAGTATGAGGCAATTAAATTTGCTCATTGGTCGAAGTAGCTGTTTTTGTGTATGCGTACTTCTATTTCTTCTAGAAAACATTAATAGAGTCTCCTTTTTCTACTATGTGTAATACTTTCATATCGATCTTAGCGTTTCTCACTGAATAGTTTTCTTCAGAACTGTGGGTTGAAAATGTAGGTTTGTTTAAAATGTCAAATCTTACAGTATGAAAGTGTTCTACGTACGTCAATTTTGAAACCTCAGCCTGTCTTACCAACGTAAACCAGCAGGCAGCTTACCAGCAAACCAACGTAACATGAGTCTACGAGAGAATGAAAGCCCTCTGATTATATTAATTCGAAACCCGTTACTGAACTTTTGGAATAAAGTAACCTAAAAGCAAATTGTAGGTGGTTCCCGCTTTACACCAGCAACAGTCTGTAAGGATTTACTTCTGGATCATCACTACCTCAAAAGGTTGCTAAGCACAAGGCCACATTGAAAACATGGCTATCGAGTTCTGCCATTCATTTTGTCACCTGTCGGTATCCGAATAGTTGAAGAGTTTCTCAAGGACTGGGGAACTTAACACTGAATGCCAGTCCAACTCTTCTAAAGAAGCTGAAGACAGTGGATGCGGGTCAAATATCCTTAGTTTTAGTGGTGACATTTCCATATTACTTCGTGGTTCTAATCCAGAACCTTAAGGACACACCAGCAGGTTTTACGACAGTTGACAAACATCCATCCCCTTGAATTTTTTCAGGCAAATGGCTGAGGAAAAGAGTAGCTCAGAAAAAGTTATTTGTTTTATTGTTCCATATTACTCTGGGTGTTGAGCCTATGATCTCAGGGCAAAATTACAGCAAGCAGTCTCGCTCACACTCACACCCACATACACGTACGAGCGCCCGCCCGCGGGCGCTTTCATTGAGGTACTAAGATCTGGAGGGCGGAGATTTGGCTTTTCCCTCAGGCCAGCTACAGCACTTTATCTAAGTTTCATCATGATTAACATTGCACTACAACCCAATAAACAACTGAGCATCAGCAACCACAGTAGCATGCACTGAGAGGTGTACAATCAAAGCATAACTTTTTTCTATCACGTCGGGATAAGGATACGTAAGGAGGACAGTACGACAAGGGATAGGACCCTTGAGCTCTCCTCCTTAGCAACTTGACAAAGAGGAAATATCCCGTTAAAAATAATGTAAATTTATAAAAGACTCTTCTGCATTTGACTGCAGGATCTTCAGAGCACAATTGCAAAAGCGAGGACACTTGAACGAAGTTCGCCATCTTGAACTTTTTCAGAGGAGTGGATGAGGCTAGCGGTAGCGAAGTCAAGGTAATTTAGTTTACAGAAGAAGTGCGAATAATAAATCATCGTGTTTTATTAAGGCACAGGATGCATTTCGGACGCCATCATCATGTACAAATTGTTGAATACATTATTCCTGAGTGACGTTAGGCGAAATTATTTTCCTATTGTTAGAAGGTTAGGGATTAAATTCCGAAATTCACGAATGAAGAATCTGAAAATACGCTAAAATCGTGAAAAACTGGACAAAAGGCACAGGAAAAACATCTTTAACACTGTAATGTCATCAAACGCTGATGTCTGCATTCTGTAGCTGCACATCACATCACATCACTGAACGCGCACTTGTTTGTACACATCAAAACGCTTAGCACAAACACTATGATATGAACCGATCAAGGGAGTGACTGAAGGCATTATTACCAGATGAACTGGTTTTAGAGCTCTCATTTTAATACTGCAGTGGACGCGCTTGGAAATGTCCTTTACAGCGTGATGCTGTTTGTTTCATAACATCCTGCTTCGCCCCAAAATTTTAGTATGTAAATCTTCCCACTGCGTTTCTTCTTTGGGTTTCTGAAAAATCAGAGCAAAGCCATTCCTGTAGGTACACGAAATGTATTTGCAGCTGGGAATATGGACAACCATGAGCTATATAATGGAATGACGAGAATGCACATTTATGCCAGGCGGGTAGTCGAACCCGGAATTCCCGCTTATCGCGAGGGGTCGTCTGACCATTAGGATGTCCGAACACACTTCTCGGCTAGACTCAAACATCCATATGTCGTCAACCATAACCTGCACTAATATATTAATTATGTTTATACCCGTACAGGGGAGTCGTTTTAATTGAAAGTTGCTTGTCCGGTATCGGCGGATAAATACGATACTGCAGTGCCTGTGTCGTTTAGAAGTACAACTCACTGTTCCTTTGGATACGCAAGCATGTCAGAAAGAACAAACGCTGCAGTTTCATGCACAGGGTGATCAAAAAGCCAGAATATATTTGAAAAATGAATAAATCACGGAATAATGTAGATAGAGAGGTACAAACTGACACACATACGTGAAATGACATGGGGTTTTTTTAGAACCAAAAACTTACAAAAGTTCAAAAAATGTCCGACAGATGGCGCTTGATATGATAAGAATAGTAATAATTAGCATAACAAAGTAAGACAAAGCAAAGATGATGTTCTTTACAGTTAATGCTCAATATGTCCACCATTATTCCTCAACAATAGCTGTAGTCAAGAAATAATGTTGAGAACAGCACTGTAAAGCGTGTCCGGAGTTATGGTGAGGCATTGGCGTCGGATGTTGTCTTTCATCATCCCTAGAGATGTCGGTCGATCACGATACACTTGCGACTTCAGGTAACCCCAAAGCCAATAATCGCACGGACTGAGGTCTGGGAACCTGGGAGGCCAAGCATGACGAAAGTGGCGGCTGAGCACACAATCATCACCAAACGACGCGCGCAAAAGATCTTTCACGCATCTAGCAATAAGGGATGGTTCAAATAAAACCCCATGTCATTCCAAGCATGTGTGTCAATTTTTACCTCTGTATCTACATTATTCCGTGGTTTATTAAGTTTTAAAATTTATACTGACTTTTTGATCACCGGGTATATCATAACAGCTGAAGTCGCTGGAGTGCGAAGCAACATCGCACCGTACTTGTGAACAACCCAGGCACTGCAATTTCATATTTCTGGGGATGGTCTACATGGCTGGATTGACATTATCTCGTTAGTACGTATTCACAGTAACTCCAGATATACGATTAACTGTCTCGATGTTAATTAAATGTGTATTCATCGCTGCGAGCAAGTTACACGTTAACAGGGAAGAAACATCTTTCGACAGGTATCGCACACGAGCGAGGTCCGTGCCCGCATACGATCGGAGCAAACGATAAACAATGTCTGGCGGCGGCAGCCACTGATCCAGTAATCGAGTACGGTCGTTTTACTTTATCTTCGGAAAGTCCTGTGAGTGAGGTAGCGCAAAATTTCTGTTACAGCGTCTCGAGTCGGAGTGCCGGCGGTGTTTGAGCGTGCGTAACTGCCGCGCTCCGGGCGCCTGCCTTATCCTCTTGAGGTCATTGTGCGAGTAGGGAGCCGGCCCAAGTCCCCAATTAGCCCCGCGGGCCGCTTAATGAGAGAGCCGAGCCGGCTGCCGGCGCCGCTGATTGGCCGCCACGAGCTAACGCGCCGCTCTGCGCCGCGCCGCGCCGCCCTGCCAACAATCTACCCGCCGCCAACTTCGGCCGCTCCGGAAGTCGGCCAGGATGATCCGGCGGCCAGCAGGTAGCCTGCAGTAACGCTGACGCGCCTGGCTGTTTCTCTGCTCTGACTGTCTACCAAGCTGCTGAACCCCATATCTGACGCTAATTAACGGGTCGCTCTGAGACCAACTTATCGTCATCGGTTTACTCACTGCTATGTGCCGTGAGCTCACTTATTTACTCATTTCTTAAGTAACTGAACTTTCGACTGTGACGTCTCAAACCATGAAGATACTCAGCTCTTCTTAACCTTTTGCCTGCCAGTGACTTATGCCTGAAACCAACATATACAGGCTGTTCAATTCATCTGAAGACATTGAAATAACTCGGAAACAACACATTGGACCCAAACATTTATATTTTTGGCCGTCTCGTCGGAGGACATCCACGGATACCAAACTCAATCTCCTACCCCACCGCGTGTGTGCGGGTGTTAGGAAACTTTGAAATCTTACATAGGAACCCCCATTTATTATTGCAAATTCAGATTCTACGGAGAAAAAACACATCAGTTTTGTCTGAAATATTTTTCTTTGTTACGCGAAATATGGCGCTGTAGTCGGAAAATTCAGAAGGAATACAAAATCGTATGTTTCGAAATGCTATCCAGTGACACTTGAAGTAACTCCCCCCACCAACACGGTGCAGGGGTAGGACAGGCAGTTATTTCATTACGTTTAATGGGACTGCACAGCTTGTTATGATAAGTCGCAATGCGGTCCATGGCAACAGTGGTGCGTAGAGCAGTCTCCTTTCTGTTTTGTCGGAGGAATACAACGTTCAGAACGGGGTTTCCCATCAAAAGCTATGAAATAATTGCCTTCCTACCCCCACAACGTGGAAGTGGAGATTTAATCCAAGGGTCATTTGATACCATTTTGATACATATGATTTTCTATCCGGTTTTTTCCGACTATAGCGGCAACCGTCACGAAACTAGAAAAAATGTTTCATAAAAACTGATGCATTTTTTCTGTAGAATCCGATTCTGCAATAAAAAATAGAGATTCTTATGTAGGATGTCAAAGCTGAGCTCCCCGACCCCACACATGGAGTGTGGTGGGCATTCGTGTTTGGTAACACTGGATATCCCTCTCCGAGACGAACAAACCTTAGCTATAAATTGTTTGGATCCATGCTGTAGTCTTCGATATTTCAATATTTTCAGATAAATTGAACACACACACACACACACACACACACACAGAGAGATAGAGAGAGAGAGAGAGAGAGAGCAGGTGGCCTACGCATTCCGTCCTTTGTAGTTTTATGTTCCTCGCATACTTTAGTGCAAGAAGGGTTGCCTCGTCACTGAAGTCCTTGGGGGAAGTGCACGTACAAGCGAAATTCCCACCAAGCTGTGCCGCCATCCGTGCGGTTTCCTCCTGGTTCCGCTATGATAAGGTCACGTGGCTGTTTGTTTGTAGTTCGAGGCACGTCCTACAGCCAAACAGGTAATAAATGCAATGTACTCCAGCGAAGAATACAACGATATGAAATTCATCTATCGGATCTCGACGCATTGTAATGGAGCTGAGGTCAGAAGGCTGTATTCACAGCGTTTGCCAACGTGACGTCTATCTTCTGCTCATTTTTTTAGGCGTACAGAGATGCGTTTAAGAACCGAGGGATCTTTCTAGATACAACTCGAGGAAGACCAATCCGCGACGCTGCCGATGTTGCCCGGAACGTTATTGAGTATTTTGGAGCACATTCCACGCATAATAAAAATAGCTCAAATGAAAATAACGCGAACGTACAATGTAAAATTTAAGAAACTGTTATCGTGCTATTGCATTTTGGTTGCAGTATTATTTGTACCTATAATGCCCGCTTGATTAAGTGGGTGTTAACGTGCTCGCCTCCCGTGCAGCGGGCCCGGGTTCGATTCCTGGCAACGTTGGAGATTTTCTCCGTTCATGGACTGGGTGTTGTGTTGTCCTCATCACCATTTCATCCTCAACACCGGAACGCAAGTCGCCCAATGTGGCGTCGACTGCAATAAGACTTGCACTTGGCGGCTGAACTTCCCCAAATGGGGCCTCCCAGTCAACAATGCCATACGCTCATTTCATGTGCCTACAATAACAATAACATTATTACGGTCAGTATCATTCATATTATGAAAGTCATTAGATGTCGCCCAGTTATAAGTACACTGGTGTCTAAAATTAAAGCAACAAACGGAAATTTGGCAAGGTTGCGATTGTTTAGCCGCAAAATAGTGTAAGCAGGCAATAGTAAAGTAGAAACAACGTAAACAATACAGAACGTAAACAACTGCAATAAGCGTAAAGGTAGACAAAAACGTTCTTCGTTTTTTCTGTCTTAATTGATCTGCAAACACATTCCTACAACTGCGACAACTGATTAAGCTGCTCAGTATGGGGTCTGACCACCTCTGGCAGTGATACAGGCCTGACAACGACGGGACATGCTGTGAATGATGTTATCAGTCACGTGTTGAGGCAATAACGACCATTCTTCCTGCAGAGTTGCTCGCAGTCTTGAAGAGGGATTGGTGGATGCTGATGTGATGCAAGCCCTCTTCCTAGTACATCACAGACTTGATCTATGGGATTCAAATCACGTGAGCAAACAGGCCATGCCATGCGTGCAATAGCTTCAGTTTCCAAGAAGACATCAACCACTGGTGTTCCATGAGGTCGAGCATTATCGTCCATCAGTACGAAGTCTGGGCCCATAGCATCTCTCGACAACCGCAAAAGGTCCCAACATCTCTCTGATACCTGACAGCAGATAAGCATTGCCGATTCCCCCGTACAATTTCATTAAGAGGGGTTCGAGTGGTAAACATAACCCCTGTCCACACCGTCAGGGATCCTTCTTGATATCGGTCTCTTCCTAAAATGTCTGGGTTCCGAAATCGTGTCCCACGTTCCCTCCAAATGCGAATTCATCGAGAATCAACCCCCAGACTAAATCGGGACTCATCTGTGAAAACAACGTTGGCCCACGTCCGCAGCTCGTAGTCTAGTGGCTAGAATTGCTGCCTCTGGACCTTGGGGTCCTGGGGTCGATTCCAGTCCGGGTTGGGGAATTCTCTGTCTGGGGACTGGGTGTTTGTGTTGTCTTCATCATTTCATCATCATTCATGAAAGTGGCTAGATTGGACTGTGTCAAAATTGGGACTTTATACGGGCGCTGATGATTGCGCAGTTGAGCGCCCCACAAAGCAAACATCACCCGATACCTGAGTGGGCGGCGTGACGGATTGCCGTTCTACGGGCCCGGGTTCGATTCCCGGTTAGGTCGGGGATTTTCTCCGCTCAGGGACTGGGTGTTGTGTTGTCTTCATCATCACTTCATCCCCATCCAGCGCGCAGGTCGCCCAATGTGGCGTCGAATGTAATAAGATGTAATAAGATCTGCACCAAGGCGGCCGAACCTGTCCCGTAAGGGGCCTCTCGTCCAATAACGCCAAACGCCCATTTCCATTTTTCCCTCAACATTGGTCCACAATTAGACCGTTCTGGTGGCATGTTGATCACTCTAGGCGTGTTCTTCTGTGAAGACGCGTCAGAGGTAGGCATACAGCAGGTCTCCGACAATAAAGACCACTTTGCCAAAGCCTTCTGCACACCGTTTATCTCGATACAACACGTCAAATGAATGCTGTGAGCTCGCATGCCAGTTGCCGTACAGTACTAAGGTGGTACTGTCGGGCTCTTACAGCCAAATAACCGTCTTCTCTTCTGAAGTCACACTTGGTCGGCCCTGCCTTGGTCTTCGGGATACAGTTTATGTCTCTGTAAACTGTAGCCACTTCCGAGAAACAACAGAACGATTCACATTAAGTCGTGGGGCCACATCAGTTTGCGGCTGTCCTGCTTCATTTCTTTGTATGGCCCTCCACCCAGAGAGTCTGGTATATATCTTCTCTGTGCCATACTGCACCATCTGTGACTGTATACACAGTGACTCTGGATGTGGGGCTACCCGGCAAACACTACCTCGTTTCATAGGTGCCCTGACTTAATCGTTAGCATGGTTTCTGATGTGTCGGCAGCTGGGCCAACACCTTGTAGATAGAGGTGGCTTAGAAAGCACGCTAGACTAACGCAGACGGGCGTGAAGTACTGGAACAGGATACGTAATTAATGCTATGAAGAAAAGAACGGAGTTTCTCATATACTTATCTTTAATTTCTTCTTGTACATCTCTATGGTGAACACAAGTGAGACTCTAATTACAATCACTGTAAGGCTAATGGCGCCTTGCTAGTTCGTAGCCATTAGCTTAGCTGAAGGCTATTCTGTCTCTCGGCTAATGAGAGAGAAAGGCTTCGTACGTCTAGTCGCTAGCTCTGTCGTCCGTACAACTGGGCTGAGTTCGAGTCAGACTCTCGAGACCTGCCTTGTGGTGGCGCTAGGTTTGCGATCACACAGTGGCGACACGCGGGTCCGACATGTACTACAGGACCGCGGCCGATTTAAGCTACCACCTAGGACGTGTGGTGTCTGGCTGTGACACCACAGTTTCCGTTGACCAGAATGGAATCTTCTGTGCAGAACACGATCGTACGGGCATCTGGTTGACACTTGGTATAATTATATCATGAATTAGACACAGGACGGGGAAGTAGCGGTTTGTAGCTTTAATTTTGTACACCAATCTATTTCTTATCGTAATCAGGATAAAGAAGAGTTGCAGAGGACCTGGGGATATCGAGGTCCTCGGTACAAAGGATCCTGCAGGAATGAAAGTGGCATCCCTTTAAGCTGCACCTACTCCAACAGCTATATGGAAACAATTTCCGAAATCGGGCATCGTTCTGCAGACATCTCGTGAATAAAGTAGCCGTAAATCCGGATTTTATCTGGCAGATTTTATGGGGAAATGAATGCTGTCTCGCCAATGACGCCACTGCCAACATACACAATCTACATCACTGTGCTCCTGCAAATAATGACTGGTTACATGAGATGCAAGCACACTGTGGTGTTAACGTATGACGCGTAATTATAGGAGACCACACCACTGGACGAATTTGCTTGGCTCCCAGACTAACTGGTCGGCTGTATTTGCAATTCCTACCGAGTGAGTTGAATCATGAGCATCTGCTGGAAGATGCTTCAGTTAGCTGTGAGGTACTTGTTTCAGTGCGATGGTGCAACACCTCATGTTTGCAGAGGGGTTAGGGAATATCTCAAGAATATGTACCCCGAGCTGTGGATAGATCGTGGTGGTTGAATTCCGTGGGCAGCGAGATCGTCTGATTTAACGCCCTTGGGTTTTTTCTTAAAGGGTTATACGAAAGCCAGGGACTGCAAAACGGAACCGGAAAATTCAGATTTGTTAAAAGAACGAACTGATCAAGCCTGTGTTTCAGTATCTGCAGAAATGGTAAGAGCTGTCCATGTTAATACCGATAAGCATTTAGCTCGATGCATCCAACAAGGCAGACATCCATTTGACCATTTGTGTTATGAATAATGCAGTTATAAAGATCTGTCAGCCTATAACTAGTTTAAAGGAACATCATTCACGATATTCATCATATTCATGGTCCATTATTGCAATCAAAGATATAACATTTAATTACACTACTGGCGATTAAAATTGCTGCACCACGAAGATGACGTTCTACAGACGCGAAATTTAACCGACAGGAAGACGATGCTGTGATATGCAAATGATTAGCTTTTCGGAGCATTCACACAAGGTTGGCGCCGGTGGCGACACCTACATCGTGCTGACATGAGGAAAGTTTCCAACCGATTTCTCATACACAAACAGCAGTTAACCGGCGTTGCCTGGTGAAACGTTGTTGTGATGCCTCGGGTAAGGAGGAGAAATGCGTACCATCACGTTTCCGACTTTGATAAAGGTCGGATTGTAGTCTATCGCGATTGCGGTTTATCGTATCACGACATTGCTGCTCGCGTTGGTCGAGATCCAATGACTGTTAGCAGAATACTGAATCGGTGGGTTCAGGAGGGTGATACGGTACGCCGTGCTGAATCCCAACGGTCTCGTATCACTAGCAGCCGAGATGACAGGCATCTTATCTGCATGGCTCTAACGGATCGTGCAGCCATGTCTCGATCCCTGAGTCAACAGATGGGGACGTTTGCAAAACAACAACCATCTGCACGAACAGTTCGACGGCGTTTGCAGCAGCATGGACTATCAGCTCGGAGACCATGGCTGCAGTTACCCTTGACGCTGCATCACAGACAGGAGCGCCTGCGATGGTGTACTCAACGACGAACGCGTGTGCACGAATGGCAAAACGTCATTTTTTCGGATGAATCCAGGTTCTGTTCACAGCATCATGATGGTCGCAACCGTGTTTGGCGACATCGCGGTGGAAGCACTTTGGAAGCGTGTATTCGTCATCGCCATAATGGCGTATCACCAGGCGTGATGGTATTGGGTGCCATTGGTTACACGTCTCGGTCACCTCTTGTTCGCATTGACGGCACTTTGAACAGTGGACGTGACATTTCAGATGTGTTACCACCCGTGGCTCTACCCTTCATTCGATCCCTGCGAAACCCTACATTCAGCAGGATAATGCACGACAGCATGTTGCAGGTCCTGTACGGGCGTTTCTGGATACAGAAAATGTTCGACTGCTGCCCTGTCCAGCACATTCTCCAGATCTCTCACCAACTGAAAACGTCTGGTCAATGGTGGTCGAGCAACCAGCTCGTCATGATACGCCAGTCACGACTCTTGATGAACTGTGGTATCGTGTTGAAGCTGCTTGGGCGGCTGTACCTGTCTATACACGCCATCCAAGCTCTGTTTGACTCAATCCCCAGGTGTATCAAGGCCATTATTACGACCAGAGGTGGTTGTTCTAGGTACTGATTTCTCAGAATCTATGCACCCAAATTGCGTGAAGATGTAATCACATGTCAGTTCTAGTATAATATATTTGTCCAATGAATATCCGTTTATCATCTGCATTTCTTCTTGGTGTAGCAACTTTAATGGCCGGTAGTGTAGTATTGCCAATTGTGAAGCACAAATTGTTGCATTATCTGTTGTTAATAAACTAACTTTCATATGTCTATACGCCTTGAAACGGATAATTAATATGCTTTGACGCTTGTTTTACTCAGGGACAATGATTCTTCTACACAGACACCTTTCCGGATCCCAGGAACCAAGCCTAGCACCCCTCCTACAGAAAGCAAGTTTTCTAGCAACGAGCTGTAGGACCAGTTATTGGTGTAATGTGTTCGTATGTGAAGTGCTGGTCTAACGTTGAGCACGGTCTCCTCTCTGTTGGAGTGGAGTCCCCTTTACTGTTCTGCTAAGGCAAACGTTTCGGCCACTTTCCTATCCGGGATAAACTAACGTCAACGGAGGACGGCGTGTGTGGTCCGCCTGGTATATATGAAATTAATTTAGAAAATGAGAAGGCTGTGGAGTGGGTCATAACAAGCATATTTCACATAGCACCCCGCGTCGATATCCCTTAGTATACAGCGCTAGGCTCTGCTGAACAGCGTCGCTTGTCGCCAAGAGGGTAGGCACACAACATGCCATCTGAGGCATTATGGTAGCAGGTCTGCAGAACAATGATTTCAATGTACACTCCTGGAAATGGAAAAAAGAACACATTGACATCGGTGTGTCAGACCCACCATACTTGCTCCGGACACTGCGAGAGGGCTGTACAAGCAATGATCACACGCACGGCACAGCGGACGCACCAGGAACCGCGGTGTTGGCCGTCGAATGGCGCTAGCTGCGCAGCATTTGTGCACCGCCGCCGTCAGTGTCAGCCAGTTTGCCGTGGCATACGGAGCTCCATCGCAGTCTTTAACACTGGTAGCATGCCGCGAGAGCGTGGACGTGAACCGTATGTGCAGTTGACGGACTTTGAGCGAGGGCGTATAGTGGGCATGCGGGAGGCCGGGTGGACGTACCGCCGAATTGCTCAACACGTGGGGCGTGAGGTCTCCACAGTACATCGATGTTGTCGCCAGTGGTCGGCGGAAGGTGCACGTGCCCGTCGACCTGGGACCGGACCGCAGCGACGCACGGATGCACGCCAAGACAGTAGGATCCTACGCAGTGCCGTAGGGGACCGCACCGCCACTTCCCAGCAAATTAGGGACACTGTTGCTCCTGGGGTATCGGCGAGGACCATTCGCAACCGTCTCCATGAAGCTGGGCTACGGTCCCGCACACCGTTAGACCGTCTTCCGCTCACGCCCCAACATCGTGTAGCCCACCTCCAGTGGTGTCGCGACAGGCGTGATTGGAGGGACGAATGGAGACGTGTCATCGTCAGCGATGAGAGTCGCTTCTGCCTTGGTGCCAATGATGGTCGTATGCGTGTTTGGCGCCGTGCAGGTGAGCGCCACAATCAGGACTGCATACGACCGAGGCACACAGGGCCAACACCCGGTATCATGGTGTGGGGAGCGATCTCCTACACTGGCCGTACACCACTGGTGATCGTCGAGGGGACACTGAATAGTGCACGGTACATCCAAACCATCATCGAACCCATCGTTCTACCATTCCTAGACCGGCAAGGGAACTTGCTGTTCCAACAGGACAATGCACGTCCGCATGTATCCCGTGCCACCCAACGTGCTCTAGAAGGTGTAAGTCAACTACCCTGGCCAGCAAGATCTCCGGATCTGTCCCCCATTGAGCATGTTTGGGACTGGATGAAGCGTCGTCTCACGCGGTCTGCACGTCCAGCACGAACGCTGGTCCAACTGAGGCGCCAGGTGGAATTGGCATGGCAAGCCGTTCCACAGGACTACATCCAGCATCTCTACGATCGTTTCCATGGGAGAATAGCAGCCTGCATTGCTGCGAAAGGTGGATATACACTGTACTAGTGCCGACATTGTGCATGCTCTGTTCCCTGTGTCTATGTGCCTGTGGTTCTGTCAGTGTGATCATGTTATGTATCTGACCCCAGGAATGTGTCAATAAAGTTTCCCCTTCCTGGGACAATGAATTCATGGTGTTCTTATTTCAATTTCCAGGAGTGTATTTGTGACATCAAGGTAAAAGAGACTTCGGGTTGAAGTTGTATGACCTTTATTTCTGCTTAAAGTCTCAACTGACTTTCTTCCATTGTTCCATAGTCTAGGTTTTATGGCTTCAGCATCATGTTTTGCTGTTACAGACATTTGCATCAGTAATAAGTGTGTTTGAAACCCCAGGTTGTTCAGGAATTCCCTGTTCAAGGGGCCCCTCTCGTGTTTTGTTGATGCTGACAGTGTTCACGAGTGAGACATTCAGTTCTGCAATGACGTCTGCAGGTGCTGTTGTCTTATTTTTCGTCACAGTCCTCTTCAGTGAAGGTCCGTCACGATCATTCAATTCACACTTTCATACGGCTTGTGACTTAGAGCATAACGTTTTTCTACTTTCACTATATGCAGTATAAATGTTAGATACAGTGGCTCTTGAAACACCATATGCTTCGGCTACATTGGTTATGGAAGCCACCCTCCATACGAGTACAATTTGCCCATGTTAGAATTAGCTCCGATGCTGTTAATGCACTCACAACTACACTCGTGCTCATAAATTAAGGATAATGCTGATACATGGTGAAACAACGCTCTGGGGGAGAGGGTTGAGGGGGGAGGGGGGAGGGGGGAGAGGGGGAGGGGGGAGGGGCGGTTTTCAGGTTTTAATCACCTCGGCGCATGACCATGTGGTGCATTTGACCTGCGGTCGCCGCACGGCGTTGCTGGCAGCTGTTCACATACGCAGAGGTGTGTTGGTGCATGTCAGAGTACGGTGCAGCGAGTAAGTGCGCAGCCGTTTTCAGATGTGCTAATGGTGACGTGTTGAAAATGGCTCAAAGAACACGTATTCGCCGGCCGAAGTGGCCGTGCGGTTTAAGGCGCTGCAGTCTGGAACCGCAAGACCGCTACGGTCGCAGGCATGGATGTTTGTGATGTCCTTAGGTTAGTTAGGTTTAACTAGTTCTAAGTTCTAGGAGACTAATGACCTCAGCAGTTGAGTCCCATAGTGCTCAGAGCCATTTGAACCATTTTTTTGAACACGTATTGATGACGTTATGAAGGGTAGAATAATAGGATGACTGAAGGCTGGTGAAACACAGCGGGTCGTAGCACGGGCCCTCCATATGCCACTGATCTCACGATTATGGCAACGATTCCAGCAGACAGGAAACGTGTCCAGGCGCTATAGTACGGGACGTCCACAGTGTACAACACCACAAGAAGACCGATATCTCACCATCAGTGCCCGTAGACGGTCACGGAGTACTGCAGGTAGCCTTGTTCGGCACCTTACCGCAGTCGTTTGAACAGTTGTCTCCAGACACTCAGGCTAGAGACAACTGAACAGGCATGGTTTATTCGCCCGGAGACCTGCAAGGTGCATCCCACTGACCCCTGGTCACAGGAGAGCTCGTAAAGCCTGGTGTCGAGAACACAGTACATGGTCAATGGAACAGTGGTCCCAGGTTACGTTAATGGACCAGACCAGTTATAGTCTGAACAGTGATTCTCGACGGGGTTTCATCTGGCGTGAACCAGGAACCAGATACCAACCCCTCAATGTCCTTAAAAATGGACCTGTATGGAGGTCGTGGTTTGATGGTGTGGGGTGGGTTTATGATTGGTGCACGTACACCCCTGCATGTCTTTGACAGGGGAACTGTAACAGGTCACGTGTATCGGGACGCCATTTTGCACCAGTATGTCTGCCTTTTCAGGGGTGCAGTGGATCCCACCTTCCTCCTGATGGATGATAGCGCGCGGTCCCATCAAGCCTCCATCGTGGAGGAGTACATTGAAACAAAAGATATCAGACGAATGGAGTGGTGTGGCTGTTCTCCCGACCTAAACCACACTGAGCACGTCTGGGATGCTCTCGGTCGATATTTCGGTGCACGTCTTCAAACCCCTAGGACACTTCGGGAGCTCCGACAGACACTGGTGCAAGAATGGGAGGCTGTACCCCATCAGCTGCTCAACCACTGTATCCAGAGTATGCCAACCCGTTGTGCGGCCTGTGTACGTGTTCATGGTGATCATATCCCATATTGATGTAGGAGTACATGCTCAGGAAACACTGGCGTTTTGTAGCACATGTGTTTCGGGACGGTTTTCTCAACTTATCACCAATACCGTGGACTTACAGATCTGTGTCGTATGTGTTCCCTATGTGCCTGTGCTCTTAGTGCCAGTTTCGTGTAGTGCCACGTTGTGTGGCACCGCATTCTGTAATTATCCTTAATTTATGAGCATGAGTGTACATAGAACACTGTTCTGACACCGACTGATACTTGCGACGTATTAAACATTGGACTGGCGTCGTTCGTGGTGAAATACATCAGCGCTACCTGCAGGCTTGGCTAGCATCTGCATTTGTGTTAAAGCATGCATTTATCGCGTTGTTTCCCTATTTCTGTCCAACTCCTAAACACTGTTTTCCGATTCTCCTCACAATTGTAAGATTTGGCATTTTGAACGTTCCCTTTTCCACCCTTCAGTTTCTTTCATCAGAGCATTTTCTGTTTTTTCGTTTGCTGCTGACTTAACAATGACACTTAGATGATTTTTATCGCTTCTGTAATCCCTCTCGATCGCTAATTTTCGGTTTCCTGCCACAAAGTACACCGTGTACGTTTCAAACGCTAAGCTTTAAAGTCAATATGAAGCTTCCTGGTATGGAAAGGGATCGCGTGAGCAAAATAACTTACCCTGGAACAGATAGCCGTGGCAGGCAGCGGGAGTGATTTATATGCATGGAAGAAGGTGTCAGCCGTGACAGGCGTCACAGAGCACGCGACGCTGCGTCGTGACGTGTGGGGGGGCGGCCTCTCGCGTCACGTGACACGAGCCACGGGAGGAGCAGCTGGCTGCTGGCAGCTGGCCCCTGGGGTCGGCGCCGGCTGTCACTCTGCTCCGCGCTTTCAGTCATCTAACCCCGTTGTTTTGCTCACTTGTACCGTTCAAATGTACTTTTCGGGTCAACATTAATCACCAATAAAATACTGCAAAAACTAACACGCATTTTTCGTGCAGTTGTTGACATTGTAGTGTACCAATACTAGCTGATAAATCCGGGCATGCCTGGGTATTCATTTTGCTAAGTTTCTAGTAGAAATGAAAACAAAAAACGAACAGTGTAGTGAAGTATCAAAAAAAATTCATTTCCATGTATTCGTGAAAATAACGGCGTAATAAATTTAAACGTTATGCATTATGCAGCATTTTTTTCACACGGCTCAGAGTTTATGAAGTCATATCCCTTTATCTATGTGTCGCACAATGATATAATTTTATGGGTAAATTCGTCTGCATATGTGGACACGAAACAGTCGTAGAAAGAAATATGAATAGTCCACAAATATAAAAGTACAGTGCCCACATTAAGAAACATGATCCCGGACAGTTTCTGTATGTTGGACGTAGCTGCTTCTCGCGTCTACAGCGCGGTTTAGTAAACTTCTCTATGGCAACGACTCTCCATAGTTCTATAGACAGCTATCGTTTTCGCCCACAACCGTTTGCGCTTCGCAGTTGAAAGCTGTCAAAAGCTCTGCCAAGCGTTAGTGATCTCCTACAGCTGGCTCGACTGCAGGAGTGGCTTAGTAGTAAAGAATAAAAGTATTAAACCTTCATGTAAGATGCGGAATTTTTTCGCTTATCTCTGTGTTTATGACGTCATATCTCTTGAACTTGTGTCGTGCAAGGATATACTTGTGTAAGTACATGACGCGGCATATGTGGATTCTGTTTGGGGGAAGGGACCAAACAGCGAGGTCATCGGTCCCTTCCCATTAGGAAGCATGAAGAAGCGAGTCGTCCTTGCCTCGTCAAAGGCACCTCCGGGTATTTGCCTGAAGCGATTTAGAGTAATCACGGAAAACCTAAAACAGGATGACCGCACGCTGGTGTCTGGATTACGTCATCGAAGTATGTTGCGAATAGAGGTAGTAGTAAAGAAGTAATAAATTTAAACGTCATGCAGGATGCTGCAGATTTTGACACTTCTAACCGTTTATAAAGTCATAGCTCCTCATCTATGTGTCATACAGTGTTATAATTTTATAGCAAAAAAAGTGGGTCACTTCCGAATACAACCAACAAAACGTAGCTGTGTTGCAGGTCCTCTAAACACCAAAACCCTGTGGGGTACAGTCGTTTGACTACACACAATGGGTACCGCAAGAGACTACTAAGAGACCAAAGGTCTTTATGGCAGTCAGTCTAAGCGTCAACTAATATCGTCATACAAAACATATTAGAAAACACGTTCTTAGCGATGAGCCTCCCCATAACACTCATAAACTAACCTTAATTACAACAAGTGACATTCCAAAGGTTCTGAGAAAACGGATTATTTTACATATATCGTACAGTAATCCTTAGTCAAAATTAAATACTTGAGACAATATATGAAGTTGCAAAGCTGTACGGCAATCGGAAAAAAGTTTTTCGCTCTCTAAAAGGTTTTCCATCCACGTGCTGAAGGTCGCTCAACGGCGAGTGGCTCTGAAAACTGGATATTGGACGAACCAGTAGAAAAACGCGATTAACGGCAACAAGCACTCTAAGGAAATCTCAACATTAACAGCGAAACACCTGTAATATCATTGTTCTCGTAACACATCAACAGCTACGTGTACACAAATTTGAACTTTAAATGACATGACCAACGTCCTCGTTCTGGACCTCGATTCAAACCCAGCACCTACAGCCATTGCTAACTAAGCTAAGCTTTGTTTGTGGCTTATTGAGACCGGATCACTAGGCATAAAGAGACGTGAAGTATAGACGTTTGCACCAGTATCAGTTATCAATTCAGATCCTGAAAACAAATGACGAAAATGTTTGTACTGAACTGGGAATCCTGTCTTAACAGTTACCGTACTGGGAACTACTCCCAACGACGTTTAATATGGTGTCATTCACAAGGAGCAATGTATGCTCAAGTTTAAAATTGAAATGCCATCATATAAAGCTTGTGACAGGGATGCGAACTCAGCACCTAATCGGATTGTTAACGAAGTACAGTCATGCTCAAAAGTATCCGAACGACCTGGATTGCATTTCGCCTGATTCCCATGCAACCCACATAACGCAGCTGCCTAGCAGGTCCTCTAATCGCTCCTTGATACAGTCGTTTGACTATAGAAAATGGTTTCAACAAGTCACCACTGGAAAACACTGCTCTGTATCGCAATAACTCAAGATGTAAAGTAATACCACGATACTAAAAATATCAGCGAATACCTCATCACAGATAAGACTGTCCTTAAGGCTTGTAATCTCGCATTTATTGCAATAACTGACATACCTGAAATGTTAGCACTCTCATTATTACGTCAGATAGGTAATGCACGTAGTAAGTTCGTCGTATTCATGATTTCCTCTTCAAAGTAACGTACCATACTTGTTACTTAACACAAAATGTCATTAAAAATTTACGTTATTCACGAGCAGCTAGTTGAGAATATGTATGAACTTCAAATGACACGACGAACCGACTCGTTCTGCATATGGATTCAAACCCAGGTCATGCAAACTAAGATTTCGTGACTGACGGAAATTAACAGTCATTCCTGACTAGGCATAAAGAGAGTGATATACCTCGATTTTAGACAGTATCTGTTAACAAATATCAACTTTAAATTACATAACGTAAACATTTTTAATGGTCGCGAATTCCGACCCAGCATGTATCGTCCCTGTTAACGAACTACGAGAGATGTTAAATACTGCTTCTTCACAAGTAACTTACTTGAAATGCAGTGAGGTAAAGCTTTGTGTTGGACAGGGATTCCAACCCAGAACCTAATCGGATTGCTATCGAAGCACAATCAACTTTGACATATCGGATTTCTCGGCAGTAGCTAGATGTATTAACTGAAATGACGAGACGAAACATTAATTTTTTCCTTCCCATGACTCCAACCCGGCACATATCGCTGTTATGTTCTAGAGAAAAGGAACGTTAAGTATGGGTTTGTTACACCAGCAGTGACATGTGAGCATGTTTTAACTAGAAATAATATGACAAAGAGTTCAGTGCTGACTAGGAATCGAACCCCACACATATCGTTGTTGACTACACACAAAGAGACGTCAGCTACCGAATTTTTCTCCACTAGCAGCTCGGAATAACATCCTTGAACTTACAGTGATCTCGCAAATAGTTCTGTGTCTCACTGGGAGTCAAAAACGTCAGATATCGTTAGTGCTGACAACGAATGAAAATGCATTAAAAATAAAAATTATTATCCACCAGCAGATAGGTGTTCTCATGCTAGAGCTTGATAATACATAGTGAAAAGTTTAGTGCTGGGCCAGGATTCCAACCCATTCATGCGCAGTATGTGGAGATGCTGAGGAATCTGCAGTTTTGAACAAACAACAAGTTGTAGTCGAGCTGTATTGTCACGAAGGGATCAAATTCCGCGTTAAGGGCGGTTTGAGTTTCATTCCCAGTTCAGAACCAATTTTATCGACATACAGAAGCTCAAATAAAAGACGGAAAAAGTGTCCTGTGACCATACACAGGGTTTGTTTCGTCACTAGAAATAAATAACTAGTATAAGAAAGGTTACTGGTGATAGAGTTTCTACATGTCGCCACTCCTTACTTTATTGTGGTTCCACCTAACGTCTACTTTGTAGAGAACGAATATCATGTTTAATGTGATTTTCAGACCACAATGCCATTATAGCTTCTTCACTTGGCGTAGCTAGAAGAGAATAGAATCTGCCTCTCCCTATCAAAAAATATCGGCAGAAGTTGGAATCTAACCGAGACCAACATCATATGAAACTATCATCAGTCCAACAGACCACCAAACCCTCTTCTCTACGACTCATTTCTCTATCATAACACCGTTGCGGTACACAAGATGAGAATTTTGACACACAGGCTCCCGGTAGTGGTTTGCAGGATGTTCAGTACATTCATTTACTTGGATGACCGAATCGCCATGAACAAGCTGCCTTGGCTACCCAGTGCATACATTCGACTCTATTTTGTAATCACCGAAATAAAATAACGTAACTGCCATCTACACAGAACTGCCAACAGTGTAGGATGCAGAAATTTAAATAGGAAGTGTTCCTTTCCATTTGAGCTACTCTATTGCGCTATATGTTTGTTGAAACCATCGTGCACTGCAAAAGAAATGCTGTAACTGTCTGTCTCTCAGAAGTCTAGATCCGGCCATATGCATTATCTCACAGCACTGTGGAATGCCAAAATTCTGGAGGAACTGTTGTTTACTTCCAGAGGTGCTGTAGCTACGTCACAGCTAGTAGCGTAACGGTAAGCGTCGCGCACTGTTGATAAAACATCGCGTGTTCTGTTACATTCGCTACTACATTTTTTTTTAAAACGCAATTCTGCTGTCTGCTGAAGTTATCAATTTAATGGAACTTTGAACATAATCCTCTTCACTTCTCAAACCAAAATAGTCGCATGTGGAAAAAAGGCTGACTTCAGCGTCATTTTGTTCTTTTCAGGTTTAATAGACGGCCAGGCAGCAGATGCGTCTCGAAGCTTTTGTATTATGTATGGGGAGAGCGCATCATGCCAAAATAGTCAGAAAAGTATTTTCTACATTAGCTGTCGTCCAGTAGTGGCTTTTTATTCTTCTTCAAACCTTGTTTGACAGCTTTAACTCAGAACAAGTTTTCTACATGCATGTAATCAATTAACTGCATGTGCATTGTCAGACTGTTATAGATAACACCAGAGAATTCGCACATATCGTTGATGATTAATTTCTCTCTCATGTTTAGTATTGTTTTAACAACACTAAAAGAAACCTTACGAAAACTGTGCACTGTATTGTAAGAAATTAAATAAAACTACCCACGATAACCTTACGACGAAAGTAAGTCTGTTTTAACAAAACTGAGTATCTGTACACAAGCGTGCCTCTATCTGCACGAATTAGTAAAACACTACTCACTTAGATTTTCATTGGGTCTGTGTTTAAATGGTATGCTGTGTCATACTCAACAGGTATGCAAACGTGGCATTTCATAAATAAAGTTACGTATTCCTAGAAACCCAAAATTTGCTTTTCAGCAGCGGAAAGAGGCTTTACCTGTTGTGCAGCATTGTAAGTTTTTCACCATCCACTATGAGCTGAAAGTATTTTCTTACGATTTGCTTATCGATGTTTGATCTGACTGCTTGCACCTCTTACACAGAAGGGATAAAAACGTTACATTCAGCGAGGCTGGAACCGCGAACCATAACAGTCGCGTTTCCACAGGTCAGCACGTCAACACAAAGCTAGCGGATAGATATGGTTTGCGCCTTCCTCTTACGAGGCCAATAGTGGCTAGAACTCGTAAACCGCTATTTACAGGACGAGATTAGTTGCGATATCCTCGTTCAATGACTCTGCTGGGCTGAAAACCGTAAATTTACAATCTTCTGTTACACCTCAAGCGATAACAACTCAGGTTGTTCAATGGAAAAGACACGAGAAATCAAGTGAACTATGAGGCTTAGTTCTGTGCACGCCAGGAAGTAACTCGTCGATCACAGAGTTGCCAAACATACCTTGCGTTGTTGCCAAATCTCAGTTACATTACCAGCAGGAAGAAGACGAACCGATGTGATCCTACAGCGGGCTGGGAAGTGACCATAGCTGGCGCCTGAAAGACGCGGCTGCTACGGACTGGAATACGTAATGCGTCTGATTCGCATTTCTGTAACTAGGTTTAGGGACTGAAGCTTAGTTACTAATAATACTCAGAACTGACTGCTACTAAGTATCGTAATTCAGTAACTCTCATAGTTGTTTTTATATTTCTTTCGTAACTGTACTCAAAGCTAAGAAACTCATTCACGGACGGTTTCGTGCCTCGCCGATAGTCGAGCACAACAAACAAATAAAAATAAAAAGAGATTGTGTGTGTGAGAGAGAGAGAGAGGGGGAGAGAGAGAGAGAGAGAGAGAGGGTAAAAAATTGTTGCAAAGAAATTTAATACTGGTATGTAAAGAAATATTTCATTAAAATGACTCGTCCCACATCATTACGAAATGTCGTATTCATGATCTATGGAACAAGTATTAATCTAATCTAATCTAATCATATCATATTGCTGACTATCCATGAAGAGTCATGAAGTACCGAAATTTTTGCCTATATCAGTAACCAAATCTAAACTTGAAAATGACGACAGTTTTTGTAATAAACCGGGACTCGTATCAAGACCCTTTCATCCCTGTTAACTAACCATGAAAGATGTCTAATATACCTCAATTCAGAAGTAACGAAGTGTGTATGAATTTAAAGATGAAGCGCATGATGTGAAGTTCTGCGACGGAGATACGAACCCAAGACGTAATCGGCTTGTTAACTAAGTAAAATCAAATGTTACGTATCGGTTTTTATTGCCAGCTGCTAGGTGTTTAATCTAAAATAAGGACACAAATTTTTGTGCCTGAGCGATAATCGAACCGCACTCCTATCGTTCTTCTTTATTGTCCACGAATATTGCTTAAGCATCAATTGCTGACTCACCAACAGTAAGATGTGTGCGTGTTTGTCCAGATATTGTTGGCAACATGAACAGACATTAAAAATACACGTTAATTTTCACTAGCGGGCTGGTGTGCACGTGATAGGGCTTGAAATGAAATTATGAATATTTTTGTACTGGGTCAGGATTCGGACCCACATATTTACCTTTGGAGGAGACCTAGAGAAGACTGCAGTCTTGGAAAAAGGAATGAAATGATTGAACTATACTGTTCCGAGAGATTCAGATCCTCGAAAGAGGAGATGCGAATTCGAATCACAGTCCAGCACCAAATTTTTCAACGTCTCTAGTTCAATCAAGTACAAGTAAAATAAGAGCCCTGTTCCTTTAGACGGCTATCAGTTCATCAAATAAAATAAAATTTTCTAATGTAAGTAAGTTTACTGGTGACAGTATTTCTGTTTACCCTGACCTCCACCTATGTCATTTTCCAACGTAAACCGGCTCTGCCCAGTTTGGAATGAAGGAACGTGATGTTTAATGCGGATTCTGGATTATAACAGCTTTCTCGTGAGGTTACCAGAGGTAAAGTAAATCTGTTTCTGCCTCTTAAAAGTAAATGCCTGAACCCACGCATTGCACTTGTGATAGTTCGTTCCACCAGATCATTGTGGCCACATTTCCCAGCCCCAGGAGTGTGCTGTAATGGATGATGTGCTTAGCTTACTGAACTAGTCACGGTGGAAAAAAACGCGAGTCTATTAAATGGTTAAGTAGAAGCAAGCTTCTGGCATGGAGATTATGCTATTCTCATGTCAGCAGGATGTAAAGACTCTTCTAGGCGTCATAGCCTGGATTTGAAGCCATTTTGAAATTTTCACTAATTCAGGAAATTTCTTAGTTCGAGAAAATCCACTGTGAAGTGTGAAGTTACCGGATAATTCGATTATCACCGTCATTATTACTATCATTTTCTTCATACCGCTGCTGGAACACATGTGCTTGAAGATCATTTAAGTCCTTTTGGTCGTTATAGAAGTAGTTGCCAAAGAGCAAGTTCTTTCCCTGTCTACGGAATCCTTTTCATGTTAATATCAAACATCAGCAATTTCCCTTGATCACATTAAAACTAAAGTAATTGATGAAGACGTTACTTGATAACGAAAACGCGCTGCCTTTCTTCATTTACTTGCGCCTAGAAATGGCTGTCGAATACTGCCAAACCAAAAGCCAAGGGATCTTACTGCCTTCCAATATACGTTCCTGTCGGTTCTTCCATATGATTTGGTCGACGTGACCTGTTTCAAGTTGTTTATGACACAGAATGTTTTAGAAAATCAATTGTTTTCCTTTGCAATAAGCGAAGATTTTCATTCTAAGTTATCCAAGTCAAAAATTTTTGCAATATTAGTTCAAATTTAATATTCGCTTCCATAATGTAAGGAAAGTATTTCAAACTTGCAAAACCCGCATCCGACTCAGTGTCCTTACACTTAGTCGATGGCCGTAAATTCTAGCTCAAAGTGACGCCAGTGTAAGTAACCTAAAGTAGCGAAGACTGTTTGCCAGTGCTCTTTCTCACTGGAAAATATGCAATTCACTCGTTGGGCTCCATAAATACACTGTAACAGTAATTTCTGTGTGTATGCAACGCATACGGATTGTATAATTTAATTGTGCTCTCTTTTCCACTTCTGTGTACAATATGCCTGACCTAAACGAGCCCTTTATCATTACAGGCCCTGGGCGGTGCAACATCATATTGACAACAATAATGTGCTTATACTGACAACCTCATGGTTCGTTTTACCCGATTTTGTAATCATTTAAGTAAAACAACATGACCCTCGAGTGGGAGACATTTCGTCCCCCTTTTCCTTCTGTGAAATTTGTCAATAAGCTTTTTGCTTTCGAACCAGCGAGATGCGGCAGAGTACGGCTGGTAAATGATTTACAAACCACGATTTAGTGCCGTTAACAGGATTTCTTTAAACATTGGCGTAGCTCAAGGAATTTAGTTTCTCCTTAAATCATCTTATGCAGCTACGTTCACAGATATCTCAAACAGGAAAAGCTCTTTATCCAGGTACGAAGGTTGTAAAACAAACTTCCCACAGTATGTGTCAGGTTGATCTTTTCGTCTGATAGCACCGCGTAAGTATTTTGTGTAAGAGGTATTAAAGTAGTGTTCCTGTAGCTGTGGGAATCATTGGTAGAAAACGAGTTTCACACCAATGGGCACAGTACTGATAAATATTTAAAATGATTATCAACCTAAGTCTGCGTTCATCCACAAACTGAGGCGTATTTGTAATATTGAAGCTAGACTGGGTATTCTTGTCTTCCTTGGGTGGCCATTGGAAGGCGTTTACACACACGTATACGAGGGTAATCTCAAAGGTAAGGTCTCCTAAGGGACACGCAGGTGCCAACGCAGGCACAAACGAGAGATCGTTAATTTTAATGGCAAGCAGAAACCACAGTTTTGGCTGCATGGTGGCAAGGTGATAAAGAGCAAGACCATGGATACGAAGGTCTCAGGTTCGATCCCTCACCAGTCCCACGATTTTTATGTGCCGTTTTACACATATTTCCCCTGGGGCAGTGTTTGTTGATGTGAAAAATGCCGAGTTGCACTGTCGTCCGAAAGCCACGTAAAACTGTAGGTTCCCCTATTAACTGGCTTGGTAAGTCAACTCAAAGGTCGGATGAAAGCAACAGCATACCACCTCCAACATGACCGTGCCTATTAAAGCACTGTGGTGTTCAAAACACTCTTGCGACTGATGACTGCTTTACTTTCTATGGGTTCCAAAACTAATGATCTTCGGGTTATTAACATTTTTGTGTTTTCATGCTGTAGCTTTGACACCAGTAAACGTAAGTAACCGGCCGAGCACTGTCACCGTTCGAGTTGTCAAGGTGGTAGACGACGATGCTGTCGACCCCAGTTACAATTTTGGTCATGGCTATGTTTCAGTTGAATACCTCTATGGGCCTTTCTGCGTATTTCAAGATATACTTTTATACACTTGGTACGCTTCCAAATTGGTATCAGATAGAGCTGTATTTAGCGACATGAATCAGATATGTTTCCCGTGCAATATATCGGACAACACGTCAGTGCAGCGAGATTTCGTTTATGTGTTGCGCATGGTGCAAGAAATATTTGTGTTTTGCTTGCTTCTGCGATAGGTTTCACCCCACTGAATGCGAGAAAGCTCACGAATAGACTGTGAATAACTGGAATTACGCAATGTAGTTGTTGTTGTGGTCTACATCTACATGTACATCCATACTCCGCAAGCCACCTGACAGTGTGTGGCGGAGGGTACCCTGAGTACCTCTATCGGTTCTCCCTTCTATTCGAGTCTCGTGTTGTTCGTGGAAAGAAGTATTGTCGGTATGCTTTTGTGTGGCCTCTAATCTCTCCGATTTTATCCTCATGGTCTCTTCGCGAGATATACGTAGGAGGGAGCAATAGACTGCTTGACTCTTCGGTGAAGGTATGTTCTCGAAACTTTAACAAAAGCCCATACCGAGCTACTGAGCGTCTCTCCTGCAGAGTCTTCCACTGGAGTTTATCTATCATCTCCGTAACGCTTTCGCGATTACTAAATGATCCTGTAACGAAGCGCGCTGGTCTCCGTTGGATCTTCTCTATCTCTTCTATCAACCCTATCTGGTACGTATCCCACACTGCTGAGCAGTATTCAAGCAGTGGGCGAAAAAGCATACTGTAACCTGCTTCCTTTGTTTTCGGATTGCATTTCCTTAGGATTCTTCCAATGAATCTCGGTCTGGCATCTGCTTTACCGACGATCAACTTTATATGATCATTCCATTTTTAATCACTCCTAATGCGTACTCCCAAATAATTTATGGAAGTAACTGCTTCCAGTTGCTGACCTGCTATTTTGTAGCTAAATGATATGGGATCTATCTTTCTATGTATTCGCAGCACATTACACTTGTCTACATTGAGATTCAACTGCCATTCCCTGCACCATGCGTCAATTCGCTGCAGATCCTCCTGCATTTCAGTACAATTTTCCATTGTTACAACCTCTCGATACACCACAGCATCATCTGCAAAAAGCCTCAGTTAACTTCGGATGTCATCCACAAGGTCATTTATGTATATTGTGAATAGCAACGGTCCTATGACACTCCCCTGCGGCACACCTGAAATCACTCTTACTTCGGAAGACTTCTCTCCATTGAGAATAACATGCTGCGTTCTGTTATCTAGGAACTCTTCGATCCAATCACACAATTGGTCTGATAGTCCATATGCTCTTACTTTGTTCATTAAACGACTGTGGGGAACTGTATCGAACGCCTTGCGGAAGTCAAGAAACACGGTATCTACCTGTGAACCCGTGTCTATGGCCCTCTGAGTCTCGCAGACGAATAACGCGAGCTGGCTTTCACACGACCGTCTTTTTCGAAATCCATGCTGATTCCTACAGAGTAGATTTTTAGTCTCCAGAAAAATCATTATACTCGAACATAATACGTGTTCCAAAATTCTACAACTGATCGACATTAGAGATATAGGTCTATAGTTCTGCACATCCGTTCGACGTCCCTTCTTGAAAACGGGGATGACCTGTGCCCTTTTCCAATCCTTTGGAACGCTACGCTCTTCTAGAGGCCTACGGTACACCGCTGCAAGAAAGGGGCAAGTTCCTTGGCGTACTCTGTGTAATATCGAACTGGTATCCCATCAGGTCCAGCGGCCTTTCCTCTTTTGAGCGATTTTAATTGTTTCTCTATCCCTCTGTCGTCTATTTCGATATCTACCATTTTGTCATCTGTACGACAATCTAGAGAAGGAACTACAGTGCAGTCTTCCTCTGTGAAACAGCGTTGGAAAAAGACATTTAGTATTTCGGCCTTTAGTCTGTCATCCTCTGTTTCAGTACGATTTTGGTCACAGAGTGTCTGGACATTTTGTTTTGATCCACCTACCGCTTTGACATAAGGCCAAAATTTCTGCTACGTCAGTACATAGAACTTTACTTTGGTCTCCCTCTAGTACTTTTACCCTCCACGCTGCCCTCCAATACTACATTGGTGATCCCTTGATGCCTCAGAACATGTCCTACCAACCGTTCCCTTCTTCTAGTCAAGCTGTGCCACAAACTTCTCTACTCCCCAATCCTATTCAATACGTCCTCATTAGTTATGTGATCTACCCATCTAATCTTCAGCGTTCTTCTGTAGCACCACATTTCAAAAGCCTCTATTCTCTTCTTGTCCAAACTATTTATCGTCCATGTTTCACTTCCATACATATCTAAACTCCATACAAATACTTTCAGAAATGACTTCCTGACACTTAAATCTATACTCGATGCTAACAAATTTCTCTTCTTCAGAAACGATTTCCTTGCCATTGCCAGTCTACATTTTATATAATCTCTACTTCGACCATCATCAGTTATTTTGCTCCCCAAATAGCAAAACTCCTTTACTACTTTAAGTGTCTCATTTCCTAATCTAATTCCCTCAGCATCACCCGACTTAATTCGACTACATTCCATTATCCTCGTTTTGCTTTTGTTGTTCATCGTATATCCTCCTTTCACGACACTATACATTCCGTTCAACTGCTCTTTCAAGTCCTTTGCTGTCTCTGACAGAATTACAAAGTCGTCGGCGAACCTCAAAGTTTTTATTTCTTCTCCCTGGATTTTAATTCCTACTACAAATTTTCCTTATGTTTCCTTTGCTGCTTGCTCAATATATAGACTGAATAACATCGGTGGTAGGCTACAACCCTGTTTCACTACCTTCCCAACCACTGCTTCCTTTTCATGTCCCTCGACTGTTATAACTGCCATCTGCTTTCTGTACAAATTGTAAATAGCCTTTCGCTCCCTGTATTTTACCCCTGCCACCTTCAGAATTTGAATGAGAGTATTCCAGTCAACATTGTCAAAATCTTTCTCTAAGTCTACAAATGCTAGAAACGTAGGTTTGTCCTTGCTTAATCTGGCTTCTAAGATGAGTCGTAGGGTCAGTATTGCCTCACGTGTTCCAACATTTCTACGGAATCCAAACTGATCTTCCCCGACGTCGGATTCTATCAGTTTTTCCATTCGTCTGTAAAGAATTCGCTTTAGTATTTTGCAGCTGTGGCTTATTAAAATGATAGTTCGGTATTTTTCACATCTGTCAACACCTGCTTTCTTTGAGATTGGAGTAATTATATTCTTCTTTATGTCTGAGGGTATTTCACCTGTCTCATACATCTTGCTCACCAGATGGTAGAGTTTTGTCAGGACTGGCTCTCCCAAGGCCGTCAGTAGTTCCAATGGAATGTTATCTACTCCGGGGGCCTTGTTTCGACTCAGGTCTTTCAGTGCTCTGTCAAACTCTTCACGCAGTATCGTATCTCCCAATTCATATTCATCTACATCCTCTTCCATTTCCATAATATTGTCCTCAAGTACATCGCCCTTGTATAGACCTTCTATATACTCCTTCCACCTTTCTGCTTTCCCTTCTTTGCTTAGAACTGGGTTTCCATCTGAGCTCTTGATGTTCATGCAAGTGGTTCTCTTATCTCCAAAGGTCTCTTTAATTTTCATGTAGGCAGTATCTTTCTTACCCCTAGTGTGATAAGCCTCTATATCCTTACATTTGTCCTCTAGCCATCCCTGCTTAACCATTTTGCACTTCCTGTCGATCTCATTTTTGAGACGCTTGTATTCCTTTTTGCCTGCTTCATTTACTGCAATTTTATATTTTCTCCTTTCATCAATTAAATTCAATATTTCTTCTGTTACCCAAGGATTTCTACTAGCCCTCGCCTTTTTACCTACTTGATCCTCTGCTGCCTTCACTACTTCATCTCTCAAAGCTACCCATTCTTCTTCTACTGTATTTCTTTCCCCAATTCCTGTCAATTGTTCCTTTATGCTCTCCCTGAAACTCTGTACAACCTCTGGTTCTTTCAGTTTATCCAGTTGCCATCTTCTTAAATTCCCACATTTTTGCAGTTTCTTCAGTTTTAATCTATAGGTCATAACCAATAGATTGTGGTCAGTGTCCACAACTGGCCCTTGAAATGTCTTACAATTTAAAAACTGGTTCCTAAATCTCTGTCTTACCATTAGATAATCTATCTGAAACCTGTCAATATCTCCAGGCTTCTTCCATGTATACAGCCTTCTTTTATGATTCTTGAACCAAGTGTAAGCTATGAATAAATTGTGCTCTGTGCAAAATTCTACCAGGCGGCTTCCTCTTTCATTTCTTGGCCCCAATCCATATTCACCTATTATGTTTCCTTCTCTTCCTTTTCCTACTACCGAATTCCAGTCACCCATGACTATTACTCAATAATACACTTAAAAGTTGTATTTTTGCATTATGTATCCCGATGAAAATAACTGTAAACAGGTTATATGCCTACTTGCTTATTATCGCGCTTCTCGATGCTTTCCTCAAAAAATTAAAATAAAAATAAAAAGCGAGAGAGAGACAGAGAGAGAAAACAGAAATGTATTTCAAATATCAGCTCAGTGACGCCATGTTCGTCTCGTGATGTAAAGCAAGGATAGTTGATAGGTAATATCTCTTTGTACTAGCGATATATATGGCTACGGGGTTCTTTGTTTTCTCTCTGCAAACAACTAGAACAGAATTCAGTAACAAAGTGGTACGATTATCTACTCAGTGCGCCAATTAAACACTCAGACATTCTTGGTTATTTTGTTAATCGTCTGTAATGCAGTAAACATCCTTGATTATTGATTTGTAATTACTACCATTGTTATTGTTATTCGTCACCCCACAACAGCTTTCCTATCACTCATTGCCGCCGATGCACGTAACGAATGGATCAGGATGAATGGAATGTGGGATGTTTCGTCACAGAGAATATACACATTTTCTCTGCGTCTTGTGTCAGGGTAATACGAAGATCTCTATAAGACAAGACGACAATAACACCCAACTATTTCTGTCCACTTAACACCATGACGACAGAGAAATTGGCGTCTCACTGTATTTTGATTATAATTCGTTAGCCTTTTTGCGACCTCATTTTAATACCTCGTGGGAGCAGGCATACTATTTTGCTTTTTGAACACCGAACAATAACACACAAAGATAGTAGATGGAAGGATACAAAGAAAAAATCAGACTCATTGGTGTGGATCCAGTTCATCAAAAGAAGACTAAACAAGATGGAAACATTACGAAAGCAATGAATACGCTAGTTAGTACACATTATTTGCATAGACCTGAAGATGAAAAAGCGCAGATCTGCACAGTGCCCGCATCTGCACTTTAGTTTCTATCTTAATGGGCATAATTTTTAGTTTCTTCTCTTCTGAATTATCAAATGAATTGATTATTACGTGGTACAGAATAATTAGGTAATTGTGTTTCTTAGAGCTTCTATTCGCACTAACATTTTTCTACATTCTCGTGCAAAATCATGAAATTCTACTTGTATGATCACATAGATGCAATCGATTTCGAGGTGCAAAGTGTTTGTTATCTTACTTTTCTTGACAGGTTGGCAAAATTGATTTACAAAGACTTTTTATTGTACTGAAATAATCTTTTGTAACAAAGTAAGTGTTTTATTCGTATATATTTTTTGGGAAACTGTAATCGTGTGGAAGATTGCACACCTGAATGTTTGACACAGCTGGTAGGAGAAAACGCTGTAAATTAACCAAACCCCGTGCCTCCTCTCCGTATCCTCCTATGACACGAGCACAGGATTCTCCTCCTATAACGCTACAGAGCTGTTCCTAGCACAGTTGAGAATTGGCAACATCGTCAAAAACACTTGGCAACACTGTGGCAGTGCAATCACTTCCGCGTATTGTACTGAACTGACTCGCTAAATTCACTTGATATTCCCTTTCCATTTGAATGACTCATGATATATAATCCTCACGTAAACTAAGACACTGAGACAGAAATTTCAATTTTTTGGCTAAAGAAATTCTATTCTTCACATAAGTGACAACTTTTAATATCTTTCAAGATGCGTTATGTGGCTGAGCGACCAATACCATGACGAGAGTGGCGTGCTGGCAGCAGTCTGTCCCTAGCCCCGTGGTACTACCCGTGTCTCGTGTTCCAACGGTTAAGAAAATCGTCAGTTCTAACCGTGGTAGGGGGCGGTGCGAGCTTTTTTTGTGAATTATTTCATGGAGCTGCGAATTCCCAGAAAAAATTCTGTAACAAAATCAGAAGAAAACCTTTACACATCAAATCCTCTTGGCAGCTCGACTCAGTAAGTTGTGTTAATGGTCGTAGATCTCGGCTTTCTGAATGCCAAGCTGCTATACAATACAAGTGTCTCTGAAGAAATTCGAATCGACCGTCAACGATACGAAATTCAATAATGTTCTTCACTTAAGACTCCCATGCCAGGGAGATAAGTATGACGGAAATGAATTGATTAGCAAATCGCAAGAAAATACTTTCAGCTCAAAGTGCAATGGTGAAAAACTTACAATGCTGCATAACAGGTAACGCCTCTTTCCGCTGCTGACAAGCAAATTTTGGGTTTCTAGGAATACGTAACTTTATTTATGAAATGCCACATTTGCACACCTGTTGAGTATGACACAGCAAACCATTTAAACACAGACCCAATTGAAATCTAAGTGAGTAGTATTTTACTAATTCGTGCAGATAGAGGCACGCTTGTGGACAGATACTCAGTTTTGTTAAAACAGACTTACTTTCGTCGTAAGGTTATCGTGGGTAGTTTTATTTAATTTCTTACAATACAGTGCACAGTTTTCGTAAGGTTTCTTTTAGTGTTGTTAAAACAGCCATTACGGCAGACAGCCTGATGTGTATTTCTGTTGCCGCACTTATACTGATTCCAGGAGATGAGGTAAACATATGTACGTCAAACGGAGCGGCAGAGGCAGAGGCACGCGGCGCAGCCGTGCTGGCTCGTCCCGGGCTGTTGGCCCACCAACGCCACGCTCACTTGCGTCTCGCCTCGGCCAGCCTGGCTGGCCCGTAGCTCGCGAGCCGCGGCTAGTACAGACCCGGGCTGCAGGGCCACGATCACCCCTTGAAGGATCAAAAGTTACACCTAACCTACCCAAGTCTGTAGTACAAACTAACGCAGCTACAGCTATTATGCTATAACATGTGCAGGCACACGTACAGTCGACGATTTATTCAAATATTTGACGAACAATACTTTCAAAAATACATTCATTTTAAACATAGCTACCACAAAATATTTCACCTAGCTAGCAATAGCATGACGCAGGAAACTGTACTTTCGTGTAAGCGCTGTGCATTAGATGTAGCCTTAAGAAAACCTGTATTCAACCACGACAACTAAGCGGAATGTAAAAGTAAACAGGTTTGGCGGCAGCTTCTCCAAATAATAGTATATACTTAGTATATAATACACGTTTTGTGCACTTATAACATGTACTCAGTGTCTCTGAAACAATACGCGGTGCACGACGGAAATTACTTTCTGCTGAGCACTTCATTTACATCTCAATGATACACGACTACTAGAGAACATTGCTCTTTACGGCAGTCAATCCACTTGTAAATTAACATCATGATATCGCAGATATTAGGCAACACGTTACTAGGGATGAGTAAGGCCTTAAGGTTTGCAACTAAACATGCTACTCGCCGGCCGGTGTGGCCGTGCGGTTCTAGGCGCTTCAGTCTGGAACCGCGTGACTGCTACGGTCGCAGGTTCGAATCCTGCCTCGGGCATGGATGTGTGGTATGTCCTTAGGTTAGTTAGGTTTAAGTAGTTCTAAGTTCTAGGGGACTGATGACCTCAGATGTTAAGTCCCATAGTGCTCAGAGCCATTTGAACCATTTAAACATGCTACTCCTAGCTACTACTGCATATGAAGTTGATTATTAACGTGTCTTCATAACCATGTGTGCTGCGTTCGACTCTCAGTCAGCATAGACGCTTTCGTTACCTTATTTCTAGTTAAACGTGTGCACATCTCTCTGATGGTGGACCAACATTGGACATTTCTCGTCTGTTCCTGGTTAGACAACGACGGCGGTAGGCGCCAGGTTCGAATCCCGGTCAGGCAATACAACTTCAGTCGTCATTTAAGGTTCCAACCCACTATTGGTGACAAACTGTGATATCTACATTCTGATTTTACGTACTTATTGAACAATCCTATAAGGTGCTGGGTTCGCATCCTCGTCCCCAGCATTACATGATGGCATTTCAATTTTAAACATGCGCATCCTTTATTCCTTGACAATGCGACACTATAAAACGTCTTTCGAGGTTAATTACCAAGAAGGTAATTGTCATGTTAGGGTTCCTGCTTTCGTACAAGCATTATCGTCATTTACGTTCAAATTGAGAATTGATAACTGATACTGGTGCAAACTTCAATATTTGACGTCTCTTTCTGCCTAGTGATCGAGTCTCGATAAGGCACCAAACATTGCTTGGTTAACAATGGCTTTACGTTCTGGGTTTGCATCCGGATCGAGAACGAAGATGTTGGTCATGTCATTTAAAGTACAACTTCGTGTACAAGTAACTGTTGATGAGTAATGTGAAGAATGATATTACTTGTGATTCGCTGTTAATGTTGGGATTTCTGTAGAGAGGTTGCTGCCGTTAATCACGTTTTCTTTTAACTGCTTAGTATTACATAAAGTTGATGCGAAACCACTCCGCGTTGAAGGTTGAATGACGTTCAGCATGTGTTGGGTAAACCTTTTAGACAGCAAAGAACTTGTTTCCAGTTGCCATACAACTTTATAAATCCATATACTGTCTCAAATATTTAATTGTGCCTAAGGATTACTGAACGATTTATGTGGAAAAACTAGTTGTCCCATAACATTTGAAATGTCACTTATTGTAATTAAGTTTAGCTTACAAACGTTAAGGACTGTCTGATCTCTTCTGCACTATCGTGGTGTTACTTTACATCTGGACGGACTGTCATAAAGACTGGTGTTCTCTAGTAGTCTCTAGCAGTACCCATTGTGTATCTTACAATGACTGTACTGTGGAGGGTTGCGACTATGTGCAACACAGATATGCTATGTTGGTTGCATACATTCAGGTGCAGCCTACATGTTGGAATTCAGGGGTGACCCACTTTTTATGCTGTCGAGTGTACATTTGGCATATGTAGGTACTGTCGGAAAAATGAGTTGCGAATAGAGGTAGTAGAAAAGAAGTACTACATTTAAATGCCATGCACAATCCGGCAGTTATTTATACATTTCAGGGTTTATGGCGTCATATCTCCTGAACAATAGGCGGTACCATAATATACATTTGTAGAGGCATTTAGAGGCACAAGTGGACAATGCCTCCGAAATTTAGAATACAGCCAGTTGCACAGAACTAATACGTTTAACACGGTTATTCCCGCATCGCATTGTTTATGACGTCACATCTCCTGTATTATGAAAGGCAGGTAATTGTTACCCCCACATAGACTGCTGGCTCACAATAAGAGACATGTGTATCAAATTTCGTTAAATCCGATTAGTGATTTAGGAGGAGATGTGGAACACCCACACTATATATATATATAATATTATTTTAAAAATATAATAATAAGAACAACAAGAAGAATGTACAGCACATTAAGAAAGTTTCTTATTCTAACACTGACATAGGGTAAATTTGGAACAATACGGTTTTCAATGAGGCATTCTTATTACAAAGTGTTACGTTATTTCCCTTTTGATACTTTATTTGTTACTTTACAGATTGCAGTTAGGCTACAAGTAACCAGGATTATATCGACAAAATCATAAACATGAAACAACAGTTTTCAATACAGGCAATCATTTTTCAAAGCATTAACATCTTTCTTCTTACTTTTATTATTACTAATTGCAGTTTCGGTACAAATAGGTGATATACGTTTTGGAAACATGTATGTATATTACATTTTATAAACAGTACGTATGTTTTATTGGCATTGTAATATTTTTAATATTTCGTGGCCTTGTCAGCAACTGTATAAACATTAATTTTAAATTATAAATATATAATTTAAATATTAATTTTAAATTAACAAATTAATTTAAAATTAATTATTGTCATTGTTTTCTGGACACAGCTTACAGTCTGCACGTTTAGTTGGCTGTCTTGTTGTCATTGATTCTAACACACCTGCCGGACCTTCAGGGTTTTGGATGCACCTGACAGTTCTCAGAGAATCTTCTGGTTTTCGGAAGGGCTTTCTTGAAGCAATGTGTACTGCTACCACTGATTTCCCAAGTATATCCAAGAATACTCCCCCTCCTCGCCCCCCCCCCCTCAATGTTTGACATCTCTATTATTATTTTGAAGCACTGCACAAAATACTACTTCAAATGAGCTGTTTAAATCACTTATATTGTTGGTTGCATACTTGATAACTCCTGATGTTCTCTTGATGATATCTGAAGCTGATAGGTGGCCACGTTGCACCGGTGGGTGTAACTACAACTCTATATTCCAATTTATAGACAGAAAATTGTGTAAACTGTTCAGTAAAAGTTGTGGACTGTCGTCACTGTCATTATAAAACATTTGCTTTCGGATTCATTACTTCCAAGATTATCAAATGTAGAAAATATTCCTTCATCTTTTGCGGAATTTACTAATTCTTCCAACTCGGCCTCAGTCAGTGATGTAACTGCCATGGTATCACAATTCAGACCGATGAGAAACATTAAAGATTCAAATAACTGAGAGTGCTAAACAGTCTATAGGAAAGAGCGGGGAAGAAGCACCTTATTGTAAATGCAGAGGCTCTTTTTGTGTTCAGAGGAAGTTGGAACGATAAAATTCATTATTAGCATAAAGTGTTAACGAAAACTAAAATGTATTTGACACTAAATTAATAACGTTTGTGTCGGGTCATGATGACCCGAACGTTACACTTACAACACATACAACTATTAAGGTTTGTGACCAAAATATTGTGATTTGGTTCCCACCTCCGCGAGCTCTGATATCTCAAATGTAATCCGTGTGTTGCGATTTGGTAATCGCTTTACGCTGTATGACTTATTTGAAAAACTTGGTCTTCTGCTCGCAATGACTACAGGTTCCGCACACACAGTAAGTGAAACTTAACATTGCAAATTAGTTTTTCACGCCAATGGTGGATCGGTGCACCATTGAAATGTTGCTAGAAATGCTGAAGAATACAATAAATGATGAAATGATTGATTAATAAGAAAGAAACGCATAAATTACTAAAAATAAACTATGAAACCACTTACAGCTCCAGACCACGATGCTCACATTGCTATAGTTGAAACCAGAAAGATAAGTGCGAACAGCCAGGCTTCTCCTAGCTGCTCTCTAAAAAATTAGAAGGCTTCGCCTTTTCTTATTATTCAAGCATTTACAAAGAAACTCGTTGACATTTATATCGATACAAATATTGATACATATATACGGATAACAGTCTTAGTAGAATGGGGTATTATAACATTTAAAATTTTTTTAAGTATCGTTATACACCTATTGGTTATGCATTTTCAGACAAAATCACCAAGTTTCTAAAGTTATCTTGCTTTTTAAATAATAATAAACGAACTTTATAACCGTTTCGCGTCATACAGATCCAAACAGAATAGCTAGGATAAAGATAAATAATATGACTACGGTGTAAGCAGGGCGTGCACCCAAGAATCTGCAGTAGCCGTGGTACATGATGGAGAGGCAAAGGGGGCTCGAAATAAAATGTGGACTCAAACAGGTTGATGCGATATATTCTCTTTTTATTTTGTTTATGCATTTATTTCACCTGAATATGCTGAGGCATTCAACGTTCTTGCGAATGAGGCAGACTGCGTTAGAAGAGAAGCGTATTTTGAGAGACTTCTGTCAGGACGTACGATCTCCTGACATGGTGCAAACCGTTTTACAAGCAGACACAACTTAATTTTTCTTTCTTGCCTGCAGTGCATTTAGTCACGAACGGGAAGAAGTTCCAAATGGGTATACTGGAAGATTAAAAATAAGACAGTAAAGTGAAAACGAAATAACATTAGTTTATATAGGTGTAATGGATAGGATAAGAAGGCGACTGAAATTTTACTTCTCCATTGTTTTGGTGCGCAATTCCCAGAGAAGCTTTTTCCAGTCGATGGAAGTGCGCTCTATGAATAATATCATTAAAGAAATGATGGTACAGATAGATCCAACAGGGAGCTGAGCAGGAGACAGTGTCAGTTATGGACTGTGACTGGAAACTGCTAAGTCTTCAAGGAGTAACCAGCTACGCAAGGAAATTATGTTTCATTATTTATCTGTGATAATAGTCTGTATTGTAATATGTGGTGTTTTATTAATATTCTACTTGTCACGGACATTTATAACAAAAAAAAAAATAGATAAATTGTCTGGTCCCCAGCACAAATCCGCCCGGCAGATTTGTGTCGAGGTCCGGTGAACCGGCCAGTCTGCGGATAGTTTTTAGGCGGTTTTCCATCTGCCTCGGCGAATGCGGGCTGGTTCCCCTTATTCCGTCTCAGTTACACTACGTCGGCGATTGCTGCGCAAACAAGTTCTCCACGTACGCGTACACCACCATTACTCTACCACGCAACATAGGGGTTACACTCGTCTGGTGTGAGACGTTCCCTGGGGGGTCCACCGGGGGCCGAGCCGCACAATAACCCTAGGATCGGTGTGGGGAGGCGGAGGGGTGAAGTGGACTGCGGTAGTCGTCGTGGGATTGTGGACCACTGCGGCTGCGGCAGGGACGGAGCCTCTCCGTCGTTTCTAGGCCCCCGGTTAACATACAATACAATACAATACAAGTCTATGTGTGAAAATGAAGAAAGTTTAATCTGTAAAACGTTTTGTGGCTTAGGGTATTCCTCTAAAAATATATTGTTTTGCCTTTCTACGTATTAATCACGGTGTTAACACGCATAAATCTCAATTTTAATATAATGGTGCAACTAAACTGAAAATATATGCAATTTTCTTACATCTCGAAGTGTTTGCGTGTCCTCTATTAACAAGGCAGATGAAATCAGATACTGCCTCCCATGTATCAAAAAAAATTACAAACAATTTAAGGCATGTCTTCAGGTCTATTCGACGCACAACAGGTTTGAGTATGAAGAATATTTCAAAAGTTTGATAACGGTCCTCTTTCGTGGTCGAACGTACAAAGGAAATGTGCCGGGTCTATAACGACATTATTGTAAGGTCTAAAATATTATGATGATGCTTTCATTATTATTGATGGTTTTGAAATGCTGTAACTTCAATATTCGGGTTGCTTATTACAATGATGACAACTGAGGCACAGCCAAATCACTTTTTGGAATGTCTCATAGGAAAATTTTGTTTTCATGCTGATCACTAGTGCAGCCGCCTTTTTATAAATCAGATGCGCAAATGGGGACTGTGTTCATTTGGATTATATAACTGCCAAGAAGTATCGCAAAGTCCTATTAATGCTGTATACCTGTGTACTGAGTGTCATATGCACAAAGAGCAAGCTCTGTTACGACCTCATCATGTTTCAGTTGAGACGCGATACTACGCGATAGACAGCCAATAACCGACTCAGAATGAAATCAACAACAGAAAGCTTCTCAAAGTAATCCAAACCAAGAGTCAATACCGATACTTGTGCAACAGAACCACACCGACAATTCGCGCAGTATGGTAGAACATGGGAAGTTTTTGGAGACGCTAGAAGGAAAAATGAATAAGAGAAAGATCTGGCCTTGGCCAACCAAGGGATCCCTAATAAAGGAAGCTCAACGACTGACTTTTACCGAAAAGGAACAAGAGATCCGAGTTAACACCATCAATGCCAGAATCGAGAAATCAGCAGAATTTTGGAAGTTGAGGAAACAATGAGTCATACCTTGAGCTGTCACAGAAAGACCTCGCAGACTGATAACACACAGTGGCATTATACTGTGACACAGATGATTCACTGAACCCAATCCAAAATTACCACCTCGCGGCGGCAAAAATCTGGTGGGATTACAAGCCAGATAATTTTGCAGAAAAAGAAATTCCCATATTACACATCGACTGCTGGAACACAGTATACCACACACACCATTGTGAAGAAAAAGAAAGCATAGATAACTGGCATTCCCACCCGAGGGGATAGAAGAATCGACGAGAAACAACTAGGAAAATTACAATATTTGAAAACTGGCCAACAGAACGGAAGCGAGTCTGTCGTAAACCAGTATAAGCAGTCGCAATGATTTTCTGCGCAATGGGAGGAATGCCAAAACATCCAAATAGGCACCTAGAACAAAATAGCAATGATGAAATACCCATCTGCCAACAACAAAAATTTGCTTTACTGGGATCTGGTCGAATTGTGCGCCGAGATACACACAGTCCTAGACACTTGGGAAGCGTCCGACTACATATAAAATACTAAATAGAGCATTGTGACTTCATTTTCAGTGTTTTCTTTTGTATAATAAAAACGATAATAGGTATATGGAATTTGAGAAATTTCTTTCTAATTAACATTGTAGTATGACACTTCCTCATTACGTTCACACAGAATGTGAATAAAAACACTTAACAGAAATGTATGACCGTGGCATTAAAGGAATCAAATGTGGAGAACAAATAGACCGCTCAGAAGATGGGCGATTAATGCTAGGGAAAAGTTAGCAGATGAAATGGTAGGACAACAGAAATGTCCCGTGTTTTGAGGAACATTCGAAATTGGATTAATATAAAACAGGGACGAGCTGAGATCGTAGTTTTAATGCTTGAAGTGTTTGTGATGCTACCGTCGCGTTTCAGTTAATTAATCCCTCCTAATCAGGAATCCCCTTTATCTGACAGTGCACTTTACAACCATTAGGTGCAAGCAAGCTACTACACATGAAACAGTTAATTAGACATTTAACGTGAATAGAGGCGGACTTACTAATTCCGGTGATAAATGTTTCCTAACCTTGGGATGACTGATGGTGGAACATACACACAAGAAACTGAGCACATTAACTGAAACATTTGAACTTACCTGTGTTTATACTCAGAAACAATGCTAACGTGTAAACCACATCAGAATGATCAACATTTAGTAACTAATTATATGGTTGACCTGCATTGCAGTGACCGTGCAGTAAATTACGATGGTGGATTGTCTTTCAATTGTAAGTGTAAGAAACATTTATTTCTTATAAATGAAAGTGGGCAGAAGTTCACTTATAGCAAAGATGTGAAAGACAATATTCAACTGAACATGATGAAAAACTGTAATTGAACGGAATAACACTTTAATTTCTTCACACGCAATTAAAGTAATGTTTTCACTGCAGTTTATTGACCAGAGCACCTAACTGCTTAATACGGAAATTGGCACTTAAAAATTGTAAGTCTGATTCGTTGCATATTTCACACCCAGTTGATATATTTTCTACAGTACTTTGTTTTATTATTTAGATGTGTTCGCTGAATTAGCTTAGAACATATTAAACTAGCTTGTACCAGCTTTCTTTCGTAACAGTTGAATATGATAAAACTTTAGGCACTTGAGACATATGAGCTGAAAAACGATGACTTCGAATTTTTTATGTGAAAACTCTTAAAGCCTTTAAATAAAACGAACTTTATTATTATTCTATATCTTTAGTCTTCATTTCTACATATTTGTTTCTCAACACAGCCTCCCTGGCGAAAAGTGCATTTCTCCAACGAGAGGAGTTTGTTGATACCATAATAATAGATTGTTTGATTTTGTTGATGAAGCCACTACCTCACCTCAGCTTGCACAGCTTCATCGCTATCTAAGTGGAGTCCTCGAAAATAACATTCAAGTTTTGGAATCAGATGAAAATCGAGTGGGGTCAAGTCGGGTCTATATGGAGGATGTTCGCTGAAAGTGAACCTAAGGTGTCTACTTGATGCAAATGTCGCAGCACTCTTGTGTGATCTGCCATTGTCATACTGAAGGAGAGGGTGCTCCACTGTGAGGACGAATTCTTCGAAGTCGAAACTCGATTACAGCACGCTGTTTCTCATGTACCGACATACAGGGTGTTTCAAAAATGACCGGTATATTTGAAACGGCAATAAAAACTAAACGAGCAGCGATAGAAATACACCGTTTGTTGCAATATGCTTGGGACAACAGTACATTTTCAGGCGGACAAACTTTCGAAATTACAGTAGTTACAATTTTCAACAACAGATGGCGCTGCAAGTGATGTGAAAGATATAGACGACAACGCAGTTTGTGGGTGCGCCATTCTGTACGTCGTCTTTCTGCTGTAAGCGTGTGCTGTTCACAACGTGCAAGTGTGCTGTAGACAACATGGTTTATTCCTTAGAACAGAGGATTTTTCTGGTGTTGGAATTCCACCGCCTAGAACACAGTGTTGTTGCAACAAGACGAAGTTTTCAACGGAGGTTTAATGTAACCAAAGGACCGAAAAGCGATACAATAAAGGATCTGTTTGAAAAATTTCAACGGACTGGGAACGTGACGGATGAACGTGCTGGAAAGGTAGGGCGACCGCGTACGGCAACCACAGAGGGCAACGCGCAGCTAGTGCAGCAGGTGATCCAACAGCGGCCTCGGGTTTCCGTTCGCCGTGTTGCAGCTGCGGTCCAAATGACGCCAATGTCCACGTATCGTCTCATGCGCCAGAGTTTACACCTCTACCCATACAAAATTCAAACGCGGCAACCCCTCAGCGCCGCTACCATTGCTGCACGAGAGACATTCGCTAACGATATAGTGCACAGGATTGATGACGGCGATATGCATGTGGGCAGCATTTGGTTTACTGACGAAGCTTATTTTTACCTGGACGGCTTCGTCAATAAACAGAACTGGCGCATATGGGGAACCGAAAAGCCCCATGTTGCAGTCCCATCGTCCCTGCATCCTCAAAAAGTACTGGTCTGGGCCGCCATGTCTTCCAAAGGAATCATTGGCCCATTTTTCAGATCCGAAACGATTACTGCATCACGCTA